>NC_137820.1:16226901-16381901 GCF_963921795.1 Nannobrachium achirus | reverse complement strand
TTTGACATTATCGCAATTATTTTGTCATAATCGTCATAATCGTGAATGTTGAAAAATGTCCGAAATAGTGGAAATAGCAGATCTACAAGCTCACAACACGTCGCATCGCGACACGTTGTGAGCTTGTAGATCGGCTATATCAAAGTTATTTTTTAAGTAGTATGTTGTCAAATATGTCAGTAATTTCTTTGTATATTTAGGTTATGTGTCTTATCTACAACTTCAAAGCCTAAAAGCCAAACAGAAATGTAATTATCAACGACAAAAACACAATTAAATCGTTAATCGGCAATTATTTGAGTGACAATTAATCGTCATGTAAAATGGCATATCGTGACAGCCCTAGAGTATTTCTACATTGCAGTATTGAGACTTTTCCACCACTGGATAAAAAACCCACTGTACCTCTTTACTGGTCCCATGATACCCATTCCACTCCCTGGTCACAGTGATAGGATCAGCACTGAGAAATAATATGCTGGTTTTAGACTGTGATCATGTAGTTGTTGTAGTCGGCAGGTCCCTCTTATTCTGGGAATAGGTACAGGAACACAATGTGAAAAAGGTGACAGTGTCCCCATCATGGCCCCCAGACTTTGGAACAGCCTCTCACAAAAACACCAGAGAAGCTGGTCAATTGTAGCTTTTAGAAAGCCTCTCGATAATAATATATTCAGGAGGTTGTGATTTCACAGCTCTCTCTTAATTTTAGTTGACACACTTGTATGTGTGTAATCCCACTACATAATCAGAATTGCACCAAAAAAATAGTGTGTTTGTGTGTGTGTTTGTGTGTGTTTCCATCTGTAACTCCACGTTCAGCAGTTGTTCAATTGTCTAAAAAACATAATACAAAAATCAATAACGCATGTACCTTGCCCAACATCAACTTTATCACCTTCAGATGTGTCTCTACTTCTCATAATCCCAAAATGTTTACAATTTTTTCCCACATTTTGGCCTGTAGGCGGCATATATTGCGCAATCCATAGTTGGGAGCGGAGTGTCATTATCATCACCAACGTCTCAGGTTACAACAGGGAAGGGAGGGGGGGGGGCAGATGCACACACACAGACAGAGAGAGAGAGAGAGAGAGAGAGAGGGGGGGGTACAGTAAAGTACAGTAAGGTAAAGTACAGTACAGTACAGCAAGGTACAGTAGAGTACAGCAAAGTACAGTACAGTAAGGTAAAGTAGATTACAGTAGAGTACAGTACAGTAAGGTACAGTAGAGTATGGATGGATATGGATGGATGGATGGATGGATGGATGGATGGATGGATGGATGTGGATGGATGGATGGATGGATGGATGTGGATGGATGGATGTGGATGGATGGATGTGGATGGATGGATGGATGTGGATGGATGGATGGATGGATGTGGATGTATGGATGTGGATGGATGGATGGATGGATGTGGATGGATGGATGGATGGATGGATGGATGGATGGATGGATGTGGATGGATGGATGGATGGATGTGGATGGATGGATGGATGGATGGATGGATGGATGGATGGATGTGGATGGATGGATGGATGGATGTGGATGGATGGATGGATGGATGGATGGATGGATGTGGATGGATGGATGTGGATGGATGGATGTGGATGGATGGATGTGGATGGATGGATGGATGTGGATGGATGTGGATGGATGGATGTGGATGGATGGATGGATGGATGTGGATGGATGGATGGATGGATGGATGTGGATGGATGGATGGATGCATTGCCATTTACACTATTTAGCATTTTGGAAAAAACTGCATATTTAATGTTGAGCTATCCTAAATTTGTATTGCTTAACTGCCCACTGGACTGTATCCATCTCTGGGTACAGGGGACTTTCGCATAGGAAAGGGGCCAGGCCCCCGCAGGGGGCTTTTTTCTAGTTATGCTTATTAAAGGTTACTTTCTTAGAAATTCACAATATGTTGTTCCACAACATCAACTAGGATATTTGCCTATGATGATGTTTTGGCTGTATTAATAATCCATAACAATATTATGGATCATTAAAATGCAATGCTTGCAGTTTTATGAATGTGTGTTTGTATCTGCACATGTGGTTGTGTGCACATCTGCCGTTTCTTTTTTTGTTTAGTTTTTTGTTTTTTTTTGTTGGGTGCTTATGGGTGGTATCTATTTTTTCAAAAAAGAAAAAAAAATGAAATCATAGAAGCAGAGCTGCTGGTGATAGAAATAGAACAATTAGACATAACAGCCCCTTCTCAATTCGGGGGTTGGACACTACTAAGTGCGGGTTTCAAGTGCGATGACGTCTGACAGAGGCGCGCAGAGTGCTGTCTGATTTTGTAGACCCCTTCAAACCTACCCTTTGAATGTGCACTAGTATTTTCCCCCGTTTCTAAGCATACAGCCGATGGACGCTTCAAGCACTTGTCTAGTCTACAAACAATGTGTCTAATATGCAATTAGCCTCCTTAGATAAGTATTGCTGTGTTTAAGTACTTGGTTCATAGAATAATGAAAAGTAATGAAATAGGCGACCATGTAATACTTTCATACGGCAGAAAGCCTTGTGCCAGATGCTGGAATAGAGCTGATTGATTGACTACTTTGTTAATAGTTTGCAAAAACAAGACACTTGGAATTTTATACAAAAGAATGCTAAAAGGACCCAGATAAGCCATAGCTTATACATAGCTTTGGATGATGATGATGATGATGATGATGATGATGATGATGATGATGATGATGATGATGATGATGATGATGATGATGATGACGACGACGACAAAGCTTATTGAAGCAATTATTGTGCAAATGGAGAACTTTTGTTTTGGCAATGTAAACCAACCGAAACCTCAGCATTTACTCACAGAGAAGAGCATAACATCACTTCTCATCTGATCTGATCTGATCTTATCTTATCTTTAAATGCTTCTGGGCTGTGCAGAATATAGACAAAAGTGGTGATGAATGAGCTGAATGGTATTAGAGCCCCGAGCTGCATGGCTGCAGTTCAGCAGCAGAAATGTGAACTACCAACTCCTCTCCACTGACAGTCAGTCAGATGTCAACAATATTCTTATAACAATGCTTAAATTGATCGAATAAGTAAGAATAAGAATTATATGAATTCAAATGTCAGAATCATCTGTCACCAATCTCTGTTTGAGGGAAAACAATCTATGGCGTAAAGCAGGGGTTTTTGTAAAAACAAATGTATTGTATAAAGTCACTGTCGGGCAAAAACCTAGTATTCAAATGTGTACGTTTTTTTGTAAAGTAAAGACGTTGTGTACTTGTAGATCAGCTATTTTCACTATTTTAAATCATTTATAAAATGAGAAAAATACAAAACGGAACGGTTTTGGACATATAAGGTTTCCCCCCTTACAGCGGCGATCTAATAAATGGTGCTCTCTACGTACCCTTGTGGGAGTCAGTGGTGTTTATAAAGCCTATCCACCAGTGCAGCTGTCTCCCGGTCCCTTTGATGTGGTGCACTTGAACTTGAAGTGGGAGCCTCCTGCTCTTTGGGCAGCAGTGGCACGACTAACTTCTCCGATGTGGTCCAATTGGTGTGATTGATGCCAGCATGCAGGAGGCCTGGATTCTGGGGAGGGAAGGGAAATCTATGCATTTGTAATGAAGGTGAAACAAATCGCCGGTGTCAGGCGGAAAACCTTGTATGTCCAAAACGGTTGCTACTTTATTATTATGTCTACCTCTAAAATGACAAATTAAACATTGGCCAAATTGTCAAATATTAGAGGCAGAAATTGTGAAAATAGAACCGTGGTATGCAAAATGAAGTGCTTCAACTCTTTAGTGCTCGTCGGGGGGGGGGGGTCCCTGTTAAATATGATTATTTGGGGGGTCGCGGCCTGAAAAGATTGAGAACCACTGGCTTAGAGGAAAAACTAAGAACAGTCAGTCTCAGAAAAATTGTGGCCTGTCTGTCTCTCAACTCGCTCACTCTCTCCCTTAATTTTTTTTTTATTATTCTGTGTTCTCTTGTTTTTGAGCGGTGGTTACACCGTCTCCTATACGTGGCCGTGTGTGTATGCGTGTGTGTGTGTGTGCGTGTGTGTGTGCGTGTGTGTCTGTATGTAGCCTGCAGGCCTGCAGTACCTTTTATGACCACACATGTTAAGGGAGGGGCGCTGTTGTTCAGGCCAGGCCAGACCAGGCACACACACACACACACACACGCACACACACACACACACACACACACACACACACACACACACACACACACACAGGGGGGAAGGGGGGGGGGGGGGGGGGGGGGGTAAACCACCGCTCAGTTCACACGGGTGTGATTTTTTAAATTTTTTATCACTTTGTAGTTCTGTTGTTCTCTGTCTCTCTGTGCACGTGTGTGTCTCTCACTGGCAGTCTGGCACATGCATACACATACTGTACTATATACACACTCACTCACACACGGCACACGCACAAACACAACACGCAGAATTGCCCAATTAAGAGTTTCTATGCTCTGAATGGGTCTCGGGGTGTGTAGTCAGCAGATTGCAGTTTAGTGGAGGTGCTGTGTGTATTGGTGGGTGGGGGAGAGGGCATTGATCCCTCTCCACAGTCCCACAGGATAAGTCCTCCCACACAGTGACAGGACACACGCACGCACGCTCACACGCACACACACACACACACACACACACACACACACACACACACACACACACACACACACACACACACACACACACACACACACAACCTGGAACAAATGGAACCTCAAGGTTTTTAGTATTTTTTTTTGCTTTACACTCAGAGTTAAATGAACACAATGATTTTGCAGTGCACAGGTACAAACATGTACACACGCACACATGTGCACACACACACATGCGCAAACATCTGCATGCGCACACACACACACACACGCACGCGCGCGCACACACACACACACACACACACACACACACACACAGCGCACACACACACACACACACACACACACACACACACACACACACACACACACACACACACACACACGCGCGAGCATATTTTGTCCTAACAGAAACACTTCAGTTTGAAGGCTCATTATGGTGTGATTTTGCCATTTTGAAATTTGTATTTGAAAAGGTCTACTGCAGCGCACATCTTTTTTTAAAAGCCACTAACTAAATACAAAAATAAAAACCTGCAGCTTCCATCATATTCAAATGTACTGCTGTGTCTGCTATTCTATCAAAAGAAAAAGAGAGAGAGAGAGGGAGAGAGAGAGCAGAGAGCAGAGAGAGAGAGAGAGCAGAGAGAGAGAGATAGAGCAGAAAAAGCTATCAGTTAGTGTCTATAGTATAATTTCAATGAGTTCATAGACAACAGCACGAACATGGTGCAACAGTGCCACACATTGGCAGACCTAACATTCTTTATATACTGTTGTTTAAGTATGCTAGAACAGCAGATATGATATGGTCATATTATTAATAGAATAACAATCCCCCACTTCATCTTGATTTGAATGTTCTCCTCTAAAGCTGTGGTTTTCAGCTCCATTCATGGATATCCACAGCACTTCTGTTTTCATTGTGTACTCTCAAATCAAATCTTCAGTGTTAATTCAACTGAGCATGTACAATGATGAACCTGTATAGGCTATTTATTTTTGTGGCTGCCTAATTGGGGACTAATTTACACTAAATTGCATTCACTCGTGGATTCTACCGTATAGGTTGAGAACAAGCTGATTACTTGTTTGGGTAGAAAACTAATTGTTAGTCTCTCCGGGGTAAGAGTTGAGAACTAGAGTTACCAGACAGTAATTTGGGTGTGGAGTTGGGACTGGAGTTGAAAACATATTCTTTATTATAACCCATTTAGGCCTAGAATTATTGAATGCTTTAACCAGTGAAAAATAGCAGATATACAAGCTCACAGCGCGGCACCGAGTGCCGCGCTGCGAGCTTGTAGATCTGCTATTTTTGAAAAAGTCGTGGCGAACGTTTGTAACTCAAATCTTCGCTTCTGGGGGGCCCCTGGAACTAAATATTTTGAGGGTCCGTGGCCAAATACATATCATTTTGGGGGTCCTTCACATGAAAAAGTTTGAGAACCACTGACATAGTAGTCTCTCAAGAACAGACTAACTGAGCTCCAGTGAAAAGGACCTTTTCTTTGACGATGGCTCGCCAGATTGCTGACATAGAAACACAGGTTTTTTTTAAAAAATCATGATTTATCAAAAATAGCAGATCTACAAGCTTGCTGTGAGCTTGTATATCTGCTATCTTTCAATAGTTAAAGCATTCAATAATTCTAGGCCTAAATGAAAGTGGTTAAAGATCTTTGATTGACAACGCAGAGGACACACGTGTGCAAGGCTTATATCAGTGTCATCTTTGTTCCCACAGAGACTCGAGAGGACCGCACCAAGAGACTGTTCAGACACTACACTGTGGGATCCTACGACAACTTCACCTCATACAGGTAACAGACACTACACTGTGGGATCCTACGACAACTTCACCTCATACAGGTAACAGACACTACACTGTGGGATCCTACGACAACTTCACCTCATACAGGTAACAGACACTACACTGTGGGATCCTACGACAACTTCACCTCATACAGGTAACAGACACTACACTGTGGGATCCTACGACAACTTCACCTCATACAGGTAACAGACACAGTCAACAGCCAACATACAGACACATCTGTCAAACCAGGGACATGCTGGGCCCCTGAATCAGCCCGGGAAAAAGAGTTGGAGAGGCCCTCATTGCGTGCTATAGAGAGAGATCTCTTTCTATAGCGCTGCTGCTACTCAAAGATTTGCCATTTCAGATCATGACAAGTGACAAGGCAGTGGGCCAATTACTGTACATGAGTTAAATTTCGTCGTTGTCGGGTGGAAACCTTGTATGTCCAAAATTCATAATTTTAAAAATGATTTAAACTAGTGAAAACAGCCGATCTACAAGCACACGGCGTTGTGTGCTTGTAGATCTGCTGTTTTCACTACTTTTGTGCAACGGCCTTGTATGATGAAGCAGGGCTTTGTTTTGCGAAAAAAGGTATACATTTGAAACTTGGAGATACGAGGTTTCTGCCCGACAGTGACCATTAAAGTAAATTTTACTTTGTTGGCCGCCCAGCCCCCAAAATGGAACGAAGGCCGACATTTTATTTTACATTTTTTCCTAATGGCCAGCCTGGACCGGCCGGAAATTAACCGGCCGTTCGGGAGTTGTCCCGCTTTTCCCAATGGCCAGCACGTCCCTGTGTCAAACTGATTTAGCACATACACTTAAACCCTCATACTGTAGTCCAGTATGCAGAGCCTACACAGAATTGAAAGGACACCTTTTTGGATGGTGCCATCTAAAGGTAGAGGTGTGCCAGTGCTGTTACTGACAATGTAAAAAAAATATATATATATTTTAGGATTAACCACTTGAAACCTATCGTTCCTATTCTGGGGTGGGGTGAACATCCGGCGAAAATAGCGATCTACACACTCACAACGCGTTGCGGCGTGTAGTGAGCCAAATCACTTGTTTTGGCAAGAGATTTGGTGTAGAGGGAAATAGATGATCTAGTATAGAGCCCTGGGGGACATAGACTGTATGGTTTAAGTCAGAGGTCTTCAACAGGGGGTCCGCGACCCCTTGGGGGTCCTCAGAGTTACTACAGGGGGTCCTCAGAATCTTTGTGTGATAGAAACTAGCGTTCATATTCTGAGAACTTTAGCCAAAAATAGAGCTGTGAGGCGTTGTGAGCTTGTAGATCGACTATTTTCGGCAAAGAGGTTTGGTGTAGAGGGGAAAAAAGAGCAGACTAAGAGTAAAAGGTCAAGTTTATTAAGTATTGACGGTTCAAGTGGTTAAATAGCTGAAAACACAAATTGACATGAATCCAAAATACACTGATGATTGTGCTATATGGAATCTATGAAAAGGTTGTGGGGGTCCCTGCTTCATCTCTCTCTCTCAACTAAGGGGTCCTTGGCCTGAAAACATTGAAGACCCCTGGTTTAAGTGGATAACGTAGTGGGAGTGTGTGTATGTTTGAGCGTTTGAATGGACATTGTCCACAAATGGGTGTATACAGTCATATGCATGCGTAGGCTACTAATGCATGTGTGGCTGCATGTACAGTACAGTATGTGCTTGTGCTTGTTACAGTAACATGAACTTCCAGGTTATCTTCTCTATAATCTTTTGTTTAACCCATTTGCATCGCTCTCTCACTCTCTATGTTTTCTCTCCCCCCACCACCACCACCACCACCACTCCCCCATCCTCTCACACTGACATTTCGTACATGGAGAGGGTGAGTGCTCCCTCTCCTCTGGTTCAGATTGGAACGCAGGCAGCGGGCGTACCGAAGCAACTTATGGTTTGCGTTGTGATGCAAATTCTCTCTAAATGCCAGCGCGTGTCGGTCTGAAATGCAGAGCCGCTCCGAGCCCTCACATTGTTTCCACCCACTTACCCAGGCTTTTATGAAATGCCAGGTTGATGTATTGGAGACCTTAGTGTGATTAAATGTCACTTCTATAGAATGTTTTATTATATTAAATGTTTGTTTGTTTGTTTTAGTTTTTTTCCCCCTAATTGAGTTATTGCCAATTATATGTAATATAATGCATAACACAAACAGCCCTGGGAAAGTAATTGATGCAATGTTAACATACCAACGGTATATAACACAATGAACACATGTTGAAAAAAATACTGTGTAATGGAGTATGTTAGATGTCCATGTATTGACAGTGGAGGATCCATTGGGAGTGTACAGTAGCTGTTAGGGTCATACAGTATGTACATAAGGTACAAGGGGTTTATGTTAAGTGCTGTTGTTAGTCCTTCTTAGCCCCATTAAAACTAGGAATGCTTCTGTGTCATTTTAGACGTTGGCATTGGCTATTCAAAAATAGCAGATACAGTATACAAGTTCACAGCGTGCCACTTCGGGGGAAGGGGCTCACAGTTTAGGGAGATTTGTATCAGGATGGTACAATTAAATCTGTAACGGGGGGGGGGGGAGGTGGAGGTCACCCACTGTTCCCAAACAGTGGGTCGAGAGAGACCCATGTTTGGGTTGCGGAACAATTTTTATGTGTCACAAGTAAACATCCCCCTTTTTTTCCATTTTTAAAAATCAATCAATTAAAAACAATTCCAACATTTTTGGAAAGTATTTCATGAATCGCTTTTTCTCCCAGTGGGTTTATTTTGGTTGACTAGCTGTTGAGTGGCGTTTATCCCCCTTCAGTTGATTGGATTCAAAGTCCTCTCATGTTAGGGAGGAGGCTCTTGGTTTAACTCTCAAATACCTGGAACACGCCCGAGTCGCGCTAGATTTTAACCACTTTAACCATTATTTTATGCTTTAACTTTAGAAAAATAGCAGATATACAAGCTCGCCGCGCTGCGAGCTTGTAGATCTGCTATTTTTGAAAAATCGTGAAAATGAGTGCAAGTCTTTGAATATCTTTGACCCGATCTTTGACCCGACTTCTAAATCCTTCCTCTAAATCATGCTGTTCTCAAACCTTTTCATGTCAAGGACCCCCAAAACTACAGGTATTTGGCCAAGGACCCCCATCTCAAAATAATGTTGTTCCAGGGACCACCCAGAAGTAAATATTTGAGTTACAAATGTTCGCTTAAGTAGATATATTCAAAGACTTCAAAAATAGCAGATCTACAAGCTCGCAGCGCGGCACTCGGTGCCGCGCTGTGAGCTTGTATATCTGCTATTTTTCAATAGTTAAAGCACTCAATAATCCTAGGCCTAAATGGGTTTTAAGGAATAGAAAGGCACTTCTGCCCGTCCCTCTTTGCCACTTGGCTGCTTTAGAGCAATTCTTTAGTAGCTGGATAACTTGGAAAAAAAAATATATATATGATGTTATCTTTTTATGTTGGGGGGTCTGTTGGCATCTCCGGCTCTGAAAGGAAAGGACTTGGATGGTGTGTGTGATACAGAGCATCTTTTATCTTTAGCTGAAGTTATATTTTGTTCAGTGATGCTGTGGCTTTGTTGATTGAGTTCTGTCTTTTTGTTTGGTTTGGTTGTTTTTGTATTTGACACTGAGCTTTAATAAGGTTATAAATCATACAAAGAGATGAGGACAGGTACAAAACATACTGGAGATTGTTTTATTTGTTTTGTTTGTTTTTTAAACAACATAAAAAAAATCACATAATGACTTAACTATTATGTGATTTTCTATGCAAAAAGTGTCAATGTGTAAAAAAAAAAAGCAATATTTTGCCAACCCTAAATGTTAATCCTGCCTACGCAAGTGCTCTCTCTCTCTCTCTCTCTCTCTCGCTCTCTCTCTCTCTCCTTTTCTCCCCCTCTCCCTCTCTCTTTCTCTTTCTCTCCCTCTCTCCTCTCCCCCTCGCCTCCTCTCCTCCTCTCCCTCTCTCCTCTCTCTCTCTCTCTCTCTTGTGATGCGCTGATCGAGCACTGGTCTAATGTGTCACACCGACACACTCAATCCGTATTGAATCAGTGTCTCCTACTGAGACTGACTTATATTTAACAGCAAAGAGTAAGTAGCTTACAGTAATGTGTGTTGATATTGCTCTAATTAGCATTACCGCATGAAATGAATCGAAAGGTCTTTTAACCTGTAATTAGGGATTATTACTTTGATGCTTCCTGCTGATATGGGTTTAGCTGGCTTCCCTTAACAGCTGTGGTTGGCTCCATGGAGTATATGACATCTGACAGTCATCTGTCCTCTTTAAATACTTCATGATATCGTCACTGTCGATCTCCAAGTTTCAAATTTGTACTTATTTTCAACAAGTAAAGCCCTGCTTCATCGTACAAGGCTGTCGCACAAAAGTAGTGAAAACAGCCGATCTACAAGCACACAACGCCTCGCACCTGTGCTTGTAGATCTGCTATTTTCACTAGTTTGGTTCATGTTTAAAATGATAAATACAAAACGAACGTCTTTGACATACAAGGTTTCCACCCAACAACGACGATATACTGTAGTGTAAGCGTGCGTATCGAAATACAAACGATCAGAAAACAAGGTGGGATTCGTATTGTTTCATTTTCCTGGGCTGATTGCAACGTCTGCAGTCACTAAAAAACTTGTATTTCTACGCATGTCCTCTCATTAACTTCAACATAGGGCTCCAGTTTGCCTCCCAGTGCCTAACATGTTCTGTGTGACCATGTCACCTCTCCATCTTCAAACGCTGTGTCTCAAGTCCTTAAATCAATCCTATTTCCTATATCCTTGCTTGTATGTTAGTCCCTCCCATTGAGGAAATAGAGAAGAGGAGACGTTCCATTGGCCATTTCTGATGACAACATCACAGGTGATAGGCCAACTCCCAGTGGGCGGGACTAACATACAAGGAAATAGGAAACAAGTGAAGGAAATAGGAATTATTTAAAGCTATACTGTGTAAGTTGCTCAACTAGTGGTCAGTAGCGTCCGCGTCTTTCGGCCGTTTTTCGCCGCGGACGGGGCCTCACACCCCCGCGTCTGCCTCCACCTCGCCGAGATCTATCTTTAGAGGGGTCCCTGGTTCCTGTGCGTTCAGGCATTCCGGAGAAACGGAGTGTTTCACCCGAGTATAGATAGAGACACACGGGCGCCTACAAATATGGCCGCCCTATTGTGATAGCTAGCGACCCCACTTCAAGATGCGCTGTGATTGGCCGGCAGTGTATAACCCTCGCTGTGATTGGCCGGTAGTGTATGATGACGTAATTTTTCCGCGAAAACCGGACCCCGGTCAGGATCATAGAAAACATATAAAGAGAAGGCTTCAGAAGCTGAAAATAACGGAGTGGGTGTTCTAAAACTTTAGCGATTTAAGAGTTAGGACAATTTTAAGATTTGTTTTATAAAAAAAAGTTACATGGTATAACTTTAAGGACTTGAGACGTACAACTTAGGAAGTTAAATTGTGTTCACCTGGTGTCATTTCAGCTGTCTACCATCTAGCGTTTAGTGGCGGGATGGGAAACTACTGTACCTTATAGGATAGAGAACATCCAGCACTGTGTGTCCCGCAGGATCATGATTGCAGACCTCTATTCTTAGAATATACAGTAACTACAGAATCCTGTTGTCCAAGGGCTCAGACTGTAACTGGGCAGGAGTCTCCTGAGTCTCTTGTGCAGAATGTCCCATTTCACAAGTTCAAAATCTTTTGAAAATAGCCCATGCTGCTATTTTCAAATGGCCGAAATATACATAGCGCTGGGAGGAATGTGATTTGACGTTCAAAAAGTAGGCGGACCATAACTCACTGAAGACATTAATATGCAAAGTAGGCGGGCTGACGATCGACGTTGAGTGTCACAGCTTTTCGGTAGCAGAGCTCCCATAGACTGCAACAGGGCAGCGGCTATGGAAACAATGTGTGTTCATAGGAGATGAGTCGTCGGCCGCGGCTTGTGAGTGGCTGAACTGGAGGTAGGCAAGCGCAACACGCTGGCTCCGCTGTGCGGCAAGGACAAAGGGGGAGCCACGCGAACCAGCGCAGTGAACAGTGGCTTGTGGGGAGTAGTTGAAGTTATAGTTGAAGTAGTTGAAATTGATTGACACAGGCACCTGTCAATCATTCTGACCTCATGAATTATTAAGTAGAGTAAACGTACATCATCACGCATGACGTTTTTGTTTAGTGGCTGTACTTAGGGCTGTAATTGTCTTGTTATAATACACAAACACAGGAATTTGTCACTTTTTACGCATCTAGTGTTAGGTATGGCCATATTATCACTACTACTTTACACCACTGCAGCACTATATCTCCATCATATAGCTGAATGGTTAGGGAGCCCGCCTGGGGAACCAGAGCCCCTGGTTGTCCCAGGTTCGATTCCAGGCCAGGGTAGCAATGTCGATGTGTGTCCCTGAGCAAGTTTCTTAACCCCTAATTGCTCACACGCTCCTTGTGGGCAGCGAATCAGCTGGGTTGGGCTGAAAATACAGATTTTCCCTTGCGGGAGGAAGTAGGTATCTATTACATAGGACCACAATCCTGCTTCACATGGATCACCTTTTGATGGACAACAGGGAGTCCAGCTCTCCCTAGTTTTCCTGCTCCTTGTTTATTTCACAGAGCAGGCAGCGTGGTCTCATTATCCTGCATGCCATGCAAAAAGGCTGTGCATTAACTCAGCTGCTGCTGCTGCTCTCTGATCAGATGAAAACAGGGGATTTTCTCCGCCACCATCACCAGCTATAATTGCTATTGCCCCACCTTTCTCTGCAGCTCTCCTGTGTAGGAGAGGCGGCCCCTCCACACCTATATGCACCCTCTTCTCAATGAGGGATTAGTCAGAAGATTGATTCACTCTTACGTTGTTTTTATCCAGGCAGATATCCTTTGCCATTATGAGAGGATTCACACATATCCATCTCTCTCTCTCTCTCTCTCTCTCTCTCTCTCTCTCTCTCTCTCTCTCTCTCTCTCTCTCTCTCTCTCTCAAAATATTGTGCAACCCCTGGCGAATCCTGAGCTATGTTAGGCTGCTATGCTTTTAACTTGATAGGGTCATTAGAAATAGTGTGTGTGTGTGTGTGTGTGTGTGTGTGTGTGTGTGTGTGTGTGTGTGTGTGTGTGTGTGTGTGTGTGTGTGTGTGTGTGTGTGTGTGTGTGTGTGTGTGTGTGTGTGTGTGTGTGTGTGTGTGTGTGCGTGCGTGCGTGCGTGCGTGCGTGCGTGCGTGCGTGCGTGCATCTGTCTCTAGTGGGTCCATCCATAATTTGTAAGTCTATCTGTTTGAGGATGGTGCTGGACTCATGCCTGCTATCTCTCTCTCTCTCTCTCTCTCTCTCTCTCTCTCTCTCTCTCTCTCTCTCTCTCTCTCTATGTCTCTCTCTCTCTCTGCTCTCTCCTTCACAGTGATTACATCATTGAGGAGAAGGATGCTGTTTTACAAAAGAAAGAGAACGAGGGCTTTGGGTTCGTCCTGCGGGGAGCCAAAGGTAGGATACACATTTCACACAGCACACGCACATCACATACAGCAGGGGTCTTCAACAGGGGGTCCGGGAACCCTAGGGGGTCCTCAGAGTTACTACAGGGGGTCCTCCAAATCTTTGTGTGATAGAAACCTTTTTCTCCTTTTTTATATGAACCACTTGAACCCTATAGTGTCCGTATTCTGAGAACTTTAGCCAAAAATAGCAGATCTACAAGCTCACAACGCCTCGCGCTGCGAGGCGTTGTGAGCTTGTAGATCGGCTATTTTCGGCAAAGAGGTTTGGTGTAGAGGGGAAAAAAAGAGCACACTAAGTACAAAGTGAAAGGTCAAGTATTGACGGTTCAAGTGGTTGAATATCTGAAAACACAATCCAGTCAAACGGTTAAATTATAATCTATGAACAGGTTGTGGGGGTCCCTGCTTCATCTCTCTTTCAACTAAGGGGTCCTTGGCCTGAAAACGTTGAAGACCACTGACATACAGTACACAACGTGTGCATACATAAAGACAGGCCTACCTGCTCACAAACCCCATGGCCCAGAGCACTCAGCAGCGCTCCAGAGCTGGCATCAAAGACGTGTGATATTGAACATGTGTTGGCGCGTCACGCTGCATGTGAACTGTGTGACTGGTGTCAGAGGCTGCCTGTCGAGCTGACACGCGCTGCACGCTTGTCTCTCTCTGTTGTCTATGCGTGAGTCAAAAATACCTCGCTCAAATGCCCTCAGTGTGTGTGTGTGTGTGCGTGTGCGTGCGTGTGCGTGTGTGCGTGTGTGTGTGCGTGTGTGTGCGTGTGTGCGTGTGTGCGTGTGTGTGTGTGTGTGTGTGTGTGTGTGTGTGTGTGTGTGCGCGTGCAGTGGTGTAAAGTAAGTACATTTACTCAAGTACTTAAAGTACACTCTTGAGTTATTTGTACTTTACTTGACTATTTACTATTTCCAATACTTTTACTTCTACTCCACTACATCTCGGATCCAAATATTGTACTTTCACTCCACTACATTTATTTGGAAACTTTAGTTACTAGTTACTTTGCAGATATAAATGATAATATTATAAAACATGCATAAACCACTTTAGCTCTATGTTATACCTTGGCTATTGGAATATAGCCGAGCCTTTAGATCTGCTATTTTCAAACTTTTTGTACTTTTACTTTTGGTACTTTAAGTACTTATTGATGCCAATACTTTTATACCTTTACTCAAGTACATGTATTTCTATATTGCAGTATTGATACTTATTATTAGTATTGATTGATACAATCAGTATTAGTATAGTATTATGGATACAATTGAGTACTTTTTCCACCACTGCACACTCTGCACGCTTGTCTCTCTCTGTTGTCTGTGCGTGAGTCAAAAATACCTCGCTCACACACACTCAGATGCCCTCTGTGTGTGTGTGTGTGTGTGTGTGTGTGTGTGTGTGTGTGTGTGTGTGTGTGTGTGTGTGTGTGTGTGTGTGTGTGTGTGTGTGTGTGTGTGTGTGTGTGTGTCTAGCCCCTGTGGTGGCGTCATCCTTGGCTGTGCTGTCAGTGAGCTGTCCCATCTGTTCGCCACACATGGTGTTTAGGAGAGACGCGCTCACTCACTCACTCACTCACATGCTTTGTTTCTCCCCTATTTCAATCGCTATCCCTTCATATGTGCGTTCCACCGCGCTCTGTCAGTTTCATGATGTACAATAGTCTAATAGTTTTTCTCTGTCTTTTTCATTAGTGTCTTTAGTTGTAGCTGTAACTAATGTTCACTCCATGGCTTTTACACTCCCATTTTAATGTCGTTCTACTTTTGTTTTGGGGGAGGGGAGGGGGGAGTCCGGCTCCCATGCCAGCTCCCTGACTGGGCAGGTTACCATGGCAACCCCTCACAGGCAGCTTGCCCGGGATTCTGACTGCACTTTACCACTCCATCACTCACAGCAGGACCCTGGCTCTGACTGTACTGCCACACACACACACAGTGACAACGCACAAACCTGAAACTAACACCTCCATATACTGTACTTACATAGCAGTGTGTGTCCTCTGCACACACACACACACACATACAGTACACTCATTTACACACCGGAATGCACAAACGCACACACACAATTCAATTCAAAGGAGCTTTATGGGCATGAGAAAACATACAAAAAAAAGGGGAACAAATATACAGTTGGAGGAGGTACATATAAATATATTATATACACATACATATAAAGCTTTTTGAGACAAATAACTGCAATGTTTTGTTGGGACAAATAGAAGCACACACACACACACACACACACACACACACACACACACACACACACACACATACACACACACACACACACACACACACACACACACACACACACACACACACACACACACACACACACACACACACACACACACACATACACACACACACACACACACACACACACACACACACACAAAGCTGTGAGTGCATTTCACTTAGTGGCTCTTTGCGACCCCTCATATGTCAGTGGTTTAGTTGGCTGCTTTCCAAGATTAAATGGAGTTTGGAGTAGCACACTTACTTAACAAAACACATGGACACGAGCATGCGTGTGCGTGCGTGCGTGCATGCGTGTATGCGTGCGTGCGTGCGTGCGTGTATGCGTGCGTGCGTGTGTGTTTGGTCAAGTAAGCAATCTGGTATGTGAGAATTTGTGATCAAGTTGCAAATCTCATTTAGTTAGAGCAGGTGACATGTGGCCCTGTAATACATTCCAACTGGAACACATTCCATATTCCAAAAATCTATTTTGGTTGTACAGGATGAAACCTTTTAATGTTTCCATAACCGTTAACCAAAACTCGTTACTTCAGCAAGTTGCCCGCTGTCCAGTGTTTTGTGCCATAGTACAAAAGGTGTCCATTGCACAGTAGGCCTATGTGCTATAGGTAGGCTACTATAGGACCATAATGACTGCTTCATACATTTTGATGTTTGAGAGGATAATGTCTGTGCCAGACCTTTTTAGTGCAGGCTTTGAGAAAATAGGAGGTATGCTTTTCAATTTGTTCCCTTGTGTGCGGGTTCCTGGTACGGAAGTGTCTTTGTGAGAAGAGTAGTGGGGCAGGATGACATGGTTCTGAATTGTTTCTATGTTTGTATGAGTGAAAGCTTTTTGGTTTGTATTTGAGTAGATTCAAGATTCAAGATTATTTTATTGTGTCCCCGAGGGAAATTTGACTTGGACATGCAGATTGCTACTTAACATACAACAAGACAAACAGAAAGAAAGAAATTTAAAAAGAATTGTGCAAAATGCAGTGCTGACTACAGTTCAAGTGCACACAGTACATTACATTACACTACATCAGGGTTTTCCCCAAGGGCCAAATTATGTCTAGGCCTAGGGTACCAAGCCGAGGGCCACAACATTGCAAGGGGGCGACGGTGGCGTTCCCACTACTCCAGCGACAGTTCAGATATCGTCGTTGTCAGGTGAAAATCTTGTATGTCCCAAACCGTTTGTTTTGCATTTATCATTTTAAAAATGATTTAAACTAGTGAAAACAGCCGATCTACAAGCTTAGATAGATCGGCTGTTTTCACTACTTTTGTGAGACGGCCTTGTATGATGAAGCAGGGCTTTACTTTGCGAAAGAACATACAAATTTGGAGATACGAGGTTTCCACCCGACAACGACGATATACTAGTGTTGTTGCTGCTCTTATACCACGACTATTATTACTCGGGTTGGTGGGGGCCAGACAGTAGCCCCCCGCGGGCCGCAAATGGCCCGCGGGCCGCCTATTGGGGAACCCTGCACTACATTATAGAGTCACCAGACCCCACTAACAGCCTGAGTTTAACAGAGTAACAGATATGGGAATAAATTAGTATTTGTATCTATTCAGATGTCTTTTCTTATTTTTCACTGGGACTCTGTAACGTCTGCCAGAGGGTAGCAGTTCGTATTCTGAACACAGGACATGGGAGGGGTCTGCAATTACTTTGGCAAGTACCTGAGGCTGATAAGGGCACAGTATGTTCCAGTTGGGAATTAGTGCATCTTGACATTGAGTGATTGGATGAAACACATTACGGTGTAAAAACTAATGGATGAGATGGAGAATTCTTTCTTTGGTGTGATGGACAGAATACAAAAGGAGGGAGATGGACTTAATGTTCTTATGCTCAAGTCAAGTGTGGCTTTAAAGTACTTTATAAATGATTGTTTATTTCTCTATGTATAACTTGTAAGGCAGAATTGGCAAACTGGAATGTTAGCATGCTATATACTATCAGCCATCTTGCACTTAAAATATGTAAAATAACACAAAATAAAATATTGAATGGGTGAATGATGTTTTTTTCTTTCTTTTCTTTTTCTTTTTTTCTTTTTTTGTGGCCCCATGCCTAATCTAGTTGAATACCCCTGCGTTAAACCAAGCTGTGGTACATAATCAGTTCACTATTATGCAATATATCACACCCACATCTTTAGTGCACTTTATTATCATCCGGTGCTTTAGATAATGTTTAAGTTCAAAAGAACAATGTTGAGTACTTGGAGTTCAAAATAAACAGTTGAACAATCCTTGTGCTTTGAGCAGAGCACATTTTCAGTATCCATCTGTTTTCATCCTCCATGTTATTTTAGCAGTAGTAGTTGTAGCAGTTATGATATTGCTATTATTTTGTGTACAGTTGTTGTCCCTGCTCCCTTGCTATCAGCTTCGCTGGGAGTGATAATTATCTGGAAGAGATACTATGTAGGAGGGACCTCTACTGAGTTTACTGACAAGCAATTGGAATGTACAATGTAATCTTGTTTGACATGGTTCCACAGAGAAATATTGTTAAATATCGATCTACAAGCTCACAACGATCTACAAGCTCACAAAGCCTCACGATGCTATTTTAAAAATGTTTTGCCTCTTTTTTTATATTATTTGGCAATTTGGCCAATGTTTGACCAGTTTTTATTGTGTAATTAGTTTGACACTTTTGATGCAGTAATGGTCTTCTTCTTTTGTAGATATTAAAAAGGTCTTAAAAGTAATTCAATTGTCACTTCACTGTCATCGAAAAAAGGAAAGAAAATCATGTGGGGACCCCTGGGAACCACTGCTCTACAGCAATGTGCACCAGTTAGAGCAGGGCTGTCAAACTGGCAGCCAGGATCGGACCCTTTCGCAGTCTGCACGTGGCCCATCAAGAAATCCTCCGGATAATTTATGATGTATCTGTAGGACAGCCACTCTCAGGCTGATCGCAAACGGCTATCTCTCCTGGCAGTTTGTTGTAGGTACTTATGAAACAATAGATGGTAGTTAACACTGCTCATCAACCCTCCAGTCTGCCCAGTGCCTCAATGAGGTGCTTAATCTTAATGCTGACATGCAAAGCCTTCTTATGGAATGCCACGACAACAGTTCTGTCTTTCAAATTAAATTGGGCATGTTGGAAATGCAATTCCTCCCACATATTTCCCCTCTTTGCAGTCAGTGCAGGTCGCTCATGGGAATAATTGCATGACAGATAGGCCACTGTTCAAGGACTAACCATTATGGCTGAAAAGTGAGTTTCAGATTGTTTCAGTTTTCATTCAGCGCGACGTGATGAATTAATGGTATGAGTGCTATAAATATTCACAGCTCTGTGCAATGGTCAGGACATGCACGTAATGACAGCTGTTCTCATGCCGTCGGAGTGCTCCACCTAAATCAGTGAAATTGCGCTTCTTTGCCTGTCTGACATTGGCAAGTCTAATAAGTAGTAGAGTCTTCACACATCCTATCGATATACAAACAGATATTTAATTGAAGGGGGTTTCTCCATTCATTCATAGTGAACCGTGCAGTCGAGCTGTTGCAATTGTTACACGATTAAGGTTTATAAAACCAGGATTGATTGATTGATTGATTGATTGATTGATTGATTGATTGATTGGTTCATTGGTTCATTGGTTCATTGGTTCATTGAATATTTTATTAGACAGAAATGTAAAAACAGTACAAGTACAGTCAAACACTTGGTCTACCAAAAAGGTCCTTGCGGTCTTGTTTTCATTGGGGTCCTATGATTCAGGCGAAAGTGCAGCTTTAGAAATCTGGTGGACAAACCAATAAAAACTGTTAAAGATAAATCTGTGCCTGTTTAATTGTGTCCTTGTGTATACACACAGTTTTATGATTGTGGGGTTTCCACTCCATTACATCACACTCTCTCTGACTTTGATGTTGTGTTTGTGTGACGTAGCATAGAACCGTGCCGTTGCCAGTTTGCCACCTCACAGTTTTCTAATTTGAACATGCAGCAGTTCATAAACGCAATGTGGCTAGGCAATCTCCTTCATAAGAAACTATATTCATAAAGTGAAACACAGGGAGAGCACGTATTATTAGATTATGTAGAAAAAAAAATTAAGGAAATAAAAGCTTTGGGAGTATGCGTGCACAGCTGTTATTTATTCATTTTAGGCCTATATGACCTAAAATGAGTCTGACACCCCGATTGTCTTTGTGTGTCTCCCGCAGCTGAAACGCCCATCGAAGAGTTCACCCCCACCCCGGCATTCCCCGCCCTGCAGTACCTGGAGTCTGTGGACGTGGAGGGAGTGGCCTGGAGGGCCAGCCTGAGAACGGGAGACTTCCTCATTGAGGTAAACCTGTGTAGCCTGGTTGCCAGCCTGCTCGCTCCGTATGTGTCTCTCACAGTCTGGAAAGCCTCGTATCTCCAAGGGGAAGTATAGGACATAGAAAGCGGCTAGAACACCACCGCAGCTTTCCGATTGGTCTGTGGTGCGGGGCGGGACAAATACACCGGTGTGTATTGGCTGGCTGATGACGTAGCTACCAGGGACGTGCTGGCCATTGGGAAAAGCGGGACAATTCCCGAACGGCCGGTTCATTCCCGGCCGGTCCAGGCCGGCCATTAGGAAAAAATAAAAAATAAAATGTCGGCCTTCGTTCCATTTTGGGGGCTGGGCGGCCAACAAAGTAAATTGTCACTGTCGGGCAGAAACCTCGTATCTCTAAGTTTCAAATTTATATATTTTGCTTCATCATACAAGGCCGTTGCACAAAAGTAGTGAAAACAGCAGATCTACAAGCACAACAGCAGATCTACAAGCACACAACGCCTCGCGGTGCGAGGCGTTGTGTGCTTGTAGATCGGCTGTTTTCACTAGTTTAAATCATTTTTAAAATGATAAATACAAAACAAACGGTTTTGGACATACAAGGTTTCCACCCGGCAACGACGAAATATAACTCATGTACAGTAATTGGCCCACTGGCTTGTCACTTGTCATGATCTGAAATGGCAAATCTTTGAGTAGCAGCAGCGCTATAGAGAGAGATCTCTCTCTATAGCGCGCAATGAGGGCCTCTGATGCGTTGGAACAACATCCGATCAGCAACGACGTCGCCTACGTCTCAACTGACGTTCAGAAATACGAGTCAACGGAATCATTTCCAGACTGTGATGCGGAGAGACAAAACAAATCGCGGAACGGAGCGAGCAGGCTGACACCCAGGCTAAAACCTGTGCACTGCAGTGAAAAGCCTGGAGACAACTGAAATGAGTGATGCATGCGTCCTCATACTGTATCCTTCATCCTAACATACGAAGCACACGAAAATGATGATGATGTGGTGGTGTGTGTGTGCATGTGTATGTGCGTGTGTGTGTGTTTATGCTCCCTCAGGTGAATGGGGTGAATGTGGTGAAGGTCGGCCACAAGCAGGTGGTGTCTCTGATCCGACAGGGGGGGAACCATCTTCTGATGAAGGTGGTGTCTGTCACACGCAAACCCGAGTCGGAGGAGGTTGTCCGCAAGAAAGGTAAGGACCAGAAGAACCGAGTGGTCATATTAACTCATTGACTCAGACACATTATTTTTCGACTTACAGGTATGTTGTTCCCTGCCTAACCCATGAACAATCATAGAATATTGTGCGTTGCTCCGATTTGCTCGCACAAAAGATGCACACGGGTGTCCTGGAATTGGAAAATAATCCCTGTCCACTTGTGATGATCCACTCCAAAGATAGCCGCTTCCGTGTCGCCCCTCTCCCCATACACATTCATTATGGCTATGTTTCCTGTTTTTGTTCCGGTTACGTCATCAACGTGTCAGGTGACCTTGTTACCCCGGAAATAATTGGTGACCCATAAGCTAGCGAACAGCGCCATCCAGCATCAAAATAAGTCAAAGTAGTCACTTGTCGGCCTGGACCATTGGCTATTTAAGTCGTTGAGGTTGTCACGCAGCATTAAGTGGGTTAAGAATACCAATACCCTCTTATGAGATAAATATTTCACATTTGGCACATCATGTGGCAAAATATGTTTTGGACCGTGTATAATATATGCAGTACATTAACAGAAATAGAAACTATATTGTTTTTCATACTGGCATTTTCCAAAGCATATATATTTTGGCAAACACATTCCTCGTGCAAACATACCTGATGCAGACACATACAGTATACTGTATGATCATGTGGAACACAAATAGAATTCAGAGGACAGAGGGATTGACCAGCACAGTTTGTACTTATTATGTGATTGCACAGAATGAAGCCTACGGTAACAGCCTGTAGCCATCAGGGCTCAGCGCCTGTTCAACAGCTTGATGCAGCTCACTGGTCACTGCCAGTGGTGGAAAAAGTACTTGCATTCTTTACTTAAGTAAAAGTATCAATACTGCAAAATTGAATTACTCTGTTACAAGTAAAAGTCCATAATTCAAAATGGAAATACTCCAGTAAAGTAAAAGTACCTCAAAACTGTACTTCAGTGCAGTACTTAAGTAAATGTACTTAATTACTTTACACCACTGGTCACTGCTCTATAGTCTGGTGGAATGGCTTTGATATTTACTGCAGGTGTTGCTTTCCTTGGCCACAACATACTGTGGTCAGGGTGGTGACTGGTGAGTGTCCTTGATGCTGGATAGATAGACCTTTATTGATCCCAGAGGGTGTGACGTATCACCTCATTGCAGTGGCCCAACAAGAAGTCCATTGGCAGGAACTATTGTGTTGAATGCCAGGTTGTAGTCTTCAAAAATCATTCTTAAGGTCTTTGCACACTGCTGCGTTTTTCGGGCCGAATATCGGAGTAAATTTCGGAGCGCGTGAATAAAAAAATCAACCTCACGTTATGTCAATCACGTTTGCACACTGCTGCCGGTTTCGTATTTATTTTCGGACCAGGGTTGATTTTATCCGATTTTCGCAGTGTCGCCACGGACTGCCTTGCTCTCTCTCTCTTTCCTCTCTCTCTCCCTGGCCTCTGGGTTAACGCAACGAAAACACGCAGTGCAGTGTGCAACCACCTTTACACAGCCGTTCCTCCACAGCTGTGTGAAGAGCCATGGCCATTGCATTGCAGGTGGATCTGTTTGGATGACATACAAATGTCAATGGGTTCAGTGCGGCAGGCAACATGGAACAAATGTAGACCCTACCCGACACCAATCTCTCAAAGCATGTACTGACATTTGGGGCGATAGATCATGCCATTCAGGCATCTTACCTTGGAGCACACTGGTGGACATTGTGCCCATCCCTGTAGGCACTACAGCCTGGGAGAGGGAGAGGTTAAAAGTATCCGCTCCCACCAGCTGGTCTGCATGCTCTGAGGACGTGGCCTGGCCCACAGAGCCAGCCGCCTTGCAGAGCTTCACCCGTTTGAAGGCTCTGCACATGTCAACCTCCTCAGGGTCTCCCTCTGAAGTCTTTTATTTTCTCTTGCGCTTGTCACATGCTCCTTGTGTCACTGTTGTCAAATTGTTCTTCTAGTTTGACTTGTCTTAGAAGACACTCTGGGTCCTTTTGATGGCTCTCTGGAGGACAGTTGGTTGTACCCAGATTCTTGGATCTGAAGGCAGAATTCGGTGCATGTAGTTTTTTGGAACTGCTTTATCAATGCACTTACTGATAAATCCAGACACTGTGTCAGAGAACTTGGTGACATTATTCCCAGAGGCATGCCGACCGAACCATTGTCCCGTTCACGTGATCAAAGCAGTCCCGTAGCAGCTGTAATCTTGTCTATCGAGGAATCTTTTGAAGATTTGTGTGTTTCTGTTGTCATGGTGACCGCTACCACGTTTTCCCTTCGCTGTAAATCCGTTCGGTTACCATGTCAACTGTGGCCCGTCCACACTCAGCTCCCACACAGCCCTGGCAACGTCCCTACAACTCTGTCTATGCGTATCCATGCTAGGTTAGCAACATTTTGGTAATATAAAAAGGTGGAAACTTTCCAAGGGAATAGGTAATAGTTTGACCGCATGGCCACCAGTATTTTAACCCTTGAATTTGTCTGCCTTTTGGCGTGCCCACTTTTTGCAAGTTAACTGAAATAATATTGTGTGTGATATCAGACATATTCACTTCAGTAATATCAAACATGACATGACAGCCTGTACGTGATCCTCGTTGGCTCAGATGGTGTAGTTGTATGGGCTTAATAGCACTGTATTAGTGCACAATATGTTGAGAATCAAACCATTTTCCTGTAATTAAATTCATGAAATTGTGGTCAGGGTCTATTTCTTACTAACACAAAAAAACACCATACTGTATAGGCCTATCATTAACACAACATCCAATCATACCCACATTGGAATCGCGTGTTGAGGGGGCTATATAAAGCACACCTAGTACAAAACAGTTTTCACTTCTTCCCATAGGGCATACATGGGCAACTGGCGGCCCGGGGGCCACATGCGGCCCCCACCTTCACTTAATGCGGCCCACAGGTTAATACCGGAATACTAATATATTATTGATTTCAGCTGTTACAATACCAAACATGACCTGCTACTATCTTAGTAGCTTAATGACTGGTATAGTAGTATTAAAATGTATTTCTTTGTATGTCCAATGTATTTGTATTTAAGTTCATAAAGTTAACATAAGTATATAACTAAATGTGTTGGAAATTAAATCAAAATGTTAGATTTCAGGATTCCAATAAAAAAATAACCATTTTTTTTTTCAGGATTCCAATTCAAAAGAAGCAAAAATAGCCGATCTACAAGCTCAAAACACATCGCAGCGCGATGCGTTTTGAACTTGTAGATCTGCTATTTTTGCTCCTTTTGTTTTGTATAAGACACTAGAATGACAAAGTAGAACGTAGCAATATGCAATGTGGCCCTCTGGAGTGAAGGTGGAAATATAGTGGCCCTCGCCATCATCAAAGTTGCCCACCCCTGCCATAGGGTGTGCCACAACAGTGTTTTTTGCAGGTCTTTCAGTCCAAGTGTATCAAAAAAGCAGCTGGGTTAAGGCAGCGGAAGCTTGTGATTCGCTGCGTGGAGGGGACGAAAGTCGGGGGGACAGAGATGCACCTAAACCTAACCTTAACCTTTAACCCTAACCTCAGTAAAACTACCGCTAGTGAATGCTAACCTGCCGACGCTGGTGAATGCTAACCTGGTGAATGTTAAACTGTTCGGACCAACGGTGCTTAACCCAGTTGCTTTTTTGATACACTCGGACTGAAAGACCTGCAAAAAAACACTCTCCCGTGCCACAACACAAAGGTCGTCGTTAAAACTCTATTTCCTCCGCAGCTTCCCCGTGTCCATACGGCTGCACCCCAGCCGGAGCGTACTCCAAGGAGTGTACGTTTTTGAAATTTGGGTGAAGTTCCAAATTCCCATGGAAACGTAACTTCCCATGGAAAGCGTTTGCAACCCTATCCATGACCACCAGTCTGAAGGCGTGTATGCATGTGTGTGTATGTGCGTGTGTGTGTGTGTGTGTGTGTGCGTGTGTGTGTGTGTGTGTGTCTTTTTTTTGTGTCTGTATTGATACAGAGACTGTGATAAATGAGTTGACCTAGTTCCATGGGGACAGTATTGTACCTACTGCTGTAGACCCCTATAGGGCTAATGCCCCCTTGTAATTTCTCTCTGCTCCCTCTCATGTTTCTCTCTCTCTCTCTCTCTCTCTCTCTCTCTCTCTCTCTCTCTCTCTCTCTCTCTCTCTCTCTCTCTCTCTCGCTCTCTCGCAGTCGCAGACACATTTTCTTTGTCCATTTACTCTTAAGCCTCTCTCATTAGACCTGGCTCAGAGGAGATACAGTGTGCTCAGACAATGGGTTCCTAAAGCTGCTTTAATTGTTGCCCTCCTCGCCAGTAAATGAAACTTTACATCGATCTATCTATGTATAGTCTTTGAGGGGGCATGTTTAAGCCTTTATTTAGACAGTGAACAGAGACAGGAAATATGAAGACAGAGAGTAGGTCAGCAAATGGTCGGGCCTGCTGGGTTAGGGCATTTTGTGTCCCTGCGGTATGTGCCCTGCTGACGTAGTTATCGGTTTGCCCTGGGTTTTGATTTACTGAACAGGAGTTCAGAAGTACAGTCCATTTCCTGTGCCGCCTGCTGCTCCTTGTCCATTTCTTGTTGCCTCTATCGGAGCGCAAAGATATTGTGTCATACACGTTGTGGAGGACGATTAAGACGGGTAGAGACATGCAGCGCGGCGGGGTGGAGGAAAATTGAAATGGATGAACGGGCCTTGCAGGCGTGAATGGGGGACGGGACGAGAGGACAACCTGGGGAAGTGGGATTGATTTCAAAATGTTACACTTTCGGTGTTAAGTTAACACTGAGGATTTTGCTGTGAGGACTGGACCTGGGTTAGACATCCTTAGGAGCGGCACTATAGATTGGTGACAGACGGGCAAGACAGATGTTGGTCTGCGTGTGTTTCTGAGCTGAGGTGATGAGATGTGACGTGAGGTGTGTCTCTTGGGTTCCCTCCCTCCCTCTAAACTTCTCCTAAATGTCTGTTTTTGCTCTCCGCTCTGTGCTGCTGTGTTAAACACACTCTCTGGCAGCCCTTCTCTTCCACTGGGAATTTCTCTGCATTTCTGTGCCTATCTTACCTAGCTTATGCACACTTTCACTCAGACAGAGATACAGGCATACAGTAGATACACATACTCTCTACACACACACACACACACACACACACACACACACACACACACACACACACACACACACACACACACATACGCATTCTCTGCACCATCCGAGGCCTCACTACTGCCACCGTTACCATGGTGACTACACTGCATGTTTGAATTAAGCATTACAGTGAGAGCATCTCTCTCTCTCTGCATCTCTCTCTCTCTTGCTGCCTCTTGTCTGTGTCTCTGTTCCTCTCTCTCTCTCTCTCTCTCTCTCTCTCTCTCTCTCTCTCTCTCTCTCTCTCTCTCTCTCTCTCAATCTCTCTCTCTCTCTCTCTCCCTCTACATCCTCCTCCGTCTCGTCCACTCCCTGCATACTGTACCAGAATGTGCAGACCGGTCGGTCGAGTTGAGATGAAGATGCGCGATATGGACCTTCCTCGCGGGCGGCGCATGTACAGTCGGACAAGCAGGAGTGCGCCTGCGGACCGCGGCAGAACAGTCCGCCGCGTGGCGAGGTGTCCCGGCGTCTCCGCAGGTTCGAAAATCTACTTCTAGCTCTCCAGTGGTGCATTGAGACTTGGGGGTGGGTCTGTGGGAGGGGGGCTTGTGCATACAGTCAGTAAGGTTGGGTATTGTTAGGAGACTGGAAGGAGTTGGAAGAAGCGGGGGGGGTTATACGGTACTGTATCATGCTGACAGCTGTGGCTGAATTGTGGTGCTGCGTGTAACAAAGGGGTTTTGGAGTCACACCGGGGCAATGGACTTCACCTCCTTTTTAGAATGTTGTGTGGAATACCGCAGAGTCGGGACTCTGAAACTACGCCGTAGCTTCGGCTTCAGACAGCCGTTGATAGCGGTCTTCATTGTTCGCTGGTTTCGGCAGTGTTCCTGTGTCGTGCCGCTGTATCCTATATAGAATCCCTGCATTCAACAGAAGCTGTCTATCACAGTTTGAGGCGGAGTGTTTTCCTTCCAGCTCTGTACGTGTGTGTGTGCGTGCGTGCGCGTGCGTGCGTGCGTGCGTGCGTGCGTGCGTGCGTGCGTGCGTGCGTGTGTGCGTGCGTGTGTCATAAAGGTTTCTGTCTGCATCGGGATGTGAACTGTGCGGTGCGCTATTCTCCTGGCCGATTGATTTCACTGTCATTACTTAGTTGTGCGCTGTGCCTGCGTGTCACTACAGTCCCTGTCACTGCTCCCCTCTGGGAGCTTGTGCTGTGGCAGGTCCCGCCCGCGGGGCAACGCATGTGTCTGTGGCGTGTGTATTTGCCAGCACAGCATGCTGTTTGCGATGGACCTCTGCCAAAGCTCAAACGGGAGCAAAGGGGCGACGGACGCCTCCCTGCCTCTCCTCTCCAGCTCTGTTTGTCCCATTCCACTGGTCATGGGGGGCTGAGCTCTGTTGCGGATTTGGATTCAGTGATAGACATGACCCGGAGCGGACATGAGCCGTATGTTCACCGCCTACGGACTGCTCCGTGGCGAGGGTTCCACAAACTGAGACGCTGAGAGACTTTAACAGACTTAACTGAAGCACGCACATGCGCCCTCGCCCGCACACACAAACGCACATGCGCCCTCGCGCGCACACACAAACACACACACACACACAGTGAGACCCTGAGAAAACAGGCATAAAGACATAACAGAGCAATGAAGAAGCTTGGCTCCAACCGCAGCCTGAACAAGGTGCTGACCCAGTGCGAGACGTCTGGCTCGACCGAGTTTGACCAGATCAGAGCGTCGAAGACGGGCTGGTCTGGCCGCCTGGGCGAGGCCAAGCGGGCGCTGAGCCGCAAGGCCAAATGGTCACCGACAGCGTCCTCAACGCCGTGCCTTTTCTCCACAGCCCCGCCGCCGCCCAAGAGAGCTCCCAGCACCACCCTGACGCTGCGCTCCAAATCCATGACCGCCGAGCTGGAGGAGCTGGGTGAGTGGAATGCACACACGCACTTGGCAGGGATACCTGCAAAACACACCGTCATTCATGACCAGTGGTTCTCAACCTTTTCAGAACGCGACCCCCAAAATAATCATATTTTGACTGGGGACCCCCCACCCTGACGAGCACTAAGAGTTGAGGCATTACATTTTGTATAACACGGTTCTATTGTGGAAATAGCTGATCTACATGCTCACAACGCCTCGCGTTGCGAGGCGTTGTGAGCATGTAGATCGGCTATTTTCACAATTTCTGCCTTTAATATTAGAAGATTTGGCCAAGGTTTAATTTATCATTTTAGAGGTATTAAAAGGTCCTTAAATTGTCACTTTAGAAATGTACAGATACCCTCTATACACTTAAACTCTATGGTGGTTTGTTAACTGTTGAGTGAGAAAACAATGTTGCACATTAAGTTAATCATCTGGGGGCCCCCCAAAATAATTGGGGACCCCCCTGGGGGTCCCGACCCACAGGTTGAGAACCACTGGCATACACAAATACACAAATACACACTCTCAGTCAAAACGCACGCGCATGCACATTTTGCGGTCCCTTCCTCCTTTCTGAATCGTTCTAACTTTTCTTTTTCCTCAAAATTAACACATAACCTTTTTTCTGAGTGGTCTCTCTTGTTCAGCCTGTCCTTGTCATTTTCTCTTCCTGTTCTCTGTTCTCTGATGCTATCTGCTCCCTAACCAAGCTTCTGCTCGGAGGAGGAGAGGAGGTGAGTCTGAGGCAAGGAACCGTCACCTCTCTGGCGAGCGTCAAAGAGGTTACTATCCTCCAGCTTTGTTCATTTAAGCAGCGTTGATTAGAACAGAACACTGTTTACACTCAATCTCTCTCTTGTCTCTGCATCACTTTTTCTATTTTCTATCTCACTGTGTCAAACTCACTCACCTCCTTATTATAGCCGGGGACCCAGTCACCAAAATGGGAGGGGACCTGTGATTTTCTGCCGTACTTTTTATTTCTGTTTTATCTATTAGTTTGGTCATTACGGTCCACAGAATGAGAGGCCTGCTCTGCTGGAAACATTGCGAAAAAAGTTATGACCATTTGTATATTCACTGTCCCACTGACTCCACTAGAAATATTAAAAAAAGAAAACAAGTCTGCTTTAATTAGCATGTGAGGGGTCAAACTAGGGGTTCTTCATGATTCTGAGTCCATTGCAAGCATGTGTTTTGCATGAAAAACATTCCTTGGGCTAGATTTTGGCCACCCAAAACTGTGAAAAATTATGAGTCATCACTTTTTTTCCACTTTTCACAGTTTTTGGCTGCCGAAGGTTAACCCAAGGAATGTTTTTCATGCAAAACAAATACTTGCATTGGATTCAGAATCATGAAGAACCCCTAGTTTGACCCCTCACATGCTACTTAAAGCAGATCTTTTTTATTTTTTAAATATTTCTATTGGAGTCAATGGGACAGTGAATATACAAATGGCCATTTTCGCGATGTTTCCGGCAGAGCAGGCCTCTCATTCTGTGGACCTTAACGACCAAACTAATAGATAAAACAGAAATAAAAAGTACGGCAGAAAATCACAGGTCCTACCCTATTCCTTGAGCTTTTGGGCTTGTGGGTCCCCGGCTATTACCCTTTACTCTTCACCTCACACGATACAACATGTTACCTTATCAAGTTGAAGCCATTGTTCACCGATCAGCAACTTCTTCCTCTGCCACTTCATTGGTTATTTGTATTCCTTATTGATTTCCTTTTGATCTGTGTAATGATTGTTGATCGTTTGACTGTGTTGATCATCACACTGATATATCTGAATGTCTTGGAGTGGTCCCTGGCATGTTACATGTTGTCCGGTGGCTTATGCATCTTAATTTATTCTGCTAATGCTGTGACTTTGTATTCAGTCCTATCTTCCATCTCCTCCGACAGAGCGGCTAGATGAGATGCTGGCGTCCCAGGAACCCATGCTGCGTTCCCAGCCCACAGAGCCTGATTATAGAGCGGCTACTGTCAAACAACGGCCTACCAGCAGGAGAATAACGCCAGCCGAGATCAGTGTGAGCACACACACACACACACACACACACACACACACACACACACACACACACACACACACACACACACACACATATATATATTGGATTCATATATAGGCCTACTATACATAGACATATAGACACATACATTTTACTTTTGATAATATTGCATTAACTTTGTTACCTGAAATGCAACCTAACCAGTTGCACCTGTACATGTCGAATGTGTCTCTGTGTGGCGTGACAGTCGCTGTTTGAGAGACAGGGGATGACTCTGCATGGCGGACTCCACCCAGGCATGGAGAGAGGTCACATACATCTACCCAAAGGAATGTCCCGGACCAAGTCATTTGGTAAAACAACCGTTTAGGCACAGCAGTGTTGCATGTCTGCAACACCATTTGATGTGATTTGTATTGGAACGTCAGATTTCTTCATACTTTTGCCATATCACTCAGCCCTATTACCAATTCAGTGTCAGTCAATTCCCTACACAGCAAAGTAAAGTTAAATTAATGTAACTCATAGGAGGTCCACAACGTGCCAATGTGTCAAACTCTTTGATGTCTCCCCGTGCCCTCGACGTGTTCGACGCGTCGCGGGGGGTCTTACAGTAAACTGAAGTTCACTGTACGAGGCACCTGCCTGTGAAGGCCGGGAAATCCGTTCCCTCGTAGAGAGCAGTGTAATGCTGCTGCACAAAAGTGCACATCTCCTAATCTAACTTTTAAATCACGTTCATTGTTAAAACGCGGCCTTCTCTACCGGCCGTTACAAAAGCACTGATGCCCGTGATTGTTATTGTCCTGAGTGAAAGAAAATAATATCGCGAAAATAACCCGTACATACTCAGATTACATTTACTCTGGTTACTTTTTCCCTGTAGCTCCCAAACAAGGTAAAAAAAACGGGTTTCCATGGCAACTACCGGTTAAATCTTGAATAATCCTGGGCACCCGGTGTGTTAACAGTGAGGATTTTACTGTCTGACAATAAAGTGATTCTGACAACCCCTATGGTCTAGAGTCTACAGTATTTATAATCAAAGTTAATTAGATACGGAGGGAGTTTTTCAGAAAACTGTTAGGATTTAGACAAAGACATTTAATCGGCCTATATCAGTGGTTCTCAAACTTTGTCAAGGACCTCCAAAATGATATGTGTTTGACCGCGGACCCCCATCTCAAAATATTTTGTTCCAGGGACCCCCAGAAGCAAAGATTTGAGTTAAAAATGTTCACTCTGAATTTGGGTCCTGCCAAATGCTAGATGCAGAATAGATACGCGCGAAAACGGAGCAGTACCACTGGAAATCATGGGGTGGGGGGGAGAACTGTAGCCTCCACAATCACTGGAACTACATCTAATTATAGCGAGGCAGGAATACTTTAACCTTTTGGGGAGAGCTTGTTTTTTCCAGGGCATTGATTGACACATGCACGCTCTCTCTCTCCCCCTCAGGCGCCTCCGAGGAGGACCGCCTGTCCGCCCTGGCCGGCGAGCACCGCTTCCCCCGCAGCTCCTCCATGACTGACAGCCTCCGGGAGCACTCCCATCCCTCCCACTCCATCCCTCCGCCGCCGCAGACGGCGCCGCCCCCTCCCCCGTCCCCCCTCTACTACCTGGACACGGGCCCCCCGCCGGCCTTCTGCCCGCCCCCTCCTCCCCCCTCCAGGGCTCTGAGTCAGAGCCACGAGCACGTCCGCTCCAGCTTCAAGCCCTCGTCCCTGGACCTGCCGTACGAGGTGGCCCACCGGCAGGCCACGCACCTGGAGAGGCAGAAGAAGGCGCGCTCCATGATCATCCTGCAGGTAGGGCTGTCACGGTTATGACATTTTACATGACGATTCATTTTCACTCAAATAATTGCGATTAACGATTTGATTGTGTTTTTGTCTTTGACAATGACATTTCTGTTTGGCTTTTAGGCTTTGAAGTTGCACATGACAGATATGACACATAACCTAAATATACAAAGAAATTACTGACATATTTGACAACTTTATACTAGTTAAAAAAGAATAGCCGATCTACAAGCTCACAACGCGTCGCGATGCGTTGTGAGCTTGTAGATCTGCTATTTCCACTATTTTTGCCTTTTTTTAAATATATGAACATTTTTCAACATGGAAACGATTATGACAATTATGAAAAATAATCACGATTATGTCAAATAATCGCGATTAGACGATTATGTAATAATTGTGACAGCCCTACCTGCAGGACTCCTCCCACCTGCCCGTGGAGCCCACGGAGATACCCCGCCCGTCGGCCGCCACGCCGCCCGAAAGGATCAAGAGGAAGGGCCGGGTGATCGACAACCCCTACGCCAACGTGGGCCAGTTCAGCATCGGCCTGTACGCTCCGACTAAACCGCAGAGGAAGAAGAGTCCACTCGTCAAACAACTACAGGTGAGATTACATAGAGCAGGGGTCTTCAACGTTTTCAGGCCAAGGACCCCTTAGCTGAGAGAGAGAGATGAAGCAGGGACCCCCTCTACATATTGTATAAATGTGTGATGCATATTTTCATCGATTTCACAGATAGATTCATAGACTTGTTTGACAGCACTGTCATCAGTCTGTTGGATACGTGTTTTTAGTTAACTTGACCTTTCACTCTGTACTTGGTCTGCTCTTTTCCCCCTCTACACCAAACCTATTTGCCGAAAATGGCCAATCTACAAGCTCTCAACGCCTCGTGCTGCGAGGCGCTGAGAGCTTGTAGATCGGCTATTTTTGGCTTAAGTTCTCCTCAGAATAGGGATGCGAGGGTTCAAGTTGTTAAATTAAAAGAATTATCCTATCACAAGGATTTGGTGGCCCCCCTATAATAACTCTGAGGAACCCCTAGGGGTACCGGACCCCCTGTTGAAGACCCTTGACATAGAGGTTTGATGGACATAGTTTTATTACAATCTTTTATAATTACTGAATCTTTATAAGAATATGCCATTTCCGAGGTCAATTTCTAAGGTAGTTGTGCATGTTTCATTATTATTATTATTATTATTGTCTCTGTGCAGGTGGAGGATGCCCAGGAAAGGGCCAGCATCGCCTTAGCTGCTGCACACTCCCGGGAGAGCTCCCCCTCAGGACGACACCCATACCCCCACGGGCACACACACACCAGCCGTGCAGATTACTACCAGCAGCAGCTGATGGCTGAGCGGGAGCGCATGCGTGCCCAGGGCGAGGCTCTGCTCCAGGGCAAGGGCCCGTTCGCCGCTGCCATTGCCGGAGCCGTGAAGGACCGCGAGCGGCGTCTAGAAGAGCGGAGGAAATCCACTGTCTTCCTGTCCGTCGGGACCATGGAGGGGGCCGCCACCAGCCCCGAGGCCCCCTCTCTAACTCAGTCTCGCTCCATCGATGAACGGATGTTGACCCGCGAGCTGGGTCATCTGCCTCCTCCTGCCTTGGCCCTGAGCCCTTCACCTAGCGGAACCACCTTCATCCACCCGCTAACAGGCAAGCCCCTAGACCCCAACTCACCACTGGCTCTTGCGCTGGCCGCAAGGGAGAGGGCACTGACCTCTCAGAGCCAGTCCCCATCCAGTAGCCCAGAGCCTAGGACTAAACCGGAGCGGGCTGGCCCAGGCGGAATATTCATTGAACAGACCAAAGAGCTCCCCCGTTCTGCAACTCCCCCGTTCTCCCCCCACAGCGCCAAGGCAGTTGGGTACTCTCCCGGGGCAATGTTGACTCCTCAACCCACTAAACCCCTGTGGGCCATGTCACACTCGCCTGTAGTGCTGAGGCAGGAGATGGAGGGTAGAGCAGAGGAGAGAAAAGAGGAGAAGAAGAGCATGTTGATCAGTATTATGGATACATCGCAACAGAAGACAGCAGGGCTGATTATGGTCCACGCCACTAGTAACGGCCAGGCCGTAATAGCGGGCCCAGAACTGGAACAGACTCCTGCCTCTGCGGCAACTGAGCCAAGTAAACCTCCAAGCCCTCGGGCTAAATCCCCCAGTCCCACGGTCTCCCAGTCACAGCCCTCGCCCCAACTCCAGGTCCAGCCTCAAGGCCAGCGGCCCGCTAGTCCAGGCCAAGACAAGAGTCTGGTTCAGGGCAGTTCAGAGGAGGATGTGGATCCCTACACAGTGACCCTGCCCCCTGCCATGCTGTCCTCCAGCGACGAGGAAACAAGAGAAGAGCTGCGTAAGATCGGGGTGGTGCCCCCTCCAAATGAGTTTGCTAATGGGCTGTTGGCGCAGGCACAGGCACAGGCACAGGCTCAGGCAAAGGCACAGGAGACCCCCACATCCCCTACAAAACCCGCCACCACCCCGAGTACCCCCACTACACCCACGGTCCAAACCCCCTCCACCCCAACCACCCCGAGCCTGACCCCCACCCAGCCTCAGCCTCCCCAGCCCCCGCCCCCGCCCAGTGCAGCAGCCGTCTCAGGGAAGACCTCAGACCCTCTGGAGCCCCCATCGGTCGGGGAGTCCGGTTCGGCGGCCGACTCCGGCGTGGAGGAGGTAGACACGCGCAGCTCCAGCGAGCGAGACCACCACCTCGAGACCACCAGCACCATCTCCACGGTATCCAGCATGTCCACGCTGTCGTCGGAGAGCGGAGAGCCCGCCGACACGCACACCACGCACACCTCCTACGCAGACGGACAGACCTTCGTGCTCGACAAGCCGCCTGTGCCTCCCAAGCCCCGACTCAAGTCCCAGATAGGCGGCAGCAAAGGACCCGTCACCTTCAGGGACCCCCTGCTGAAGCAGAGCTCCGACAGCGAGCTCCTGTCGCAGCAGCAGGCCGCTGCCCTGGCCGCCGCGGCGGCCGGTGGGGCCAGTCTGGCCTTTGGCGCATCGGCATCGGTGTCCGGGCTGGCGCCTACCAGGCCACGCTACCTCTTCCAGCGGAGGTCGAAGCTGTGGGGGGACCCGGTGGAGCCCCGGGGGCCTGGGATAGGCCTGGGCGTTGGGAGTTTGGGGAACCTAGGTGGGCTGGGGTTGGGAGCGGACGAGGGAGGGAAACCGTCTGTTATGGGGGAGCTGAGTTCCAGGCTCCAGCAGCTAAATAAAGACTCCAGGTCACTGGGAGAGGATGAGCCACTGGGAGCCTCACTGGACCCCGGGAGGAAGTCGCCCGTGACAGGGGCCAGGTAAGAGGAAATATGAGCTGTGCTTCTGTTCAGTTTACCATGAGACACATAGTAAATGATGGCATCAGGGAGAATTATTTAAATTCACTTTCACTTCAAGGAGAGTGTCAACCAGAAGAATTGTATATTTGTCAGTACATCATTAACGTTTATTTCACATCTTTTCTAAATTTTTATTTGACTAAATTCTTACCCCTTTTTTTATATTAGCAAAGTATAACCATTCTTTGCATTTGTAAACCCACTGGCAGAGAGATTACAAACATAAATACTTGCTTTAATTTTTAAAGTCAATATTCTTTCTTGTGAAACAAAGTTACACTGAATATTTCCTGGGTCCAGGGATTTTCTTTTTTCTTTTTTTGCGTTTGGCGTAAAAATGCCTGATATGAACAGTGTGCATGACCTGCCTCTATTTCATTTTAAAGAGTGCTGATTAATCCATATGCCCTGCCCAGTCCGCTGTGACGGTAAGTAAAATGGAAGAAGACATTGCTAGCATTAACTTCCCTGGTGATGCTAGTTTCCCCCATTAAAGTAAATTAAAGTAAACCATACCCTCCCACCAGTCATGCAGTATGTAGCACATACTGTACAGTATGTGAAGACAATATGAGTGTGTGAGTTTATGAGGCACAACAACGAGTGAAGGACAACTTCACTGAGAATAAAGACCAGACAGAAACCAAGGTATCTATTGTGCCTCTGTTAATTCCCTTGCTTTTCTTTTGTTATTTTACTCAGTTTTTGAAAGTCCAATGAAGTTCTTTGTATTCCTACAGATGGGAAAAGGAAACCGAAGAGAGCAAACCTTAACTTTTTAGCCCCTAGGGTAAAGCAATGCTCATTTTTTATCTTTCTTTCCTTCTTTCTTTTCCTATCAAGTCTTTTTAGATTATATTGAAATGGGATAACCATTTTATAATTTATTCATAGTTTTTTTCCCTTTAATAACATTAGTTGTTACCTTGTTTGCATCTGAAATATTTCCTATGCATGGCGTTTTTTACGGTTACAGTGAATAAGATAAAAACAGGGGAAATAAAGGACTCACAGTACCCCACAATAGTCTTGTTCAAAGACATTTATTTGGAATCAATGTACAATCTCAAGTGTACACTGCTCCCGTTTCCATGGTTACTACAGCACCCCTGGGTGTCTTGGCTTTTAGTGCCCTCTGTTGTGTACAGCATTCCAGGAAATGGGCATCCAGTTGGGTGTATGTGCAGTGGTGGAAAAAGTACTCAAACCTTTTACGCAGGCAAAAGTATCAATACTGCAATGTAGCTTGTATAGCAGTGGTTCTCAACCTTTTCAGGCCGCGACCCCCAAAATAATCATATTTTAACTGGGGACCCCCTCCCCACCCTCACGAGCACTAAGAGTTGAGGCATTACATTTTGTATAACACGGTTCTATTTTCACAATTTCTGCCTCTAATATTTGACAATTTGGCCAATGTTTAATTTGTCATTTTAGAGGTATTAAAATCTCCTTAAATTGTCAATTTGGAAATGTGCAGATACCCTCTATACACTTAAACTTTATGTTGTTTTGTTTACTGTTGAGAGAGAAAACAATGTTGCATATTAAGTTAATCATCTGGGGACCCCCCCAAAATAATTTGGGGACCCCCCTGGGGGTCCCGCCCCACAGGTTGAGAACCACTGTTGTAGAGCAGCATCAATACATTTACGCAGCGCTCGTGTAGATCGTGCACACCGTTCCATGGATTGTGTATCACGTGTGTGCATATCATTCATCCGTTACAAAATGTAAGAGTGAAATCCATTGATCCGTCTCAGAACTACGAGCATCCATGTTTTCTCTGTAAACAAGTGAAAACCGGACGCGGATGTTGAGGACCTCTTAGTCCCAGACCGGAAGTGCTTTTTATAAGGTGAAATCGGTAATCAATCTACAATGTAACTACTAACTAAAGTTTTCAAATAATTGTAGTTGAGTAAATGTACATTATTTGAATCCAAGATGTAGTGGAGTAAAAGTATTAGAAATTGGAAATACTCGAGTAAGTACAAATACCTCAAAATTGAATTACAGTACTTGAGTAAATGTACTTGGTTACTTTCCACCACTGTGTATGTGTAACCATGTATGTGTAACCATGTATGTGTGCGAGTGCACTTTTTGAGAATCGAGTCATAATTGGTGCAAACAATGTAGCACAGTAGAGTAACGAAGTCATGACGTCACTCGCTCATCCCCCGGTTCACGGAAGTGATTTCTCTATGCAGAATAACACTGGGTCATCTTAAAATCATCTCATATAAGTACTGTATTGTGGTCCAAAAATAAACAAACTGTCTCTGCGATATTGTCGGGGAGGTGTCTCTGTATCGTTTATGATAGTCAGACACTCATATTTGATACAGTCTGTTTCTGGTGAAAATGTGATTAATTCGGCAACAGTAACATTAGCGTTTTCTCACCATCAGTTGATTCTTCATATCCGTATGAATCAAATCGCTGAGATCATTTCTTTATGTTTGGAACACAGTTCTTAAATGACGCGATATGAAAAAAGTCTATGGGAATTCAGAATGGGGGAGAAAAAAACTTGAACCAGGTAGGATGTGTAAATAACGTCAAACTTCGTTAATCTATTCCTGAAAGTCTCTTCTCATCTCTCTCACACACACTGTCTCACCGTTGGGTTCTAACCTGCTAGCTACCTCCTCCCACACACACCCCGTCTTACCCTAGCAAGTAGCAACTCTCCTTGTTCTAAGTAACCCCCGTACCCTTGTTCAAATAGTACACAGTGCATCCTTATATCAGCCTCAGCCGCTCTCCGCACTCATCACTGACACAAAGCCGATAAGGATAACAACTACAGTATGTTGTTTCCACCTTATCTCTTATCTCCCATCCTGCCAATGTCATAAGCGATAACGGCTCCACAAAGATGTAAGGATGTATTTGCCAAAATATTTGAACGGGACTAAAACTATGTAGTAGTGGTGTGCCATGTCAGCAATCATGCTCCTGTCATATACCATCTGATGGGCTGAGCGTGTAGCCAACATTCCCATATAACCTGGATGAACCTAGTGAACTGTTAACTCCCACCTAAATGTACCAACAAAATACTGTGAAAACCAATTAAAAAAATATATACTGTATATATGTATATATCGTCACTGTCGGGCAGAAACCTCATATCTCCAAGTTTCAAATTTGTATGTTGTTTCGTAAAGTAAGCCCCTGTTTCATCACACAAGACTATGGCGCAAAACTAGTGGAAATAGCAGATACACACCGCCTCGGCGTTGTGTGCTTGTAGATCGGCTATTTTCACTAGTTTCAATCATTTCTAAAATGAAATTTCCATCTTCTGATGTGAGCAGTGTTCTTGGATGTAAGTATTTGGTGTAGTGCTTTCTCCAAAAATGATAATCATTTGGTGTTTTGCATATTATCCGACATTTTTAAAACGTTAGACAGTGTCTGTCAAACAGTTATTTGTGGTTATTATTTAATTAGAAGAAACTCAAGCACCGTGCCTCATGTAAGTACTTGGGCACATTTGCTTGCATTTCTACAACTGTTTTAAATACAATCGCCTTTTTAAGGATGTTGTCGTTTTACCAAACATACTCTCCTACCCAAATAGATTATCTATGGTATCTATGGAATGAAAAAAAGCTTCCATAACTCACCTTAGCCCCCCTAAAGGATCTACATTATATGGAACTTGTTTTCTTTTTTATCATAAAGAACCAGTTATAGAACTAAATGTCAACTTTTGAGGGCCCATATAGAACCTTTTCATGTTCAACAGTTTTTTTTTCTCTCTCTCTCTCTCTCTTCTGTGCTGTTATGTAATAGTAGCTCAGTTTATTTCCCCATTAGGGGCAATCATTCTGGCTAGCCATCGTCAAATAAAAGGGAAAAACAGCGCCCTCTCTGTTTTGTTCCTTCTGCGCAGATAGTCTGTTCTTGAGAGACTACATTAGGGGTAAAATTTGTAGAGAATAGAGCATCGCAGTGAGGTGTCGGAAGTAAACTGCCCATTCATTTACCCCAAAGGGGATTTCATTATCAGCCATACAATCGTAACAATTCGATGAACACTTACCAGTAGGCTTGTGGTTGTAAAATGGTTTCTATATGCTCCTGTAGAACCCCAGAGTATGTATGCAATCACTCAGTTTTAGTAAAAACATGTTTTAATCAAGATCGCACGGAGAAGAACTGCATTACCCATACTGCTAAAAATGTACATCCGGTGAAATCGACGTCTGTGATTGGTCAAGCTTCTTCTTCTTTCATATATCTTGCGGTTACCGCGGAAGTAGCTTATTGCCCCCTGTCTTTCTGGCCGATTATTGCACTTCAGCAGAAATCCGTGAGCGACTCAGAGCGAGTGTCTTTCTTTTACAAATATGATGCACGTTAATGCATGTTAAAGATGACGATAAGAGCGTCCACAGAGATGAAAATCACTACATGTCAGGCCATATGCTGGCCTGGATAACTAAACTGAGCGTGATTTAAGGGATATATTTCAGGAAACGAAGTGTCAATCGCAATGAATTCTGGGAGTGTAGTTTCCGCAATTTTGAAAATAATGATGTACACAGTCTTGTACCCTGCCCTTTTTTCAGCTTTCTAATTAATCGTTGCATTCAATAATAATAATAATAATATTATCCTCACAAGCCAGGGTGGCTTTGTCAGAGGCTTAAAAGACGTTAAATAAATACTTTGATAATGTCTATGGAAGAAATGAATGGGGAAAACGCTTCCGACACCAGAGTGAAGACGGGGTGGGGCTTCAACTGTGATGCTCTACAAGGTTGATGAACGAATTGTGAAATGAGTGTTCATTATCAGAATGTGATTTCAAAAGGATCTCTAATAGGAAAAGCATCTCACTTTGTTTTGCACAGTTTCCATGCTCTTCTGCTGTTTCCTTTTCATCTTTTACTGTTATTCATGCTGAAAATGCTAGATGAGGTGGAAGCAAATTGGCTCTCACCCGGAAATCTTCTTTCACCTCACCAATTAACTTCACTGAGAGCAGATGAGAGCGATATTAAAAGATTCTAAAGATGTTACCTCTGCAACTATCTTGTCTTGTCCAGGATCAGAGACTATACAGCAGGGTTCCTCGATTAGTTTTCCCCAAGGGCTGAATCATGTCTAGGGTAACAAGCCAAGGGCCACAACATTGCAGGTGGCGACGGCGGTGTTCCCGCTACTCCAGAGACAGTTCAGATATTGTCGTTGTCGGGTGAAAATCTTGTATGTCCAAAACTTTTCGTTTTGCATTTATCATTTTAAAACGATTTATAGTGAAAACAGCCGATCTACAAGCACACAACGCCTCGCGGTGCGAGGCGTTGTGTGCTTGTAGATCTGCTGTTTTCACTACTTTTGTGCGACAGCCTCGTATGGCTTTACTTTGTGAAAGAACGTACACATTTTGAGATACATTTTGATGCGCTCTACCAAGGGCTGATGTTTCATAAGTTTGGATATGAAGCAAGTTTCCATATACAGATCAAAAGAACAACCTATTTCAAAGATGACAACTGATTTACCTGTTTCGTGAATGAAAATAATATCTGGAGCATTTGGAATATTACAATTTTGAGGTTTCCACCCAACAATTAGTCAGGGAAAATTAGCAGAATACCTGTCAAATCTGGGAATAAATTCCTTACTAAACAATTTCTTCACCAATGTGTTCGTAAAGGTGTCTAGTAACATATCTAACAAAGATTGAAATTCAACATCCCTAGCAAAATATTTGACAGCTAGGGTAATTCTGGGTCTCATTCACTTACTATAGGGAAAAAATCACTCCCAAAAATATGCTTTAAGTGGGATTTGAGGGGTCTAACTAGGTGTTTTTAATTATTCTGAATCCATTGCAAGCATTTGTTTTGCACGAAAAACATTCCTTGGGCCAAAAATGGACCCCATACACCTTGTGAAAAGTGATGACTCATCACTAAACCATCGTTTTTTTGCGTCTGATTTTGGCCCAATGAATGTTTTTCGTGCAAAACAAATGCTTGCAATGGATTCAGACCCCCTAACATGCTACTTAAAGCATATTTTTGGGAGTGATTTTTTTCCCTTATAGTACAGTGTATACTGTATTAACTCATTGAGTGCCTATCCCGAATTAGTTCGGGATATATGATCGTATCACAGGGTGCCTATCCCGAACAAGTTCGGGATAAAAAAAAAAAAAAAAAAATTTTTTTGAATTTTTTTTTTTTTTTTTTGGACCCCATCAAATCTGGTGAACATGATTTCAATCGCGATTTTGCATGTTCCACCCCCATACAACCCCATCTAACATACAGGGCAGCCATTTTTGTTTACATTACATGTAAAACATAAGGGCGATTATCTCAAGAATGCCTGAACGGATTTCCAATCGGATTTTTTTGTTTGAAAGCTGTGAACAAACTGCACAAATCCACTCTGGATTGCATTGGATTTTTCAGAGCTCATTCTTCTCTGTTTTTTTCCCATGCATGAGGTGTGCAAGGTTTAATCATGGCTAAGTTGACGAAAATAAGGCTTCTAAAATGCTTGGTAGCCAATAGCTAACTTCAAGCTAACTTCATCCTCTTCCTGTACATGCAGTCATGCACAAAGGAAAGTGTTCAGGCAAGTCATGGCTGCAGGGCTTCTGCATATACCAGCATATCTCTATGGGATTTTCTCTGGCCACTGGGCGCCCTCTAGTGGTGAAAGGGGTGGCACTAAATGAGTTAAGTGAATGAGACCCAGAATTACCCAAGCTGTCAAATATTTTGCTAGGGATGTTGAATTTCAATCTTTGTTGGATATGTTACTACACCCTTACGAACACATTGGTGAAGAAATTGTTTGGTAAGGAATTTATTCCCAGGGTTTTATTAAAATTCCCTGACTAAATGACGATATACTAGTGTTGTTGCTGCTCTTATACCACCATTATTACTGGGGTTGGTGGGGGCCAGACAGTAGCCCGCCGCGGGCAGCAAATGGCAAATGGGGAACCCTGCTATACAGGTTCTATCCTCCTGACTGTGTCTCTGCCTGTAGAGGGCCAATTCATTATACTTCTATGCTGTGGCCTGCGACAGCTGACCATTGCACACGTGCACACACATTGACACCTACACACAGCTGCTACCATGCTTGGTTATACACTACGTCAAACCATTGTGGCATTTCATTGAGTTTAAGGAACAAGACTCCACCCAAAGTCATCAGTTATTCCATTATATGCAATGCATTGTAAAAGGTTTGTAAGCATGTTTGACAGCTTTACATTGTCCTTTGCATTGTACCAAGTCGAACATTTATTGATACGAAATATTCATAGCTGATTTTCACAGTAAATAATGGTAATGCGTTTGTTTTGTTAGTGACCACATGAACCCTAGCGTCCTTGTTGGCGACTGTTACTGGGGCCGAACATTTTGCGAAAACAGCTGCTCTACAAGCTCACAACGTGAGATTGTAGAGCAGCTATTTTATTCAGTGAGGAGATTTGGCGTAGAGGGTAAAAATGAGAGGACCAAGTGTAGAGCCCTGGGTGACCCCGGTCTATAGGGTTTAAGTGATTAGATGTTATTATTGAATATATAAACAAATGAACATAAATAGTAGGGCTTGATACCATATAATGGCATGCCATAGAGGAATGCCAGTACCATCTCTGACATCACCCCATCCTCTGATATAGCATAGTGTTCTGATTGGTCCCATGCAACGAACTAAGTACATTTACTTAATAACTGTATTTACCGGTAAGTGCAATTTTGAGGTATTTGTACTTTACTTGAGTATTTCCAGTTTCCAATACTTTTACTTCTACTCTCAGATCCAAACATTGCACTTTGACTCCACTGCATTACATTTGAGAAATTCAGTTTCTAATTACTTTGTAGATTTGGATTACAAAACATACATTGACCACTTCAGCCCTATACTGTACATGTCCGGCTATTTGAAAATAGACGAAAATAGAGCTCACAATGCGTTGCATTGTGGATTCTGCTTGTAGATCTGAAATGAGATGTTTCTGCATAATGAGTACGTTTACTTTTGGTACTTTAAGTGCATTTTGATACCAATACTTTTGTACTTTTATTCATGTAAATTTAGAATTCCAGACTTTTACTTGCAGTATTGATACTTTTACTTAAGTAAAAAATCACTCACACTGACCTTAGACACTGGAATGTCGGGTGGAATTCCAACATGCTGCCATTCCGATATCCCTCCATTCAGACACTATGGAAGTGCCACCACTCAGACAATTAGAAGTCAATGTCGGAATGTCAGCATGTCGGAATGGAGTGCGGCCCCCTGGAAAGTCATCGTGCCATCCCATATCCCAACCAGCAATTGCCTTCAACTAAATCACAATCAAAATGGAGTGAAAGTTACAACTATGCAAACCATATTCTCTCTCCCTCTCCCTCTATCTGCTCACCCACGCAAGCATCTTGCACACAGCAGAAGCATCCCAGCACTCTGAACTGTGATTATTTGATCATTTATTTTACTCCACCCCTCCCTCCCTCCCTCCCTCCCTCCCTCCATCCATACATACATCCATCCCTCCAGCCACCCTCTTTCCCATTGAACCTCCACCGCATTAGCATCATGCTACTGTATTGTATTCCCTTTTCATATCCATAATATTATGTGCTACTGTACTGTATGTATCATAGCTTTATCCCATTCAGAACCGTGTGGTTCTTATTTTGTTTATTTATTTATTTGCTCTGTCCTTTTCATTTGCTCAAGTTTCTTTCATTTGGTTATTTTTGGTTTTTGGTTTTTGTGTGTTAAGGATAGCAATGGTCCCTGGCTGTTTATTCCCTTCTTCTTTTGGCATTATAGAATAAGAAATTGACCCCATATACTCGGTTCTCTTGATATACTGTATGTTAATATCACAATCTGATGTGATGTATTCTATTCAAACCTATTGGAACTGTACTGAAATGTAAACATTTCACCCGAAGACAAACCATCCACAAACGCCAGGGAACATTAGCCACCGCATTTTTGTTTCGTTTTCATATTATTATTGTGTGTGTGTGTGTGTGTGTGTGTGTGTGTGTGTGTGTGTGTGTGTGTGTGTGTGTGTGTGTGTGTGTGTGTGTGTGTGTGTGTGTGCGTGCGTGCGTGCGTGCGTGCGTGCGTGCGTGCGTGCGTGCGTGCGTGTTTGTTCATTGTTTGGCGAAGTGTCTGATATGTGACCAGTGTGCTCATTTCTCTCTCATGCTGCCTGCTGGTCAGAACTGGCAGTGCTGCAGTCTGCTCTGCTATCACTGACATGACATGCCAGACAATACTGTACATGCTGACACACACACACACACACACACACACACACACACACACACACACACTCGCGTGCATGTACAATCACACACATACAGTACACATTCATTCCTTCACATGCATGTATGGCGCAAATGCACACACACATGCACGCACGCGCACACACACCACACACACACACACACACACACACACACACACACACACACACACACACACACACACACACCATACGCACGACATGGATAGCAGAGTTGACTGAGGCAGATCGCAAGTATGGCTGGCAGGCTGCGTTTCATGGAGTGATGCTAACATTCTCTCCCATTGCTCTCTCTCTCTCTCTCTCTCTCTCTCTCTCTCTCTCTCTCCCCCTCTCTCTGTGTCTCTGCCCACCTTGCATGCTCCGCCCTGCTGCTCTGATCTGATTGGTCTAGAACTGACTGTGCGCCCAGGAGGGCGGGACAACTGTGTAAGTGCGCATGGAGCTCATCTCACACATACTGTATACGCCCGGCTCCTCACCAAGCCTTCGCCCTGCCTAGCCACTTCGCTTTTCCCAAGGACACATCACCTGTGACACATGCACACGTCACACGCGCACTCACTCACATATACGTGCATGAATGATGAATATGGCTTAGACAACTGTACAAAAACCTACTGCATCTGTAGCCGCAACTTGCAACACTAGATTTTTTCTTTTTTAAATCTGATTCTGAATCTAGGGTACTTGCAATACCTCCCACAGGGATTCAATGCATCAAAAAGTTTTCGTGCTATCTGATTGTATTAAACCACGTCAAACTCACTAATATCTATGGAAAGCTTGAATAATCCTCTTTCTATCTGCAAAGTGTTTGTTTCAGAAAAATCCACCATAGACATGTTATGAGTTACTTTCTGTCAAGAAATCCAAGCAGACATGATTTTTTTTCTAAGTGTTGAACTTCAGAAGCGCTTATCTTCTATAACGCCATGTCCTGCTGCCTCCTGCATTATGTGACATTCAGAACCAGCATGGTACACTGGACCGTTGAGTGATTTCCCACGAGCGCTTACAAACTCCAACACTTAAAAAATATTACCACCTGAACTGAATTTCTTGACAGAAAGTAGCTCATAACATGAGTACGGTGGATTTTTCTGAAACAAACACTTTGCAGATTGAAAGATGATAATTCAAGCTTTCCATGGAGCCGCAATATTAGTGAGTTTGACGTTGTTTAATACAATCAGATGGCAAAAAAAGAAGAAGAAAAAAAAACATTTTGATGCATTGAATCCCTATGGGAGGTACTGCAACCCTAGATTCATCAGATTAAAAAAGATCTAGTGTTGCAATTTGCAGCTACTGCATCTGTATTCCTTCTCCCTTCCTCTTCCCTGCCTGCACCCAGCCAGACACTGCTATCATTGCACTCCTCTAATTCATCCTCTCCTCCACGCTGACCCCTCTATTTATCCATCAGAACATATAGTAGACTATTGGCTTATTGGCCATCTATGGCCTTCTGCACCAATTCATGCTCCTGTCATTTTCACTACAGTGTCAGATGATGTAAGGGGATATGTATACACAGTATGTACTGTACTATTATGTTTCGTCCTTGTGAAAGTAACAGGAGCACGTGTTGCTATATCAAATTCCCAGTGTAGTGTCTACAATGGCCTTTGTATGACTGTTGGTCTGCCACTCTTCATGCTGCAGAAAGGTCAGTTGGAACTGGTCAGAATCATTGCAGATGTGGACAATGGGCCATATTCAGCACGAGAGTATAACATGACAGCATAATGGCCACCATGTGAATGTGGTTAATATAAGTGAAGGTCTCCGTGACATACAGTACGTTAGCTATATTCCAGAGCAGGTTGACAGTAATTTAACCAGCATCATTGTGTGATATGCGTTGAACTTTGAATTACCAGCAGTACTTGCACTGCAGTGCTAAGACATGACAAATGTCAGAGCTGTTACTGTCTGTTCTCTCTCATGGAAAGACATATCTGTGTCATTTTCCTTATAGAATGACAAGGTATGTTTAAACTCCAACCCCCCTGCATGCCCAGTTTATCGTAGCATTCTTCTTAGCCATTTAGATAGTGTCAATATTGTCTTATGTGTGCATGGAGTGTGGCCATCTGTGCTTGTGCGTGTGTTCTAAACACAGGAGTTGTTTATTGCTAAAATGTGTGACACAGCTGTCTTTTCAGGTTTGCACCATCTGAAGGTGCAGTGCACAGCACTAAAAATGTGGTCCCATAATTCTTAGCGGTCAAAACGGAATAGGAAAATAAGCAAATGTCAAAGTGATTCACTGAGGAAATAATAGTTAAGGCAAGAAGTAGATGAACTTCCACCTTTGGTTGTTATGGCCCAGTTCCTATTGTCTATGGAGTTTTAAATGGCCATTGGTTAAACTCAAAGCTATATGTATATTCCAAAAGGAGTTTCATCTTGAAGTAAGTAGACCCTAGAATATAGTGGATTTGTTACGATACCAGTATCGAAAATGCCTCTGATAGTGCCTAAAATGCTGGTATTGGCAAGTACGCAAGTCTATTTTCCAATCAGATATACCAGCTATTATCACATGTTAATAGCTCATTTATCAGTACTTTTTTTTATTTTATGTAGACCTTGAAGTAGATGTTGGAGCTGGTCTTTTACTTGCATCTGCTATAGCAAGCAGATAAGACACTACCGGAGTTCCTCGCTTGTCATACGCGTTCAAATATGTCAATATGTGTATGTGATAAAGATACAGTTCAGCATTGTGTAACATTACTCCATGGTCCATTATGGATTGTGAGGAAAGTCCCAGATTCAAGCTTTATTTGTGTTGAGAATATCCAAGTCAAAGCCTGACCTTTGCATTGTAATGTTCCAACCTCCTAACAAAGCTTGCTTCTTTGTTGCTGTGAGATTGAGAATAGCGTGGTCTTTCTAACAGTCACTAACCTTTGGCCAGCATACTATGATTGAAGACATCACAGCAGTTTGCATAAGAAACTGTATGAGTTATATTACATGCTAATAACTTTCTCCTTTCTTTTCTTTCTCTGCCATCTCTCCTTCTGACTTCACAATTTACTCGCTTTCACTTCACGTTATTGGCCTTTCTTTTCCTCTGCCTGCCTGCTTTCCTCAAACGCTCCTTCTGCTTCTCTTCTTTTGTTTTCCCGACAGACTTTTCAGCAGCCTAGGAGAGCTCCACACCATTTCACAGAGAAGTTATGGCACCACCTTCACCATCCGCCCAGGCAGCCGCTACCCTGTCACCCGCCGCACGCCCAGTCCAGGCTCCCCTGACCGGGGTGACCCCCTCGGACGACTCCCAGGCTTCGCCCTGCCAACCTCCCCCACCACGCCACCCCACACTATCCTCAAGTCCTCCAGCCTCAGCCTGCCCCATGAGCCCAAAGAGGTTCGCTTCGTCATGAGGAGCTCCAGCGCACGTTCTCGGTCTCCGTCGCCGTCCCCCTCGCACTCCCCTGGGATGGGGTCGCCTCTGCTGGCCCTCAGGCCCTTCCACCAGAAGCCCCTCCACCTGTGGAACAAGTACGACGTTGGCGACTGGCTGGAGAGCATCAACCTGGGAGAGCACAGGGCTGGCTTCCAGGAGCACGAGATCGAAGGCTCCCACCTCCCAGCCCTGACCAAGGACGAATTTGCGGAACTGGGGGTAACACGCGTTGGACACCGCATGAACATTGAACGAGCACTCAAACTGCTGCTGGAGAGCTGACGCCTGCCCTGAGATGCAAGGGAGAAGGACAAGAGGGAGAGGGGCATGAAGAAACAAGGGAGCGAGAGGGGGTGTTGATCAGAAGGGGAAGGGCGAAGACATACATGGCTCCTTTATTACACTGGCTGTATGTTAATGCCCTGGCATTGCATACGTTTTCCTTTGGTCTTGGCTGAACCTCCTCATTCCACATTACAATGGCCCACACACTGAATTCTGAGAGGAATCAATACATTACCTCCCCTCACCTTCAGTGTCTGTCCTCATTATTGCCTGCAGCCAATCAGATCAGGCCTTTGGACAAGGTGTTGGTCTTTCCTTGCGGAGGAGAATTGCATGAGCCTCGATCCCATTTGATTTGCGAACGTTTCCGTCGCTTGCCCTTGCCCCCGCCAATGACATTCACAAATTCTCCCACTGAGCCTCACCTCCTTTCTACCTCTGTCCTTCCCATCTCGTGGGCCTCCGAAGCCTTCCACGGTTCCAATAAAAGGAGGAGGGGGGAGGAGTTGTCTCCTCCCAAACAGAGAGTTCAGTTGCCTTCTCAAAATCTTTCTACACAGATCATCAACGGTGAACACAGGACTACGGACTTTAGTGCTGAAACAGCTCCAGCAGGTTGTCCCCTTTGCACCTGCTGTTGTTTTTAAATGGGTGGGGGGTGGGGTGGAGGGGGCCATTTGAGTGCCCCTCCTGCCACCCCACCCCCCTCCTCCATCCCCAAAAGGTGGAGAGCCGCAAACTTATAAGACCACAGGAGAAAAGCTCTCCTTCCCTCCTCCACCTTGAACCCCACCAACGGACAGACTGTGCTATCTTATTATATTTGGAGAATGTTCAACCAACACTAGTGGCTTTTTTCATAATCAATTTGATTTTTTTGGTTTTCCAAAGGGAAATATTCTAGATAGATATGATATAATATAATATAAATGTATGTATCAAAATAGCTTTCAGAAGAAAAGACACAATGTCGCAAAGAAGGAAAAATGTAATAAATAAACCTACGCCTGTCTTCTGTTTCTAATATAGACAGGAGAGAGAAAACTTTACATTTATTCCATCAATAATTTACTCATTTCTACCAATTATATACATATATATATTTGACAGAAAAAAGTATATAGATATATGAAAATTGTTTTTTTTTGTCATAGGTATACAACTTTACTAAAAACAATACACGGTATTATATATAAATATATACAAGATCAACTGTTAATGAACTTTTCCTTACCAGTCACCCTTTCCCGAACAGTAGCATGACCAGTTGCATCATGTCTCGGAAAGAGAGTCTGTCGTATGTTTGTTTGTTTTTTTCCAAAATGTTCTTACGGTCTTCCTTCGTACTTAAAGGGCATCCCACAATGTGAGGCCGGGACCCCAGTTGGTGACCATCCCTCTTGCCTCGGCTACAGATCTCAGAAACGCCCCCCCCCTCCCCACCACCACCACCACCACCACCCCTCCCCGCCCCCCTTCTCTCCCTTAACTTCATTTCATCCTCTACAACCTCAACACAGTGGGGAAGTTACAGTAAATGGATAATGAAGGCTCTCCACCTTAAGCCTATTTGTTTACCGCTCAGGGATGGAACCCATAAGGATTTGGGGCACGGCGAGAGAGCATTTCGGCTGCTATTTTACTACCTTTGCTGTTAGACTCCGTTCAAAATTCAGACTAGTGGGCCCAGTTTCCCGCTGTGCGACCTCAGTCTGATAAAAGGCCGGGGGCGAAATTTCCATCCCTGCAACTATTTATCATGCCGTCTCAGACCAGACTGGGTAAGTCTGGTATAGTGAAGACAAGGGGGGCAGGACAAAATGTGTCTCTTAGCACTGATAACAAAGAGACAACCGATGGTACCATTTACACATTTTTACTGGGATGAAAAAATATATAATAATGTTTCACCGATGAAAATTATAAATGTGAACCCAGCCAAAACAAAATATATAGTCAACCTTTTCAAAGAAAAACCTTCACGTTGCTTAGAATTTGAAGCCTTTTTCCATATTGTATTCTACGAAATAAAAGACCTCAAACAGGGTTTAAAGGAGCTAACAGCCTGTGCCTTTCTGAAGCTGTGGCATTGTAGAAGTGCATCTGCAATTCAACAGGCTCTGGGGATGGGGTCTCCTCTGTAAGGTCTTAACAATACACAATCTACAATTGTATTGCTCGAGTAGCCCCTGCTGACAGTGAGAATCAGTGAGTTTTATTCATGCAACAGCAAAGCATTTGATGCTTAGCTCTTTTTAATTCTCTGTAAGGCCAGGTAGACGCCAATAATACAGAAAAGAAAAAAACTATTCTTTTACAGCATCCAACCTTCACGTCAAGCGCAAGTGCTTGCGAGGACTCACATACAATTTCACTATTAGCTCTCTGTGAAATCCTTCTGTAAGTGGTTTTGGAAAAGCACGCAATACAGTAACTGTTGATGTGGTGTCTGGGATCTGGGTTGTAGGAATAGCACTCACTGCCTCACTGTGTTGACCTCACTTACTTAATTTTACTTTGAACACCAGTGTTATGTACTCATTTGGGCATTTTTTATTTATTTATTTTTTTGGTGTTTGCTGTACTTTTTTCCCTTCTTATTTGGTTCTTTTCTTTTTTTGATGGTTGATTTGTTACCCTCCTACACTGTGGGTAGATTTTTGTAGCTTGTGGAACGTGATACTTTTATCTTTCACTCATTTGAATTTTAGAGTGAACATTAATCAAACAGCAGAAAAAAACAAAACATATATATGTATATATATACACAGTATATATATACATATTGTCCATTCGATAAGTACTTAACACATGTAAATATGAAGAAACAACAAATATTTGCTTTTTTATATTAATCACAAGCAAATGTATATATGATAGATTTCATATAAATTTTTGGAAAAACAAAAAATATATAGATATATATATATGAATGTTTGGCATATATGCATAGTTAACCACCTGTGGACAAGGTGAGCAGATTTTATTCTTTTTATGAACTCTTGAATCTTTGAACTCTGAACTATGAACTAGGGGATGATTTGCACAAAACAAGGTGCTAGCATAAAAAGCCACCCATTTTGTCCAAACCTATATTATGTGCATCTGTGATCCCTTCACTCTTTGTCTGTGTGCTCACTCATTCCCCTCTGACCCTTGGAGTGTATGGAATGATTTAGAGATTTATACAACGCTGTCAAATGCCACAAATAGTTGATTTACAAGCTCACAACATCTGGCGGAGGTGATGCGTTGTGAGCTTGTAGATCAGTCACTGTGGGTCATCAATTTGGCATATATGGCTGCAAGTTTGGTTGTGTCCGAAAGCAAATACTGACGTGCTACATACTACACAGTATGCTATTTTCAGCCTACTTTTTTTAGTATCTACTAGCAGTAGGCTCTCACTTCGGACTTAATACGGAGGTCAGGAAAGCACCCCATCTGGTGCAGAGATACTACTCACACTTGCCACCGCCGCAAATGTTAGAATGCGATTTTGGACGGGGCCTTTGTATGCATCTCATGTACTATTAAGTAGCTACTAAGCTTCGGATATGAACTAAAAAGTAATTTGGCATACTAAATAGTATGTTAGTATGTGATTTCGAACGGGGCCTTTGTTTCATATTATGTGTGAGAACGTGTGTGTGCGTGGGTGCGTGCGTGCGTGCGTGTGTCACACATCGAAAGAGTGAGTTTGATAGGGTTTATGCCTTGGGAGTGATCTAGCCTTACTGTTCTACCATCAGAGATACACAGCAGAGGCTTTGCCACACAAATGCACCGTAAAGGCACACATACAGTACAGAAATGTGCACATAACCATGCTATAGGTCAGGGTTCCCCAATTAGTTTTCCCCAAGGGCCGAATTATGTCTAGGGTACCAAGTCGAGGGCCACAACATTGCAGGGGGCGACGGTGGCGTTCCCGCTACTCCAGCGACAGTTTTCGTCGTCGTCAGGTGAAAATCTTGTATGTCCAAAACCGTTCGTTTTGAATTTATCATTTTAAAAATGATTTAAACTAGTGAAAACAGCCGATCTTGTAGATCTGCTGTTTTCACTACTTTTGTGCGACGGCCTTGTATGATTTGCGAAAGAACGTACAAATTTGGAGATATGAGATTTCCACCCGACAACGACGATACACTAGTGTTGTTGCTGCTCTTATACCACCATTATTACTGGGGTTGGTGTGGGCCAGACAGTAGCCCCCCGCGGGCTGCAAATGGCCCGCGGGCCGCCTATTGGGGAACCCTGCTATAGGTCATTAGGCTGCAGAAAGGGAGATAGGACATCATGACACAACACTATTTTATGTGCTACCAAGCTGTTTCTCCCTCAATGCATGGACTACCCTTCCCTAACCTCCCTAAACAGAGAGAGAGAGAGAGAGAGAGCATTTTGAGAAAGAGAGAGTTGGGGAATTGTAACGGAGGGTATGGCAAAAGAGAATCAACCCAACTGCAACTCATCCTGTAGCTGTGATGATGCAGCGTCTGAGAATTGCCAGGTTTATTTCATAGTCTCCAGATGTATCCCGCCCATCCCCCTTGTGCTACTCCCTCTCCACTATGGCTCGACTCCTTTTTCCTTTTTCAGACCTTCGGTTTTTGAGTTTTGGGGGATATGCTTCATGAGGTTGATTTGAAGGGGCAAGAGCAGAGGGGGAAAAAAGAAATGTGCCAAAAAAGATCCTAAACTTTTAACTGTATATTTTTGGGGTTTTGTTCTTTTGCTTTAGGACTACCTTAGTTATCGACGTTCTTGAGCTGTTAAGACTCAATAATATGGTGCCATCTCCTGGAAATCTTGAGAACTACAGACATTCGTTAGATCCTCCACTGTATGTACAGCACCTTTTAAGGTGACAATACAGTCATTTTTATGTTTTGTAAAGGAAAAAAATATATATAGAGAGATATATATATATAACCTGAGAATCCTGATTTTATGAGCTTTGCATTTAACATTTCTATTTACATTTTGAGACAAGGTATCACAATTGCTTGGTTTAACTGTGAAGGTGATTTACACAAGCTTGTCTTACTGGTAACACATGTGCGGGTGTGCACACAAACATGCAGAAACACAAAATAACCAACACATGCACAGTTAAATGTTGCTATGTGCTGTCTCAGAGAGAGAGAGAAGAGACAAAAAAAGAACTGTTGAATAGAGATCCAGCAGGACCATTGAGTAAAGTTCACCGCCAATGCAAAACAACGCTTGCGGACTGACAAGACGCATCACTCACTCTGAGTTTTTACCGTAAAGTATTCATCTTATTTTCTAATCAACAAAGCACAATCTACATAGTGAGGGAGTGGTGTAATGTTTTTAAAACACACACATAAATAAAAATAAAAAAACAAAACACTGAACTCTGATGACCCAACCGGGAACCAGTGACTTCTTTATCATCAAAGGGTTTTTTTCTTTCATTGTCAATTTTCTCCTTGTTTGCACTGTGAAGTTTAGAATGGTGGAACTATCGCTGCCACTGGCTCAGCCTCGTCTTGCTGCATGCTCTCTCTTGTCCTTCTCAACACCTCTTGAAATCAGGCATAATCACAAAGACGAGAGCGCACTGAGGGCTTTTCGCTCAGCAAAAGAAAATAGTACGAACAATTCTTCTTAAAGGAGTAGGTTCCCCCCCAAAATGACTTTTTTTCTATTGATTAGTCACACCCTGATTTCAATATATATATATATATTATTTTTGTTGTATTCGTCGCATTCCTCAGACAAAAAATAAATAAATGATTATAGTAAATTTACCCCCATTGATTCTGGATGGGGACCCAAATACAAGGCCCTGGATGGGGACCCAAATGCATTTGGCTCAAAATCAATTGGGGTAAATTTAGGTAAATATTTACCCCCATTGATTCTCACACAAATGCATTTGGGTCCCCATCCAGGGCCTTGTATTTGGGTCCCCATCCAGGCCCATGCATTTGGGTCCCCATCCAGAATCAATGGGGGTACTTTTACTATAATACATTTTTTTGTGCTAGGAATGCGACAAATACAAAAAAGTATTATTGAACTCAAGTCTCTATGGTGTGACTAATCAATAGAAAAAAGGTCATTTTGGGGGTGAACTACTCCTTTAATTGTCAACAGGAAGTCATGGTCTAGTAGGCAAGGCTTCCCAAGACCAGAAGTGGAGTGCTGATGATAAAAATAGAGTAAGGATGTTTGTGAGGGCTGCAGAGGCAAGGACTGAGACATTGCCTGGGATATCTTCACCACAGAGATATATGTTTGTTATATTATGTAATAAATTTATAATTAAAACCCGTGTCAACTCCTTGTCTATGCTGTTTAACAGTGGTTAAATCAGTTGAGGTTTTACATACAATCCAGTGCAGTTTTATTCATTTGTTAATTTGTATACACACACAACATGTTTAAATGAAACATGAATTAGACATGTTGCCTGTACACAATGTAGAAAGTCAATGAACAGGTTCACAAAGGGAGATGTACTGTATATATACTATATATGCACACACACATACTCGCACATAAATGTCACATTCACTAATAAAAGAAAACATAGCTGAGCTGTACAATAGTGCTAATACAACAATAGCAGCCCACAAGTGTGGTATTTTACTAGTGTCAATGCACCCACTGGACACTGATCAAGACACTGATCCCCAAAAACAAATTAGCGAAGAGAGTTCACATTCACAGATTCCCTTCACGTTGTGTGCAACATTTCAGAGACTAACACAGTTTATAATTGTATAACTAGATGAACTCAGCTGCTAGCTTCAACATTAAGGAAGCAGTGAGGGAAAATTTGACTAGTAAAAAAATAAAATTACCAGTTCACCTCACATTCTCGCCTGGTAGTGTTGACAGGGGTGTCACAAGGGGGGGGGGGGGGAATGTGGGACTGAGTTACTAGGGCCCAAGGTGGAGGGGACTAGAATTATTTTATAATTTAGCTATTGAAAAATAGTAGATATCAAGCTCACAGCGTGACACTGGGTGCCGCGCTGCAAGCTTGTAGACCTGCTATTTTTGAAAAGTTGTGAAAATGTGTGCAAATCTTTGAATATGTATTTTTTAAGCTTCAGATTTAGCTTCTGGGGGGTCCCTGGAACTAAATGTTTTCAGATGGGGGTCCGTGGCCAAAATACATATCATCTTGGGGGTCCTTCACATGAAAAGGTTAGAGCACCACTGACATAGAAACATAGGTGAGTTAAACCATCAAAGGATTTGAAAAGACAAAAATGTTCAAGATTTTTCAAAAATAGCAAATCTAAACCCCCTCCCTCTATGAAGAACATACATGGGGGGCCCGCAGTGAATCCTTGTACCCAGGGCCCAGAATTTGGTGCGACACCCCTGAGTGCTGAGGTGAAACAATGTAAATGATAAGCCACGTAAAAAGGGAGGTAATGGTCAAAACCAATCAGAAATGACACAAACGCAGTGTGTTCATCCATAATGTCAACCACAGAGAGTCCCAAGTTTATGTGCACAACATCGGCTTGGCCAAAAGCTAACGCTATCAGCCTTCAGTCAACTATGGCGACGAGGATTAACATGTCCATCATGTGATGACAGACCCAGTGATGAGTGGGGTCACATACTCAAATTAAGTCTGGACTCTCTGTCTTCAGTTCATCGTTGGCTGCCTCTGAGTCCTCTTCCTTCTTCTCCAGCTCAAAGTTCTACAAGATGGGCACAGAAGGCAACACCGAGTCAAATTCACACACGCACATGTGGCGTTTCAAGTCAAAATGTGTCCGTAGTTTACTTTGCACAGAGGATTTAATTCGTTACAATTTCTGCCACCCAACCTTTGTGAAAGCCATGTTCTGCATTTACTTTTAAAGATGGGATTTGTGGTTCTTTGAAGTGAGCCTGATCTCTGGGATCCGTTCCTTTCAAAGAGCCGTTCAAAAGACTGGCTCATTTTAGTTACTTTGTCAATTTTTATTATAATTAGAAATCACTTCAACCGTATATACTTTAATCATTGGAAAACTTGTGAAATGGGACATTCTACATAATGAGTCCTTTCTACTATGGTACTTTAAGTGTGACAGAGTATTTCTACATTGCAGTATTGATACGTTTACTTAAGTAAAGACTTTACTCTCCCTCCTCAGAAAAAGGAACGGCTCCCTACTGCGAACCGGATCCCATTGTTCATTTCAAAGAGCCGTTCAAAAGACTTGATTCATTCGCGAACGCCCCATCTCTATTTATTTTCCACGAGAGAGCGAAAACTAAACGGTTTATCATGCTGCTCACGGCTGAGCGAAGAGAAGAATACATTGACTTGTTAATCCACGTGTTACCATAAAGCGAACATCTTCTTCACCCTACAAAAACAATCATACTAAAATATGATCATATTTACTGTGGGCAAAATGGCAACAGCAGATCAAATACAAATTATGGCATCTCATAAAGGCAAACACTGCATGACTGATGTGCAATTATATCCTGCCGGTAAACAAACCATTAACTCGGTTACAGTCACAGATAAATAAAACCCCTTCTTGTGTGATGAAAAGCACCGTGTCTGAATGCCATTTTCGTAATGGGAGGAAGGTAAAACACTTACCTCTAGTTCCTGCATCACCTCATCCATGAAGTCACTGGGATTCTGTTTGTAGTCCACAGCTCGCTTTATCATGTCTCGGAACATCTGTTGTCACAAACAGATTATTGCATTATGTTTAGAACGGGATACATATTCCCTCAAAACCAACACTAACCCCAACCCCATGGTAGTGAGTTCAGGCTAAATTAAAGTGACCAACCTGAAAGTAAAAGTCAATTATGTTTGTATCTAATATGGTCTTTGTCAGTGTAATAATATAGATAAAGACACTTTGATTATGTATGGTAGTTATGTCATGTGGTGTTCCCCTGAGCTTATGATGCAATATGACCAGCATGTATAATACTTCATAAACCTTGTTATAAGTTATTTTGCAAAATTATAAACATGTACAGTATGATGAGTGTTATGAAGCCTTATAAGTGCAATATAATGCATTATAAATGTGAGTATAATGCACTATAGACCTGACCTTCAAGTAAAGTGTTAACATGCTATTTTATGTACAGTACATAGGAGCAACCCAATGGAACAGCTTGGAAACGTCTTCTAATCTGAGGACTTTTAAGTAACAATGTTCTGGTTACTGGAAAAAGTTCCAGTATAATTCAGTACGTTTATTTCTTTTAATTTTGTTTGGAAAGGGCTTTGTTCCACCATTTTATGTTCAATGCTCTGAAATGGAACGCTACACAGAAGGTACTTTTTTCCTTGTGTGCATTCTCAGAGGCAGCTGTTTACCACCCCTGGAAAAAGGTGTGTGATAGATGGAATGAAACTGGAGAACAGAGACTAAGATGGAAGATGAGAGAAAGAGTGATTGAGGCAAGTTGGTGGGGAACATGTCCGTATGTTTTTCTAGGGTTGACCATTAGACAAACACTGCTCAAAACTGTAAGAGAGAGACAGCGTGAGAGTGTGGGAGCTAGAGGAATTCTTCTCACCTTAACTACATTAGTTCCATCAGCAGCTGACACAAAGTAGAAAGGAAGTCCCTGCTTCTTAGCAAAGTTGAAGCTCTTCTGTGTTATCTTGGAATCAGCTGCAAGGACACCAGAAAAAAACAACACAAAGAACACATCTTCAGTTCAAGAAGTACAATTCACGCAATAGGAGAAAAGGTCACACTTCAGCAGACTACGGATGCTTACTCTGCTTTTCTCAAACAAAGGCGCAAACAAATCAGTCAGCTTCATACAGTCTATGGGTACAAAAGGGGGCATGCATGGACTTATACGTATATGGGCATACACTAATGACATCAGGGATTTCTATATATGGGCATGAAAGGGAAAGGGACATGGACAGATACAGAGATCTCCACCTATGGGCATATACAATAGGTCGGATCGGTGGTGCGACATAGGTGTGAGGGCCACGTAGCAGTCTGAAACACTAGGCTTTTAAAAAACATTAAAAAATGTTCACATGCCCACCATGTTGAAAGAGGTTAAACCGCGAGATACATTGGCTGCACAATTGCCGAAACTGATGTAATAAAGTAAAATAATTTCCCATATATCGGCCAAACTGATGTATCGCTAAGCTACTCACCATCGATTTTGTTGGCGACCACACAACATGGTATCTCTGGTCTGTACTCTCTCAGTTCCTTGTACCAGTTAGCCAGGTTTTTATAGGTGATCTTCCTTTGGACGTCAAACACCTTAGGAAAACAAATACAAAATGATTATGTCTGCTTTGAAGACAGCCCAGTATCACTATACAATCCACAAACTCAATACTGCTACATTAGTGGTTTGCACCTACAAGACAATGGCGGGCCACGCCCACCAAAATACCTGCATGCATCTCAAAGAATGAAACCATATTCGTTTTCCATAATCCTTCCATAAAGAACACAATCAGGCTTTATATCTAGCCTCTAAAAAGATCCATATTGAATCATTTGTTTTAAATAAGAACCATGCGAGTTGGGTTCTCTATCAGGAACCATACCGTATGTACTGTAGGAGCTTTTTTGTCACCTTTTTCTGTTCCATCATACCTGTCAACTTTCTGCTATTCTGTCTATTACTAGTCTTTTCTGCTATATTTGAAGGCTGTCTACTACTGTGCTCCTGCTTTGTAAGGACACAAAACATGTAATTTATCCAGCCCTCAAAGTATAATTCACCCTCACCCACTACACAATCCTTTTGAGTGGTCGCAGGTGTTCGCTGTCACCTGTCAATCACTGTCTTTAGCGCTAGCCAGAATGTCAGAGGAGGGTTCCTCTACTCTGAACAAAAACCTATTGAATGGAGCATTATCCTTTCTGACACCAGCACTGGGGAAACAGCTAAACTAGCGGCCGTTCATATGAACTTTCTCTTGAAGTCTCTTCATATATCGCCTCAATTTGGGCCCTTGCTCTGGATAAGAGTGTCTGCAGAACGCCTACATTTGTAAAACAAATAACTAGGAATGTATGTTACCATGATACAGGCATGTGCTTTATGGTAGTAGGAAGGATGCATGCTCTGAAACCTCTCCTGGCCAGCGGTATCCCAGAAATCTGTGGGAGAAATACAATCACGGCCTCGTTTGAAACACAATTTTATACAATATGTAGTGGGGGTCCCTGCTTTATCTATCTCTCAGGTAGCCTAATAGGGAATAGGGAAAATTAGCAGAATACCTGTCAAATCTGGGAATAAATTCCTTACCAAACAATTTCTTCACCAATGTGTTTGTAAAGGTGTCTAGTAACATATCTAACAAAGATTGAAATTCAACATCCCTAGCTAAATGTTTGACAGCCAGGGTAATTCTGGGTCTCATTCACTTACTATACACTGTACTATAAGGGGGAAAAGAATCACTCACAAAAATATGCTTTAATTGGGATGTGAGGGGTATAACTAGGTGTTTTTAATTATTCTGAATCCATTGCATCATTTGTTTTGCACAAAAAACATTTCTTGGGCCAAAAATGGACCCCATACACCTTGTGAAAAGTGATGACTCATCACTAAACCATCGTTTTTTTGCGTCTGTTTTTGGCCCAATGAATGTTTTTCATGCAAAACAAATGCTTGCAATGGATTCAGAATAATTAAAAACACCTAGTTAGACCCCGAACATGCTGGGAGTGATTGTTTCCCTTATAGTACAGTGTAGTGTAGTACTAGTGAATGAGACCCAGAATTACCCTAGCTGTCAAATATTTTGCTAGGGATGTTGAATTTCAATCTTTGTTAGATATGCTACTAGACACCTTTACGAACACATTGGTGAAGAAATTGTTTGGTAAGGAATTTATTCCCAGGGTTTTATTAAAATTCCCTGACTATAAGGGGTCCTTGACCTGAAAACATTGAGGACAACTGGGCTAGATAGTAAAAAAAAAAAAAGGGGGCACAATTATTTTATTCTGGTTTCTCAGACATTGTAACAACTTTAATCATAATAATATTGAGCACAAAGTAAATGCATTATGGCAGCTACATAATACAGTATGATGACAAAGTTATACCCACCAACGATGACAGTCTTGTTTCCTACAGTGGCTGTGTGTTTGTAGAGGGTCAGAGCATATGTTGACAGCTGTTGGGGACGACTACATTAGAGTTAAGGCTCTTATCTTCCATCACAGTTGATCCATTCACTTTTCTAACTGCACCAACAAATGGTATAAATCTAAGGTCATACTAGGTTTAACACAGCGATTCTCAAGCCCACCAAAGACAAGGCCCCTGGATATTGCAAAGTGGGGCCCCAAATAATTGTTTTTATTGATAACATAACATTAAAATAAAATAATGTATTTAAATACCTTGAGAATTCGGGGACTGCCCATATATCCGAAGGTTCATTAATCCGAAGGTTCATTAGTCCGAATTTAGTTAGGGTTACTGAGATTAAGGTTAGGGTTAGGGTTAGAGTTAGGCATAGTATTCTTAACAAATTCAGACTAATGAACCTTCGGACATGGCACCGAGAGTTAATATTAAAGTCATATAATCCGATGAGGGATGGCATAAAAAAGGGATGAAAATAATTCCTTTCATGCTTTCAATTCATTCATAAAGTATACTTATACCAGTTCCATGTATTATTGATTTGATTGATCATTAAAATAAACGTGCTCTGAAAATGCACATGGCCCACCCATCTGCTGCTGTGTTAAGTGGTCACCCCACGGAGGTTGTGGGTTCGAATCCACCGTGGTGGAACTGGCCTTGTCGGGCGTCTATGCCGACATAATTGGCCCGAGGGAAGCCGGGCAGGGAGGGTGATATTGGTCATTGCATGTACTAGGGCTGTCACAATTATTACATAATCGTCTAATCGCAATTATATGAGGTAATCGCAATTATTTTGCATAATCGTCATAATCGTTTCCATGTTGAGAAATGTTAATATAGTTTCAAACACTTTCAATAAGTAGTGGAAATAGCCGATATACAAGCTCACAACGCGTCACATTTTTAAGTATAAAGTTGTCAATATGTCAGTAATTTATTTGTATATTTAAGTTATGTGTCATATCTGCCATGTGCAACTTCAAAGCCTAAAAGCCAAACAGAAATGTAATTGTCAACGACAAATACACAATTAAATCGTTAATTGCAATTATTTGAGTGACAATTAATCGTCATGTAAAATGTCATAACTGTGACAGCCCTAGCATGTACTCCTATGGGCTGGGGCGGCACCTGTCAGCAGGGAGTGTTGGGCGGGAGGAGTAGGACGAAGCGTACATCCTCCTGGTGGGGGCTCCTCACTGGCAGGTGAGTCAGTAGGATACAACAGCAGTGACAACACAGAAATGTGTGTGGGGAGGAACCAATTGGCATAACGACTAAATTAGTAAGTAGTAGTAAGCCTTGCTGAGCCATGAGGCCCATAGGGCAGGAGCCTATCTCCTGGGGAGAAAGAAAAAGGGGTACAAAATGATACTCTAATAAAATAAAATAAAGAGTACCCTAATTGCTGGACTATAAGCTGGACTATAATAACAAATGTTTACATAATATAAGCTGCACCTGACTATAAGCCGCAGGTGTCCTTCCTGCTTCCTGCTAGAGCGCCCCTGGTGGCCATTAGCTGTAAAAATCTATATATAAATCCTTGTTAAAGACCATTGTAAAACTAACTAACTGGCCGTTAGCTGTAAAAATCTTTATATAAGCCGTTGTATAAGCTGCAGGGTTCAAAGCATGGGAAAAAAGCTGCGGCTTATAGTCCGGCAAATACGGTAGTCAGATGGGTGGGCTGGGAACACTTTGAATATTTTCAAGTGGTTGGTAATGAGAGAAAGGATACTATCCATCCATGAGGAACCTTTCCATTAACCTATTAGATGGGAAACAGAAGGCAGTTGTCAACACTCAACAAAGCTAAATACATACATTCACAGGAGAATACACCCAGGGGTGGAAGGTAACTACCACCAGTACATTTACTCATGTTCTACTATTACAATGTATTACATTTTAACTTTTACTTGAGTAGCCTATATATTTTTCTATACTTTAAACTTTTAGTCCAAATATTGCACATTTTGCCCCTCTACAACAATAAAAACTTCAGTTATTAGGCCTATTACAAAAAATACAATATGACCTAGTTTATACTTTGATTATTGTAAGTGTTTTGACTTTGTGACGGTGTAAACAACTATACTTTAAGATTGCACTTACTTGGATTTACCAACAGCACTGTCTCCTAAACAGATGATCTTCACTTGTTCGTCTGCGTCATATTTCTCTTGGTCCATTTCAGAGATTTTACTGGGGTCTCCGGCCATTTTCCTTTCTCTTTGATAAGGATTAACTTGCCAAGAGAAATCCGTCAGTTGGCTAACGTTTAGTGGCTAGTTTTAGCCTCCTATTTACTACGAGATTACGCTTTAAATTAGCTTTTCACTGGACTGGATTAACTAACTCACATTGACGTTGAATGGGTTTGGCAAATGTTCGACCCGTTCGTCACTCAACGCATCGTGGAATGTAGTTCAAACCATTAACCTGTGGTCTATTTTAGTATTTTACCTGTAAATCTGGAGCTGGAAGTGGACTGCTGGCTAATATTGGTTAGCGTCATGGGTTTAGCATAACACACTGCCATTAAAATGCAGCGACTCGACACACTCTGGTAATCCACCGGTGAGATGTATCTTCATCTATCACAGTTAAGCTATCACAGTTAAGCAAATCATCATGACAATCGTTCAGCCTAAAATGAATGTTTCTCACTGGTCTTTTAGGTCCAGGTTGCTCTTGCTCTCATCAGCATTGGATTCAAGCGACTGTATGGTTTCTATGCAACGGGGACGCTTGAAGGACCACGTCCTCATGAACCCTGCTGTCCTTAGAGATGCCTGTTTCTAATACAGCTGTTTGCTGGAAACTCCGTGTTATTGTTGTGGCAGTGCAGGATTCAGAGATTAATTAAGTAATAATAAATAACAGTAACGCATATGTTTTATTGTTACCCATAATTATTATTATTATTATTTATATTAAAACTATTCATATAATATATAACTAGACAGGTGCAATGTGCAATATTCTGGGACATTTTTCCACTTGCCACAACAAATTGTGACCATAAAACCTTTCTGGGGAAAATAAAAAAGCTAAGGGAGAAGTCGTGTTTTAAAGAAGGGTACCACTGGAGAAAAATAGGGGAGGGTCATGCCTTTTCTAATTTTATTCCAAGGGAGGGTCAGCACATTTTTCTTTTTTCTTTTTTTTTTCTTTTTTTGTCCAAGGGATTTCATACCATTTTTTATGGTATGAAATAGTCCGTTTTTATATGTAGACAATATCGACCAATAATTGCTCCTTTTTTTCCCAATTTCAAAGAGTGTTTATTAAATGTACGACATGTAGTATATCATAGCCTATAACAAAATATTAAAATTAATAATGACATGATTGTGATGATGTGGTCCACCGGCTGGGCTCTACTCAATTGAGAGGCATATTCATGTGTCATGTCATGTGACTCTTATTTTATTTATTTAATACAACCCACACGCACATTTTTTTAAACTAAATGTTGTAGCTGTGGTTACTGTAAACTACATTTCTCCCAGGGGTAATTGGGTAAACATGTAGTTTGTTCGAACTACTGCCATGTAGTTTACAAGCTGCACTTTCAAAGTAGCTCCCCCAACACTCATGATGATGTCAATATCATTGTCAGTATCATGGTCAGTATCATAGTCAGCATCATAGCCGCAGCCGGTTTCATGCCAGTATCATGGTCAGTATCATGTCAGTATCATAGTCTAGTATCATGGTCAGTATCATGTCAGTATCATAGTCCAGTATCATGGTCAGTAACTCAGTATCATGTCATTATCGCATTACATACATTGCATTACATTTAATAGGTATATATATATATGCGTTAAATAGGTACACATTCAGATAATAATAAAGGTATTTAAAAACTTTTTATAAATGCTTTTTAAATATTCTTTTGTAAAAACATGTAGGCTTGCAGAAAACCAAAAAGGGTTCGGTAATGGACTGCTTAAAGGGCTAAACTGCCAGAGACAAACAGCACAGATAGCTAGGGTGTGGGAACGACAATGCAATTTGACATATAGATTTGACATATGGCCCAACCCAAGTGCATGCCACTAAAACAGTGGAGCACTAGGGTGTCCTTAGGCCTATGGGAGTGTCGCCACTCCGACAATAAGAAGTCAATTTCGGAGTGGCGACATGTCGGAATGGAGAGAGCCTCCTGGGAACAACAATGCAATTTGACATATAGATTTGACATACTGCCCAACCCAAGTGCGTGCCACTAAAACAGTGGAGGTGGAGCACAGATAGCTAGGGTGTGGGAACGACAATGCAATTTGACATATAGATTTGACATATGGCCCAACCCAAGTGCGTGCCACTAAAACAGTGGGAGGAATTCTGCGTGTTGATATTCAGGATAACACACCCTCTTGTGTGATAGGCCTATTGCTTAAAAGTGCTATACCAAATGTGAGATGGAGCATGACTGATTTAAGCAGTCACACCGGGCCTGAGTCAAATTATAACTGGAGCTGGGTGTGGCTGCGCAGTGTGCACCGTTGTGCATGGAGGTAATCAAGGCACAACAGGATCTCGTCATCATCTCCAAAAACATTCAGGAGAGCCACAGTCCGGACAGAAGAGAACCATCTGCTCTACTGTGTGAAATGTTGTTTTATCTTTTATTTTTATGGAGGAACAATATACACCAAAGGCGTGGCAGGCAGCATGCATGTAGCAAAAATGCCTAACGTTGAGCTCCTAGCTTGTTGCTCGTTCGTAACAGTCAGTAAATCATGTCATTATCATGGTCAGTATCATGTCACCAGTAAGACTCCCTAATCGGGAGATAAGCGACCGTCAGGTCGCAGCTGTGATTTTAGGGCAAAATGTGTAGGAGCAGTGTCCAGAAAATGTGTTTGAAAAAATATATGGGACAGATCCATGTTGATGACATGAGTGTAGACATACTGTGTACCGATTTGCGTAATTTTAGGGCAGAATCTGTAGGGGCAGTGTCCAAAAATGTGTTTGAAAAAGTCGGCCTGATGGTGGCGCTATATGGGACAGATCAATATTGATGGCATGAGTGTAGACATACTGTGTACCGATTTGCGTGATTTTAGGGCAAAATCTGTCGGAGCAGTGTCCAAAAATGTGTTTGAAAAAATGGGCCTGATGGTGGCGCTATATGGGACAGATTCATGTTGACGGCTCTCTTGGCGCCGCCGAGGCGGGTGCGTGGGTACCGGCCCCGGCTCTCCCGGTCGCTCCTAGCCCGAGTTACGGCATTTTATGTGTGCTGCAGTGGCGGGGGTCCTCCACTAGGGGTGCGACCACTTTTGCATCCATTCTGGACCACCAGGAGTCGGTGGTCCCTGGGAATTCCCCGTGAACAGCCCCGTTGGGGTGGTCATTGGTCATTTTAGCACTTTTTGGCGGCGGCGACAGGGGGTCCCTGGGGGTCCTTGGAGCTCCGGGGGTCCCGGGAGGGGTGGAGGTTGTGGATTGGCAGGCAAGGAGTGTGTGTGCAAAGTTTGGCATGGATTGGGGCAACGGTGGCAGAGATATGAGTTGGGGAAAAGTGTGACATGACGGGCAGACTGACAGACTGACAGACAGCCTGTCGAGGTTTTGGTAGTAACTGCGACCTGACGGTCGCAATTATCATGGTCATGTATCATGCCAGTATCATGGTCAGTATCATGTCAGTATCATAGTTCAGTATCATGGTCAGTAACTCAGTATCATGTCATTATCGTGGTCAGTATCATGCTGTCACTAATAGTTTTATGAACGTGATTTCATCTAAGGACCCTGATAGGTGTAAAACATTTGTTTAAATAATACTCAACTGCAGAGCCAAATATGGAGCCACACGCTGACCGAGATTCAAGTCAAAGATGGTTTATTCCGAGGAGCCTCATGAGAGAGCTTTCTTTGAGCTCCACAGGAGCGACAGGCATAATTATACAGACATTATTGTCTCTGGAGGTATTACATACGTCATTGGTCAAATTCTACACATCAATTGAACCCTCATGCCAGAAGCTTGTGTCATCATCCGATATACAAGACAATAGAGTAGACATTAACTTATGAACCCTTGTTGTAAAAAAAAACAAAGGTGTCCTTTAAGCCAAGACCAGGAGGTGGCCAAGGACATCTCCTGCTGAGTTGGCTGTCAGCACACCAGACAGCAGATAATGAGTTGTTGAACTTCTAGCATATTTATCTATGAGTCAGTGACCATCTGCAGTTTGTTGATTATGTTAGCACATAAATGTAAGTGAAAGGGCAATTTGATTATATGTGACAGCATCCAAATTTGATAAGCTAAAATAGATTTAACAATGACAAGACAATTCTCTAATAACTCTTCAGTCATACAAAAGTACAAGATACATTTTTATCAGACACTGCACAATCCTCAAAATTAAATCTAAGGCAAAATTAGTTTAGCATCGAGGCATTGCAGAGCCATGACTATGAGGACAGAGAGAGCTTATCTAGATTTGTCCAGGTTATGTGAAAATTCCCTCCTCCATTCCCTCCTCTAGTGTCTGTCTAATTAAATACCGGTATGTGTCAGACAGCAGCAAACAATTAACTGATACATAGCAGGCTATACCAGTAAGACTCCCTAATAGGGAGATAAGCGACCGTCAGGTCGCATACACAAACTTTAGAAGGCAATGGTAGGCAATCAGGAGGGAATATGGGAAATTGGACAGATCCATGTTGATGACATGACTTTAGAGATACTGTGTAGCGCTTTGAGTGATTTTAGGGCAAAACCTGTAGGAGCAGTGTCCAAAAATGTGTTTTGCAAAAATCAGCCTGATGGTGGCGCTAGATGGGACAGATGCATGTTGATGACATGACTTTAGAGATACTGTGTAGCGCTTTGTGTGATTTTAGGGCAAAATCTGTAAGAGCAGTGTTCAAACGTGTTTTGCAATCGGCCTTATGGTGGCGCTAATTGAGGGCCATGTGAGAAATGAGGGGTTTGGCATGTATTGGGGCAACGGTGGCGGAGATATGATTAGGGGAAAAGTGTGACATGACGGACAGACTGACAGACAGACTGACTGACTGACTGACTGACAGACAGCCGGTGGAGGTTTTGATAGTAAGTGCGTCTTCATTGTTTGAATTGTAGCCTGTGCCCACGAGTATTGACGGAGGGGTCACAAATCACAGAAATAATTGTCTTCCAAGTTAAAATATGGCCGATGTGTGTTCACAGGTGACAAAAAGGAACATCATACAGTATGAAAGGAACAGAGTATGAATTGAATTACTCTCTGCAGTTAAAAATGAGGGTGAAGCCAAATTTATGCTCTGTTGCATGACAGAGTTGCACGATGAAAATAGGAGACTAATTAGAGGCTCATTGTTGGTCCGTTATTTTTTTATTCGATTATGAATCAGACTTCAAAATGCTTGTTCTACCACATCCTCAATTAAAGGTGCAACATACTGTGAATGGCGCACTCCAAAGGTGAAGCTCGGCGCTTTGACTTTTGTGAAAGTCACCTAAAAACATACAAGAGTCAGTTAGTGAAAGAAGAATAACGCTGTGAAAATACTGTGAAATGGATAAATAATTATTCAAAGAACCAAGGACACACACAATAAACTATAGGTCAGTACATTCCAAATTAACTTTTTAAAAGTGAACGATACTGTGTGTTGAAATGTCTCACCTGCTCAGGGTGGTGTGAGCCAGGGCCAGGTTTTCTTGTGCTGTCACCAGGCATAATGTTGCGTCCTGTCATGCTGAAGTGGGGAGGCTTGTATTTGTAGATGCAGGGGTCCACCACTTCGTACGTCCCAGGACCAGGGGTCTGGAGCACAACATGAAGTGCAGAAAAGAGACTGAACTCACATTCAGGTTTCTACACGATGGTATGCTAAATAACTGCGAGACTATTCAATGAAGACAAACAGCTGTTTCAGCAACCGGGTAGGCACCTTATATTGTATACCAGGGGTCTTCAACAGGGGGTCCGGGACCCCCTGTTCGGGGTTCTCAGAGTTACTACAGGGGGTCCTCCAAATGTTTGAGTGATAGAAACCTATTTTTCGCCTTTTTTATATTAACCACTTGAACCCTAGCATCCATATTCTGAGAACCTTAGCCAAAAATTAAGTATTGACAGTTCAAGTGGTTAAATATTTGAAAACACAAATGGACAAGAATCCAAAATACACTGACGATTGTGCTGTCAAACAATGAAACTATATGGAATCTATGAACAGGTTGTGGGGGTCCCTGCTTCATCTCTCTCTCAACTAAGGGGTCCTTGGCCTGAAAACGTTGAAGACCCCTGTTGTATACTGTATATTTTTTGTACATGTACGTAGAAGTACAGGCTTTACTGGTGAAAGTGCAGGACGCACTGGGGGGTGCGAGTCAAGACTATCGTAGACACGAAAGTAAAAGTCAGACTCGATAAAATACTATGATAGTCTTGTTCCAAGGATATAGTTCAACCTGTCATGGATCTGTCTATACGAACAAAACAAGGCAAAATAAATGTCATTATCAGATCAGTTTTAAAGGGGTAAAATAAATCCACTTTTGTCACCCATATCAGACTTCCTATTACTCAGTGGGCATGTAGTTTAAGAAATACAATGCATATGTTATGATAACCTGGCTTTTAAGTCTGTGCATCAGACTCTATTCCTTCATAGAGAATATTGTCAACTTCAGAGCAGGGTTTAATAAATTTGGACCACAACTGTACTACTACGTAGTAGTACGTAGTAGTAGAGGGAGCTCTGCGAGTTACTACTTCTAGAGATTATTGCAAAGGTTAAATCATGCAAAGTCACTCATATCACACTTAATCGGGGCACGTCCTGATAAGACAAACGCCGATAAGGCAAACGCCGATAAGACAAACTCCTTTTTTTTTAAAACCTCCTTTTGTTATGGTGAAATGTGAGCTCACCTGCATCGTGTTTCATTCCATTTATGCACTCCGCCGGCCGCGCGGCCCTGGACCAAGGTCCGCTGGCCTTCGCGCCGCTTGCAATGTCGTGGACAATAACTGTGACATATAACCATTGTATTGCTCAAAATTCTTTATTCATTTCACCATAACAAAAGGAGGCTACTCTGTTGCATTTTTCCTTAACGTAGGGTGACCAGACGTCCCGTTTTACCCGGGACAGTCCCGTTTTCAAGCTACGTGTCCCGGTGTCCCGACAAATATCTCTAAAACACTAATATGTCCCGGTTTTCAACATTCACTACAAAATTGTCCTGGTTTTCGCCATAATTAAAATAATAGTAGCTGTTTTCAGAGGTTGCATAGACATTTATCATGTTCTTTTCATGAAAACATGCTCACCTAACCAATCAGAAAAAAGGAACAAATTAATTGCGTGTCTGAATTCAACACTGAGCCTGTTTGTCAATCACTCACTGCCTGTTTGCAACCCTGCGGTGCGTGTGTGCACGTGCACGAACGTTAGAGAATGGGCACGCGCGTCCGCGGTAACGTGCGCATTGCTTTTAGGGTCCCAGTTTTAGGCAACAAGTGTTTTGCGTCCCGGTTTGAATGGCTGAAAATATGGTCACCCTACCTTAACGGGACAGCAGAAGATCACTACGGTAGGAGACCCGGGCAGTACATTTGCGTTTGCCTTATCAGCGTTTGACTTATCGGCGTTTGACTTAGCGGGATTTTCCCCACTTAATCGTAGTAGGCCTATATTAGTCAAATCCAGTTTAAGATTAATTATTTATCCCTGACCAAAGTAGATTCTATATGCAAAAGATAAACTATTTTCAAAAAAAAAAAAAAAAAAAAAAAACTTTGTTTTGTAACCTTTTGCAGGTCCTCATGGAAGCTGCCAATCTTGTTGCGCCCACATAGAGTATAGTTGGGAGCAGTGTTCTTGATCACAGTTCTGGGCCCGAGCACTGCAGGCAGCATGTAGGCAGCAGGGCCTTGGAGTACAGGGAGAAATGAGAAGTGTACATGTAAGGATTACTGTCCCACAGAACACCACAACACAGTATTTTGTGTCATGTAATAATGTCATCGAAAACTAGTATAATGTAAGCCTATAGGGTGACCATTCTGAAAATCCAAAAAGAGGACACTCTACCCGGCATATATATATATATATAATTTTATCCCCCAATTTTTTTTCTATTACTAGTTTACCGCTCAATTATGCCCTATACCACTAATATCCTATTATGTATTCAATTTTGAGGGGGTTCCAATTGGACCCTTTACAAATCTATTAATAGGCTAGAGATCCACTGATAAAGTATGCCTTTTGGCTCCTGTATGAACGTTCAGCTTTGTAACTAAATAAAAGAGAGGTAGCCCATTATTCAAACCGCCGTATCTTCTGCTTTACAAGGTTGTAGAAAAGATTCTGTCAATTTAGTTAGCAGAAGAGCTCTCACCTCGCACAGACTGTCTTGTAAGCTACTTTGCAGTGTTATGGGCTTGAAGCAGAACTTTTATAATTGTAAAATGCCTAAATGGACACAGAAGACTACCAGCTTTGCTGACAGAACGCTCTGCTTCTCAATGTTGGTCACTCGCACTTTTTGTGCATTTCATCAGTGATTGAAAGCCGCGGTCGTCGCGACCACCTTCGCCTCGCCGATACGCATCCGTAGAGCCGTCTCCCGTCATTTTTAGACCAGGATTGAGGGAGTAGCAGGCAAGATTCCTTCACCAATGTAAACACAGTTGCTGAGGGAGTGAGCATTCGTTTGGCTCTGCGCTGCGCGATCTGCTGCAGTCCAGAGCTCTGCTCTGTCTGCCTCTGATCTGAAAGCGAGACAGGCTGAGGGAGGGAGGGATCGCAGGCAGAGAGTAGTATGAATAATACACGTTCCGGGGTTAGCGCCTCTCACAGTGTGTTTCCAAAAGAACCATTGAACGTGCATTGTAAATGTCCGTGCTTAAACTGTGATATGCGCGAAACCCCGGACATTTGAAGGAATTTATAAAAAAAAACCCGGACCGGCCGGACAGTCCCCTAAAAGAGCACATGTCCGGGCAAAAGAGGACGTATGGTCACCCTACCTATATCGTCCAATTCAAACCAGCAGCGGTAGCAATCTTACTTGTTTTTCGGTTAAATGGGTTACTGAGTAGTGCAAATCATCGCTGTATCTCCATATTGTAACTTTTTATGTTACTTTTGAATCTGAATCCTGCAAACTATAAGACAAATTAGGTTCCCGACAGCAACGATATGTGACCCTAGTCGGGGACGGGGTCCACGTTTATTTCAGACCACACAGCACACTTCTAGTTGGCTGCTTTATCCCGATGCAACTTTGCTGGCTCCACCTCCTATCGCAGTAGGGTAGTTCCTCGCCATAGACAATGCATAATGGAACCTAGAACGTAAAATGTAATACCGCTGCTGGTTCAGTGTAAGGCTAATTTACACTTTGTTGCACAACTGTGTTACTTGACGAAAATAGTTATTTTTTTGGAAAAATGTGGTGATTTCTGTCGAGCGATGCATATAATGAACTATAAATTAGCCCTAACGTGTAACTCTGTAATTACCTGGTGTTTGGTCATTGTGAAACTCCTTGGTTCTGCCAGATATAGAGTAAGCAGGGGCACAGCGGTAAACTGATTTTCCAGATTTGTCTGTGGAGTAGCAGTCTAAAACACCAGACAAAATATCAGTCAACTTAGATTGTGCTAAACTCCACAATCAATACAACATAAATGTATTTTAAAGACCAAAACGTAAATTGTGTATTTTAGATCTTATATGTGATATATTAAACTCTAAAAGATTAAAAAGTAGCCCATCACAGGAAGATTTCTTACACTTATCACTAAATTAAAGCAGGACTATATGTAATGTAACTTTCCTCTTCTGCGGATTTGAACCCGGATTCCTACACCAATGCTGATATTTCTTCCATTGAGCTAATGCCTGCTTGCTAAGGGGATAAATTGAATTTTGACCATCAGGTGACAATTCTTGTCAGATCCTGTGTCCCTGTGAGACATGACCATTGACACGATCTAAATGTCTCATATAGAAGAGCAGCATTCTCTATACTGATTGGACAGAATATTAATTAAAAACATGTTACATAGTGAGGTTTTAACACACAAGATTTTACTGTGTATTGTCTTCACACAAATACAAGAGGCTGATTTGAAGCTGTATTTTGCTGTTTTAATTTTACTGTGTAAGAAGCCAAATAGTATTTCTGAACTCAACATTCTACTGTATTCCTGGTTCTAATTATAAATTCACATGATATTAACATGCTCATTAACAGTATAAACCATTGGTTTGTGAAAACTGAAAAAGCAAAACATTCTTTTCACTCCAAGCAAAGTTCTTTTTTCATAAGCATAGGTGTATTGAAATGTTGACCACACTGCTGAAATTCGTGTTTTTATATAGGACTAGTGCAGTGTCCATTTGGGTAGTGGACACTGTTCAGATCTTGTTCCCATTCAAAGTGGACCAATTCTGGAGAACTGCTCATCCAAACGACTTCACACTCAACACTGCTCTTCCTTGGGTAGTCAGCAATAGACGGGTTTCTTGTTTACAAACATTGAGACTAAATGCACAGCTGACTGTATCATGTAACCAATTCCGTCCAATCCCCAAACCTGTTGTTTTGGGGAGCGCTGGTTTCATTGGCTAATTTTGGTACGGACGCTGCGCACGCATCTAGTTTTATCAGTGTAACGTGGACCAGAAACCCGTCTATACACCAGCCAAGTGTTGAGTAGATCGGATCAATGGTTCTCAATATATGTGAAGGACAGCCAGACACACACACACACACACACACACGCACACACACGCACACACACGCACACACACGCACGTACACGCACACACATAAATACAGAGATTCTGGGAATATATCTATAGTCACTGCAACAATTTAGAAACCAGTAGCCTACTCTGTTTTCTAGGTTTAATTGATCTGTGGGAACCACACCACACACAGTGCTGAAAATCAGCCAACACAGCCTTTTCTAAACCAACTTATGGGGACATTTTCTTTCTTTTAACCTGGTCCAGGGGTCTGGAACAGCCGCGGGTCCCTGGTGCGGCCGTAGAGCGAGTATGCAGGGGAACCATCTCGGCCGACCCTGGTGACGTTGGAAGGGACCAGATATCTCGGTCCAGGGGAGCTGTCAGATCTGAGTTGGCAATGCCGTGTGCCAAAACTGAAAGCTGGCAATTTCTTTTTGGTGGGGTCATGAAAGTTAATACCTGGAGGGAGAGGACAGCTAGAGTACTGTATGTATATTTAGGGCTGTCACGATATGACATTTTACATGACGATTAATTGTCACTCAAATAATTGGCGATTAACGATTTAATTGTGTTTCTGTCGTTGATAATTACATTTCTGTTCGGCTTTAGGCTTTGAAGTTGCATAATGGTAGATATGACACATAACCTAAATGACAAATACATTACTGACATATTTGCCAACTTACTACTTAAAAAAATAACATTGATAGTGGAAATAGCCGATCTACAAGCTCACAACGCGTCGCGATGCGACGCGTTGTGAGCTTGTAGATCGGCTATTTCCACTATTTCTGAAATTTTTCAACATTCACGATTATGACGATTATGACAAAATGATTGCGATAATGTCAAATAATCACGATTAGATGATTATGTAATAATTGTGACAGCCCTATGTATATTACATCTTAAGAAGAAAAATGATTTTGTTGTGTGGTACTGTACATGTGCTACCTGTAGCCCCGGGTAGGGCATATTTTGGCCCTGGGCTGCTGTAGTGAGCTGCTATGGGACCTCTGGGCTTGTGGGGCCTCCAGGAACCAACCCAAATATTAGTGATTGACATGATTAACTAGAAAGATAGAGTTAGAGGGAGAGAGCACATGCATTGCACATTATATCGTCGTTGTCGGGTGAAAACCTTGTATGTCCAAAACCGTTCGTTTTGTATTTATCCTTTTAAAAAAGATTTATACTAGTGAAAACAGCCGATCTACAAGCACACAACGCCTCGCGGTGCGAGGCGTTGTGTGCTTGTAGATCTGCTGTTTTCACTACTTTTGTGCGACGCACTTGTATGATGAGGCAGGGCTTTGCTTTGCGAAAGAACGTACACATTTGAAACTTGGAGATACAAGGTTTCCACCCGACAACGACGATATGTTTTAATTAGGCTGACTGGATTTTCCTGGATTTCATTAAACAAGAAGACAGCATACAAAACCAGTAGGCTTGGTTCAAACATAGACTAGCCTAGATACAGTATATCCCATATGCATGTACGTTGTCTAACATGCTATAGGCTAAGACAGATTCAGATTTTTTAATTTTTACCAATGGTTTCCCAGATTGGTTACAGTGCTTCTCAGCAGTCCTATAGTGTCAGCCAATGTTTGAATTCACAGCCTACTGTATTAGTCACAAGCGTCTTTCTGATATTTGTGCAGACATGACACAAGGAATGGAGACGACCTGGACACTCCAGCATGCAAAACTGAGAGAAACAAGAAATCACCAATCCCATTCATGTGCAGACTCTTAAATGATAGTGGATTTTATATTTGGTTAGATTTTTAGATAGGCAATTGCATTTTTAGATTTGAAGTTTGATACTGTAATCAGATAAATAATTCTGTTTTTAATGGCACCTTTCTTTTTAAATATATTTGATCATGCTGAAGGCTGAATAAGCAAAACATAAACATGACACTGACTGCGCCATACAGTTATTCCCCTTTCACGCTTAAAAAAAGGACATACTATAGGCCTACATTTGTGTATGTGCAGGCATATGCTCCAAAGCCAGCTCCAAAATAACAGTCAGTCACTCACTCACTCCCAAACCGTATCCACTAGGTGCAAAAAACTAGAAATTAGAGATTGCCTGTGTGTCCACTTCAGTCAACATCTGAAGTTATTATATATTCAAACAAATTCCATAATGATGGTCTTGATCGGATAGTTTCATTACAGTACTTACCAGTATTGTGAAGAGTGTGCCCTAGGTGCATGCTGTTCATGAATGAGCTTAGATTGTTTAAGACTTGTCAACTTCACTATGACAACGTTTCCATAGCGATGCTTCTTTGACAAGCTCGCTTGTCTTCAAAACAACACTGAGGAAGGCATAGGCCTATGGTGCGAACTTAAAAAAAGATCTTTTTATTGAAATGTCGATACTCAATTCGCTCAAATAATACACAAAGCACAGGGAAACATGTACAAAAGCACACAGTGAGGTGTAGGCTATAGTAAGGCTAATGTACAGACCTCTGCCTAAGTAGGCTTCACAGGTTTGAGCTACATATCATGGTAGGCTATTAGTAGGCTAATGCAACAGAACCAACATGTAGAAAAGAATTATCTGAAAAACAGTATTAATTAGAAGAATTACAAGATTATATTCATTTTTATTTTTTATCTACTTTTTATACTGTATAGGCCTACTGTACACCCAACACCGACATATTTTGATGTTTATTTCAAAACATTTCGAATATTTCAATTGGAACTTACGGTAATCAATTTTCAAAATACGATGCGTTTAGCTTGTAGATCGTCAATTTGCACTATTAAATAGGGCTTAATTGGTCAATTGTCATTGGCTTTTTATACATTTGGGTCTTGAGTGAAAATGTTTGGGAACCTGAAAACTGAATAAAGAAAAGCAAACATGATCATTTGATCTGTGGTCTTCCAGGGGACATGGCAGTGGCAGTGACAGCCTCTGGTGAGAGAAGTCTAGTTGTGGAGTGTGTATCTGAAGCAGCTCTTGAAGATCTTCATCAAAGCTGTGAGACTTTCTAGTTCCTCTTGATGGTGCTAATGGATTAACAGAGAAACAGGCCAAGATATTAGATAGTTATACATATATGACTGTTTCTATACTCTTGTCTCTTACTGTGTGTCTATTGAGCCTACTATGCCTTACACCAGTGGTTCTCAACCTGTGGGTTAACATTTTGGGGGGTCTCCAGAAGATTAACTTAATGTGCAATCTTGTTTTCTCACTCAACGGTAAACAAAACAACATAAAGTTTAAGTGTATAGAGGGTATCTGCCCATTTCTAAAGTGACAATTTAAGGACTTTTTAATACCACTAAAATGGCAAATTAAACATTGGCCAAATAGTCAAATATTAGAGTCAGACATTGTGATAATAGCCGATCTACATGCTTACAACGCCTCGCAACGCTAGGCGTTGTGAGCATGTAGATCTGCTATTTCCACAATAGAACCGTGTTATACAAAATGTAATGCCTCAACTTAGTGCCTGTCAGGGTGGGGGTCCCCAGTTAAAATATGATTATTTTGGGGGTCACAGCCTGAAAAGCTTGAGAACCACTGCCTTATATGCACATACTGTATGCTATCTGGTATGGTATGCCGCAGCCTGAGTACACAGACACACACACACAGACATCATGAATGCAAGTACAGATACTGGTGTGTGCCCTTCTCAAACTTTGTCATGTCAAGGACCCCCAAAATGAATATGTTTTGGCTGAGGACCCCCATCTGAAAATATGTTGTGCCATGGGGATCCCCAAACAAGATTTGTTTTGTTAAAGTCTTTCAAGAGAGCTTGTAGATGTGTGCATTTTGCTGGGGACCCCCTGGAACCTCCTCAAGGACCCCTGGGGGTGCACGCACGCACACAAGCGCTTACCCTGGTAATTGTCCGCATCATACGTTGAAGCACTGCATCCTCTTTATGTGGGCACAGGCTGGTTACCATCCCCACACAGCTCAACAGACATGAGATGGTGTGGCGCTGAGACTGAAATAACACAAACAGAGTAAGTACTGTACCTGCAGTCAATCTTGGAAAACAGTAATGTGCTTCTTCAGGAGCTTAACTCCACATGAACCCTAGCTTCCCTATTCTGGGCACGTCATAATAGGCGAATATTCTGCAAAAATACATGCACATTTGGCGAAATAACAGCAGATCTGCAAGCTCACTCTGCAATGCTTGTTGATCAGAACGTTTGGGAGCCATGTTTGCAGTTTAGATTCAGTGTAGAGGGGAAAATGAGTAGCCTATAGACCTCTGGGGGACCCCGGGGGACCTCCGGTCAACGAAGTTCGAAGTATAATATGGTTTAATTGGTAAAATAGTGAACAATTCTGCCATTTTGTCTGGCTTCCTCTTAAACTTCAAATTGTTGTTGTGTGCAGTATAGTCTGAGTGCTCTGGAAGATGGCAAGAAGACTGTTCTCATATACTGTACCTTCTTGAGCACATTGAGAGGGTACGGGTGGTTATTTGCAGAAATCAACATTTCTATATCTTCTGCTCTCAAAACAGGCTCCTGTATAGATGAAGAGAGGAAAGAGTGAGCTGCTGGAGAAAACAAAAAACAAAGGTAACCATAAATATGTCCGCCATATGTCATTATTTTATTTGGGGTTTAAAAGGCATTACTAGTAGCAGTAGATCTATTTAACCACTGATGCACTAGCCTCGCGTAGCCAGGCTTACTCATCTCCGAAGAGAAAAGCCTGGTGACAATAGAAGGCAGAAAGCGTTCAACTTCCGCGTAGGAATTTCACCGGAAGCTGTATTTTTTTCACGGTGCGGTGTTCCTGCAAACGTATTCCCTGCACGAAATTAACTCTGGTCTACGTCTCCTGCTCCGTCGGTTGCGCTCGCAATAAACAATATACAAACAAAAACATTGATTCAAGCAATGTTACACCTATTAAGAGTGAGTTAAGAGCTAACTCTGGTCTACGTCTCCTGCTCCGTCGGTTGCGCTCGCAATAAACAATATACAAACAAAAACATTGATTCAAGCAATGTTACACCTATTAAGAGTGAGTTAAGAGCTACAATCTATTTTAGTTTTTTCGCTGGGGAATGTAAACAGACCCGCACCGCATGACGTAACGTCCGTTAAACGCAGACTTCCGCTAGAAATCTTACACACACCGGAAGGCATATTGTCTACAGGGTGCTGATGCACAGGCTACCTGAATCATTATTTAAATAGTCTGTCTTAATTAGCCACGAAGACAGTGGGCAGGGAGAAAGACTGGAGAGTGAGGTTTAACCATGTCCCTGTGGCAGGACACTCAGGAGCCAGAACTGAAGGGTCTTGTGTCAAGGCCGGGGCTATAGGGCAGGGGTCTTCAACAGGGGGTCCGGGACCCCTAGGGCAGGGGTTTTCAAAGTGAGTGATGGGGCACCCTGGGGTGCCGCGACGGCAGTCCAGGGGTGCCGCGAGATAATTTGATAATATTTGGAATTTATTTGGACACTTGAAAAAATATTTAGTATCATTTTAAACTTGAAGTACAAAGTCAGTTCTAACCAAAATGGCAATTATCTCAACGTTTTCCTCGCAACAAAATCACTAAAATATCGTCACTGTCGGGCAGAAACCTCGTATCTCCAAGTTTCAAATGTGTACGTCTTTTGGTAAAGCAAGGCCCTGCTTCATCATACAAGACTGTCGCACAAAACTAGTGAAAACAGCAGATCTATAAGCACACAACGCCTCTAGTACATTTTATAGATGATAAATACAAAACTAACGGTTTTGGACATACAAGGTTTCCACCCGACAACGACGATATGCTATAAATATAAGGTGCTGGCAGTGAAAATTATAATGTAGGGGTGCCTCGGATAAAAAAAAAACATATTTATGGGGTGCCCTGAGACAAAAAAGTTTGGGAACCCCTGCCCTAGGGGGTCCTCAGAGTTACTACAGGGGGGCTGCCAAATCTTTGTGATAGGATCATTCTTTTAAATTAACAACTTGAACCCTCGCATCCTCTGAGGAGAACTTTAGACTGATGACAGTGCTGTCAAACATGTCTATGAATCTATCTCTATCGATGAAAATCTACATCACACATTTATACAATATGTAGTGGGGGTCCCTGCTTCATCTCTCTTTCAGCTAAGGGGTCCTTGGCTGAAAATGTTGAAGACCCCGGCTATAGGGTGTCTCCCATGGATTGTTCAGTTGTTTGTTCATTCACACCTTAAGTTTCTCTAGCCAGGTCCACAGCAGATAGCTTAGAACCTGAGGATCTGTCTCTGTGGCCAGCAAAGCCCATCCACATTCACTGCTGTTCAGCTCCTCCTGTTGGAACAATATAGTGCTTGAGTTCAGGCTATTAAAATGGCGTTGGATAATTATTTACCGTGAATATATGTAATAAAATGAAGAATGTTTGTCACAGGTTGTGTACCTGAAGCAAAGCAGTCTTTTGTAGAATAGTTTCTCCTGGTGGGTCCATCTCTGCCATTGCCTTGGCAATTGAAAGGGCCACTAACATTGGTGCTAGGTTTGGCTTGTTTTTAAACAGCTATGGATAACAAGAACCAGAATCCAAAATGAAAATCTTTTTTTGGACATTGCTGACAACACAGTCCTTATTCATTTAATGTATTCAAAACTAGGCTTAGCGTTACCTCAACCGTGGAGTTGAATTTGGTTAAGGCTGGCTTTTTCGCTGTGCCCTTTGTCCTCTTAACACGGTTGGTGTTTATACTGCCATCTGCTGGCTTTTTGGGTATGAGAGATTCCTTTTTACCAGCCTGGTGGGTGGCTGAAGAGGAGATGACACAGGGTCTGACAGGTCTCAAATCAGCTCTTATTAAGTCCCGTCCACACCAATCTCTTTTATTTCCCATGACTGGTATACAGTATGCCCGTGGATCCTGATGCTATAGGAGTAAAAAAAAAGAAAAGAAAAAAGAAAAGAAAAGAATAAAAAAGGTGAAAATGTAATGTCACTTACAAGAATAGGTTATTGGTGTCTGGGTAGGGCTGTCACAATTATTACATAATCGTCTAATCGTGATTATTTGACATAATCGTGATTATTTTTCATAATCGCCATAATCGTTTGCATGTTGAAAAATGTTCATATATTTTTAAGAAAGTAAAAATAGTGGAAATAGCAGATCTACAAGCTCGGCTATTTCCACTATCAATGTTCTTTTTTAAGTATAAAGTTGTCAAATATGTCAGTAATTTCATTGTATATTTAAGGTTATGTGTCATATCTGCCATGTGCAACTTCAAAGCAGAAAATTAATCGTCATGTAAAATGTCATAATCGTGACAGCCCTATGTCTGGGTGTGTTAAACTGACATTTTCCTTGTTTGCTGTGATGCTTTTGAGGTCAGAATCACTGTAGCTGCGCTTGTACAACAGCACACGTCCCTTCCTCTCCAGAAAACCAACTGTCTTATCCGAAGAGGACAAGGACCCTGAGCGCAACCTCTCCGCCTCCTTCAACAGAGACAGGTACTGTTTGGAAACCAGGGTCTCCCTCACAGTCTGCCCCAGGATCCGTGTCCTGGATCTGTTCTCCAACTCATCAATGATCTCTGGTGGGGCAGTGAGGCCCAGGGCCAGACAAGACAGACGCACACATAGCAGGTACACCACCTAGTAAGAACATTAGACAGAAGTTAACCACTTAAACCCAGTCGACTTCATTGTACCTTAATCGCTTGAACCCCACATGGTTGAGCGGAGTCCCACAGGGCTCTGTACAAGAGTATTTTGTGTATTGTGAGCTTGTAGATCGGCTATTTTTGAACATTTTGAATAGGGCTTTAACTATAGTAAACATTAGTAGTAGCATTATAATAGCATTATAGCCTATAGCAGGGGTAGGCAACCTTAGGCACGGGTGCCAACAGTGGCACAGGGGAGGGTGATCACCGGCACACTGGCAGAAGTGTGAGAGAGAGGATTTTTATTTTAAAAAAAAAATCTCTTTTTAAACGTGGTCAATTAAATGAAGTTAGCTAACGTATAGAAAATTACATCTTGCACAAAATTCTACATTCATTAAAACTCTGAACTCTGACAGGGGAGGGAGTCAGGGAGATAGGTGGATTATTGCTCTGGATCTAATGATCGTTATAACAATGTCCTGCCAACAAAGATATGTCAAAATATTTGTCTTTAAAATGTATGTTGACATGGCACACTGACACTCTAGAAAATAAAAACATGGCACTTCATTTCAAAACGGTTGCTGACCCCTACATTGTTTTCAAATAGTTGAGAGCTGATAGATTACCTTAGGCGTGTGTCTGAGGATGCGCAGTTCCTGCCCATGCAGCAACAGTGTCTGGCGGTTCAGGTAGTGCTGCAGGGTGAAGGGAGCCCCGTGTCGTAGGTTGATGTCTGGGTACTGGGTCAGCTGTGTGACCAGCAGCCGGGCAAAGTCAAACACCTGGCTGATCTGAGCCCGGGTCTGGATGGAGCGAGGCCTTTTAATACGAACATAGTGGACGGCCTCGGTAGCACTGATGCGCAGCGTGTAGACGAGATAACACGCTATCAGAACACCTGCAGAGAAGCCAGAAGGACATGATGTAAAACTGAAGTAGGTCATGTGTGTGTGAGGCAGTGCATGTGTGCCCGTTTATATGATTGTGTTTCTTTGTATTACTATGTCTGTGCGGCAGGGCTGCATCTACATTTTAGACATAGCACCGTAGACCTACAGCAGCATAGACCTTGTTTTAATTCAGGCTTTTGCAAATCCCGCCCCATTCTGCCCTGTTACTATGATGGGACATTAACCCTGGGCAGATTGTTTTTATAGTGGCAGTGAATGGGATTTTTTTTTTTCTTTCATAGCCTCATTATTGCAATTTAAAGTACCAAAGGAAAAACATCTAGGTGATATTAATAAAAAGGGAAGACAAAGGTACAGCAGTTACATTGCAAAACAGGGGGTTTCCCCGAAAATATATGTTTTAATTTGTTTAATCCCAGTGGGACAGAATCACTATTGCAGATTCTTTTATAGTGGAAGTGGATGGGATTTTTTTTTTCCTTCATAGCCTCATTACAGCTATATAAAGTACCAAAAAAAACACATCTACGTGATATTAATAAAAAGGGAAGAAAAAGGTACAGTAATTACATAGCAAAACAGTAATTTTCCCCCGAAAATATATGTTTTAATTAGTTTAATCCTCTGGATCAGAGAGAGAATAGAAATCGCGCATTGCATCTTGGGTAGGAAGAGGAGAACTATAATCTCAAGGTAGTGAGTTCTCCTCACATAATAGGCTGGCTTTTCGTAATTCAAGGGCGGCCGAACGTCTAGTCGGCGACCTGGCCAACTCGGGAACAATGTAAATAGGGAATGAATGCCCCGCCCTTTAATGCAAACCCCATTATACCTGTTGTCATAGGATCCGTTTTGACCATCTGTTTGCGTGTGTCCATTTATGCCCATATATGGAGAGATATGTCTGTCTACGTCCATTTTCTGCCCATATATGGAGATCTCTGTTGGACCTGGTTTGACCATCTGTTTGCCTGTGCCCATTTATGCCCATATATGGAGTTTGCGACCTGGCCAACTCGGGAACAATGTAAATAGGGAATGAATGCCCCACCCTTTAATGCAAACCCCATTATATGGAGATCTCTGTATCTGTCTGTGTCCCTTTTATGCCCATATACTCTATCTGTGTCCATCTTTTATGCCCATATGCCCATATATGGAGATCTCTGTATCTGCCCATATGCCCATATATGGAGATCTCAGTCGGTGTCCCTTTTATGCCCATATATCTGCGTCCATTTTATGCCCATATGCCCATATATGGAGATCTCTGTATCTGCCCATATGCCCATTCTCTGTATCAGTCTGTGTCCCTTTTATGCCCATATACGGAGATATCTGTCATGGAGATCTCAGTCTGTGTCCCTTTTATGCCCATATATCTGTCTGTGTCCCTTTTATGCCCATATACGGAGATATCTGTCGGGTCGAGGCACCCATATACGGAGATATCTGTCATGGAGATCTCAGTCTGTGTCCCTTTTATGCCCATATATCTGTCTGTGTCCCTTTTATGCCCATATACGGAGATATCTGTCGGGTCGAGGCAAGGCCCCTGTATTGCCCATATATGGAGATCTCTGTATCTGCCCATATGCCCATATATGGAGATCTCAGTCTGTCGGGTCGAGGCTAGGCCCCTGTATCTGCCTGCAGTGATGTCACAATGACTCAGCGCTTGCGCCCGGGACTGCAGTGATGTCACAATGAGTCAGCGCTTGCTCCGATTTTGCGCCGATTTCCGCATAAGGAGATTCCGAACGTTTCGCGCCGGTTAGGGAAAACCGCGCGTCGGGTCGGGTCGAGGCCCGGCACTGCACTCCGTGCCGCGGCGGGGAACGTGCGTGCCGAATCTGAAGCCGGTGGGACGAACGGTTCTCGAGATACGCGGATTACAAACACACACGCAGAGACTTCTCGCATTTATAGATAGATATGTACCCAAACGTAACAAGTTAGACCATTGATAAGGTCCATGTGAACTAGTCTGTTGAAGCTTATTCATTACAATGATCGCAAACGCTATGGTCGCGAGCGGCCTGGCCGTGCTCCGCAGTGCGGACAGCCGGTGAAAGACGGCTCCCACTTTCTCCGACTGCAGAACTCCACCCCCGCTTGCAAAAAGTGAATGTATTTTTCTGGTTGGCCAGTCAGGGAGTCTCAGGGACCAATCAGAAGGCTGACAAACGGTGAATTTAGACTCTAAAACAATATATATATATATATATAATCTAGTATACATTACAATGATAACATAATTTTCAAATTATATGATCTTTACAATACTGTTCTAGGCTTATCACATGTTCATGATATATTATCTATTCTAAAACGGCTAGTTCAATTCCTTGATTCTGATTGGCTGGTTGCCGTGGTATATGAGACTATAACCACCACCTTGAATCAAAGCCAGGTGCGTTATTTCTTTCCACTGTGCCGTGAGGCTGAACTAGAGAAGTAAGCGTTTGATTTTCCCTCAAATCCTGCCATGTGGGTGCATGAGTAACATGAGACTGATCTAACACATAAGTGTTGTTTCCCTATTTTTTGGCAAAAAGAATGACGTGACTTTATAAACACACACTGGCTTCGTTTCCTGGGATGTGGCTGGTAAACAAGGAAATGTCTCTTCCTGGTGGCGGAGAAGTGTACTTTTTTCTTTAATATTGGAAGCTTAGAATTATTTCCATGTTGCAATATTGTGACCGTTTTAGAAAAGCAATAAGCCGCGCGAGGCTTGTGGTTACCGGGGTAGTATATACACCGGCTGAGAGGGTCGGAAACACTCGACTGTCGCCTCGTGTTTCCCAGCGCCTCTCAGCCGGTGTATAGGCTACTACCCCGGTAACCACTCGCCTCTTGTGGCTTATTGCTTTAGTATAAATATACATGTATAAGGTATATTATGAATGGCATGTAAATTCCTACCAGTTCTTCCGAGACCCGCATGACAGTGTATCGCCACTCTTCCCTCCTTGACTGCAAACGCCAGTACCTTCACACCATCAATCAAGCTAACAAGAGAGGACACACCAAAATCTGGCATCCCAAAGTTGTAAAAGTAAACTGCAAATAAACACAAACACACACTGTTATTCAATTCAATTAATTCAGTATTTCAGTAGTACAAAATGTATGTAATGTAAGTGTCCATATTCGAAGCACTTTAGACACAAATAGCAGATCTACAGTACAAGCTCACAACGCCTCGCCCCAAAGAGCGTTGGTGTAGAGGGGGAAAAGAGCAGACTAAGTACAGAGTGAAAGGTAAAATGTATTAAGTATTGACAGTTCAAGGATCCAAAATACACTGATGATTGTGCTGTCATTGTGTGCTGTCAAAAGATGAAACTATGGAATCTATGGACAGGTGGTTGGGATCCTTGCTTCATCTCTCTCATCAGCAAAGGGGTCCTTGGCCTGAAAACGTTGAAGACCCCTGCTATAGTGTAACGGTACAACGTCATGTTATACTAATGTGTCTGTAGCACAGTAGCCTACTACAGCACAGTGCATTCAGTCATAAAAATGTTCTTACTGTCATTATCCATGAAGACCTGTGGAGAATAGGTGAAGCCACTTTTAGGGTCTTGCATTGGGCCACAGTGAAGATGCTCTCCAGGGAGCTGCATGTTGATAATGCTTTTGATCTTCAACCTACAGGGAGAATAGGGCCACACATTATGAGGAAGAAGATTGATGTCGTTCCCTGCATTCTCACATACGTGGTGGTGGAAATATAACGCAAGCATCCAAAAGCGGAGACGGCAAGTAGTAGTGATTACTTGTGAAACTGCTGTATGATGTTGTATTTCTCAATCAGATGAGTGGAGGGTCGCGTCATGGCGACAATGTCGTCTGTCACCCTAGGATGGGAACATATGTGTTAGATAATAATTCTCGTTTGTTGAGACTTTACTTACTATAAAGATTCAAGGAAACAACAACAAAGATGTACAGTACATGGTCTGTTTGGAGATTAGGGGTAGGTATACAAATAGTGGCAAGAAGAAGATAAGATATTATATATACGTATATTTTGGCAAATTATTTTGGTTGGTCCCCATGATTAACTTCATGTGCACATGTTGTTTTCTCACTCAACCGTAAACAAACCAACATGAAGTTTAAGGACTTTTTAATACCTCTAAAATGACAAATTAAACATTAAACAAAAAATGTCAAATATTAGAGGCAGAAATTGTGAAAATAGACGATCTGTACATGCTCACAACGCCTCGCTATTTTCACAATTTACTGTGTTATACAAAATGTAATGCCTCGACTGTTAGTGCTCGTCAGGGTGGGGGGGTGGGGGGGGTTCCCCAGTTCAAATATGATTATTTTGAGGCTGCTGTCTCACCAGGAGGAGAAGAGGCCCAGGACTGCCTGCTGGTTGGCTGTCCAGCGGGCAGGGCCTTCATAGCGGCAGTCCACTCCTCTACAAGCCAGCACGCAGAGGATCCTGTGTGGGATGGCTCTGACCAGGTTCTCCCTGGCCTGAGAGTAGTAGGGCCGAGGCACCGCTAAGGGCTGGGTCATCATGCGTATCGTTCACCGCCGCTGGACAGTGGAACCGTACAGTGTGTTGTTGACAGATATGGGTGGTGCAAGCCGTGAGCCTGTTGAGAGGGGTCCGAAAGAACTGCTGGGAGATTATGTTCCAAATGGGCCACATCGCATGGCACATTCATTCCATCAGCCACCATAGGTGTGAAGACCCTTTAAAATGGTAACACTGAAATCAAATTGACAAAAGTCACTCATGAGGTAGGATGGTAACGTGTCCGTTTTCTGCCATCAACAAGTGCATGCAATCTCCAAACAAAAAGTATAGTTATTTATCATTTCCATACTACAATAAAAAGCACTAATGCTTCAGATGCAAAAACACATCAAAAATATAAATGCTTTACGATAGATCGATAGATAGATAGATAGATAGATAGATAGATAGATAGATAGATAGATATTTTAAATATGATCTAAAATGTCATTCATTTCTCACTCACCTTTGTAATAATGTGACAAGGTCAAGGCATAATGTGTTTTAATATATCTCCATCAATTATCCAAAATTATCCAAAAAGGAAAGAGACCAGTTGGAAGCAGCGGCAGAATAGACACAGGCTCAATACAGTATGTCCACAATGCTGACTGAGCTGAATGCTTGAACACACACACACACACACACACACACACACACACACTCACACACACACACACACACACACACACACACACACACACACACACACACACACAAGCACATAATGACCCAGCTTCACTAAGCCTGATTAGCTGTCATACATTAATTGGAAAGGACATTCACAAATGTGTTATAAGCCCCATATAAACGCCCTGCGCTGCCTTTACATTCACATACCCTGCACTGTACCTGTACTGAATACATGGCGCCGTCCAGGTCTCAGATTTCAATATCATCATTAAGTAATAATCACAAACAAAACATGTATTGTATTAATATACCGTATACAAACAACTTGGTGTAAATTGATGCTAGGTAATAGTGTGGGCAGAGTGATCAGTGTCCATGACAGACCCTCTTAAGACTGCGTCTTATTTCAAGAGCACACCTTCCTCTAAAACCTGCACCACCTGAAAAGTCACATGCCAAGTCCAGCCTAGGTGTAATGTGTGTGTGTGTGTGTGTGTGTGTGTGTGTGTGTGTGTGTGTGTGTGTGTGTGTGTGTGTGTGTGTGTGTGTGTGTGGCGTTTGAGCATTAGTAATTATGAGGAGATAAGGTTGACAATGGGTGAAATGTTATTTTAAATTAACACAGCATTAAAAGTAGCCTACTTTTCTTTTCTAAATAAACTTGAAATAAAACTTTACACATATTTTTGAGCTACAGCGGTTTTAGCATTTTTTTTTTTTTTCAGATTTTCTTTAGTTTTACAGTAAAATATGCGTACAGCCTTAACAAATCTCAAAATATTATATTATTCACTCAAAGGAAGGATTTATAATATAGAAATGTCAAACTTCTGAAAGGTTATATTAATTTATGGACTCAGTACTTGATATGATATGATATAGTGATATTGTACTTTATTGTCAGTTCACACTGAAATTTGTCTTGAGACACAGCAGCCATGTATGCGACAACATATATACAAACAATTGACACAAAGGAACAAAGACAGGATCACATACATAAGGATAATACAGTAAAGAGCAATGTCCACACCTAGCCTCTCTGGCCAAACTCCTGATTAAAGTCGACTGTCTGACCTTATTGTATGCTGGAACACCATATCTCCTTCCTGAAGGCAGCAAACTATATTCTCTATGCAACACATGGCTACTGTTAGAGGTAATATTTCTTGCCAACCTTAGAATGCTGTTATCATACGTAGTCCTATATAGCCTCTGAAGTGGTTGTCCAACTATCTTTGAACAAATGTTCAGTTGTTGCAGCAGTTGTGACTTTAGGGCTGCAGACAAGCAAACATACCAGGTGGTACTACAGTACTGAAGAACACTCATAATAACAGAAGTGGAAAAACAAGAGAATCTGTCGGAGAAAAACGGAGAAGGAAGTAGATTCTTTGCTTTGTTTTCTTACACACTGATTCAATCAGATCTTTCCATGACAAAAGATTGTCTATTACTACTCCGAGGTATGTATACGAACATACCTGGTTGATCTGTTCACCATGAGACTTGGTCTGGAATACCTTTGAACAAATGTCTTCATCAATGGGGCATGGCATGAATGTGGTCTGTGGTACTGCTGTTAACGGAAGCCAAGGTTTGCTTTGATAGAGGCCTTAAGCTCATCTGTGTGGTTGAGTAGGGTGTCTCTCTTCTTCCTCTTGACAACACAACACAGATTCGCTATGGGGTTCAGGTCAGGCCAGTTTGCTGGTCAGTTAAGCCCAGTAATACCATGGTCAGTACACCAGTTACTGGTAGTTTTGGCTCTGTGGGCAGGTGCCAAGTGCTTCAGGCTTAAGTAAATCATCATCTCCTTAAAGCTTGTCAACCTATGGAAGCGCTCTAAAATTGGCTGTGTTGACTTTGAACTTGATAAAACACAGTGTGGAGCCAAACCAGCATTACAGTGTATTACTGGTGTTGGTCCACTGTGTTTTATCAATGATATCCTTTAGCCAGAAGCACTTGCATACAGATCCAGTGAAGAAACATAATCACAAAAGAAACAGTATTAAAACATGCTATTAACAAAGTTAAGTCATTTGGCTTGTTCATAAAACCTTATGTGTCATTGATGGTTGGCTCTTCATTCATGGCTCTTCAGGACATTATTTTGGTGACAGTAGTTGCTCTTTGCTGCTTCCTAGTGTATTACAGTCTGTATACAAGATGAATTGTGGGTTATACCTTAATGCATCACCACACACCACGGTCAGTCACTGTCACATTAATAAGACAAAATAACCCTTTCAAGAATATGTGTCTCATGAGTTTAGCTGGAAAAGGTTGGGAGCCTGCTTCTATCCACGAGTTTCCAACGCCCCATAGTGCATTGCGCAGACGTCTGTACCGAGCTTCCGGCGCCGATTTACAAGCTCACAACGGTTGCATCTGCGACGCGACGTGAGTCTCCAGTAAACTCCCGCGGAAACTTGTGGATAGATATTTCAGACATTCGGCCGTACCTCCTCATAGTTCTTAACGACTCCAGAGAATCGGATGATTTTTATCACGGGTTCTGCGGCTTTTTGGTCGTGCCACAGATACTCCGGAGACAAAACCTTGGTGGGTTTGTGGACCCACATATACCTGTTAAGGTGACTCTCTTCCTGCCACGCCGCCTCTATGCCCTCCTGGGCGTCCAGCTCAAAGTTGTGGCGGCAGGTTGACACCATATCAAGGACAGAGGTCAGCTCCCCCCCAAATACCGCCCCACCGTAATAGAAGTCACCCATGTCTGCGGCCATGTACGCCTTGGAGGCCGGCCTGCGCTCGTAAGGAAAGCTCTCACGCTCAGTAAAGTAGAACCATGGATGTACTGCGGCGACCAGTTCCCCCAGGCTCTCGGTTCCCCAGCGACCCTGGAACGTTGAGTCAACATCCAAACAGAAGATGTAGTCAGTGTGGCTGCTAGAGAGCTCGGTTTCTATTAAATCCTGGACAAATTTCATTCGGGCGGCCGAAATCTCTTGCCAGCGCTCCGACCCCGGCGCCGATCTGACAAACAGCTCTCTACCGGCGGCCATCTCAACGGAAGGGACCTCGTCCGGCCGGTCCGTAAACACGTAGTAGCGAACCCGGAAACCGACGAAGAAGTGGCGCTCCGCTGTTTTCAGGAAGTCTCGCAAGAACAGGGTGTATTTGCCGACAGCGAAGACTGTCACCGCCACGGTGATGTCGAGGGGTTCATACATAGCGTCTAACAGTAGGGGGTCAAATGAAGTATTCCACACAATCGGCGCTAACCACGGGGTCACCGTGACAACGTCAGAACGTCCAGTCAGAATGCTGGGTTGGTTGAAAGGCTGGCTCAGTGTTGGAGTGGAGAGTCTGTGGTCCGACTGCTTTTTGACCGGCCCGCAGTCTACCTGCTTTCCGTCTGACCATCGTAACAGATACGGGTAAAAGAAATATAGCCCCAGAACGAGTTCAAGACATAACAGCACTAAGGCCCAGTGTTTCAAGACCATTGGATTCATCTTCCACAGCCCTCAGGATCGCCGTCACAGGACCGTCTGGGCAGCTTGCTTGATCCCTGGTGGTTCCAGATGGCAATCTGCAAAGATAATGATAACTATAACTACACATTTTACGTGCTACGTAAGCCATTTACCATGAGAGGGAGTCTCGTCTTCGCCTCGTGCCACAACTGAAACAGTGGTAAATCAGCCAACAACCCACAACCCTAGAATGGTAAATTGTTTTTCTACCACTTCTACCATATAAATGAAAGAAAAACACACTTGTAACTTGCATGATACATGATACACTACCAGCCAATAACCGACTCTTCAGGAAGTAGCTTCCCTCAGCAACTAGTGTTTACGATGGTGAAGGATTCTTAACCTCTTATTCCCCAAATCCTGCTCAGAAAATTACGTTCTACCACTCCATGGATTCGTATCGGTTGCGGTGGTTTGCGGCGCCGCGCCGGTGGTCCGCGGCGGTGGTCCCCGGTGACTCCGGGCGAAAAACGGGCGAAAAACGGACGAAAAAAGCAATACCGCGACTGATCACTAGTTTAGCAACTTACACAGTATAGCTTTAAAGCAGATTTTTTTTTCTTTTTCTGTAGGCCTATAGTAAAGTTAATGGGACACAAACTTTCAGCAGCTTTTTATGAGGTTTCCCCCAGGGGTTGAATTTCAAACTTTTTGGTACATGTTATAACACACTTTTAGAAAAACATTGGTGAAGAAAAAACTTGCTAACGATTTAGTTCCCATATTTTCTTATGTTTACCTTACTAAATGCCTAAAAAGGAAACTTTATAGATGGAGTTTTTGGCAACATATTAGGCTAGCCTAGCTGTCAATCGAGGCTTACATTGCCGTCTCACACCGCATGGGCTCGTTACAGTGATGAGAACGCTTGTGAGACACGCAGCTAAATACTGCAATTTCAGATTTTGTCTGTTTGAAGAGCGAGGCGCTGTATAAATATGATTGCCATAAAACCGGGACAACAAACTAGAAACGCGATTCATGCTGCCGACGATCCTATTTAGAGATTTGAACAAATAACAATAAAGAACCCCATTTTGAACAACATGCTTGTTTATTTAGCCCATGGCCAATATTGTGCTACTGTAGACTTTTATGTAAAGCGACTTTGGGTACTTAGAAGAGAGGTATACTGTATAAAGATGAGCTATTGTGGTGATGATGATTATCATCTTTTTCTCTTTTTCACTGTGGGACACGGGGCGGGCGGATTTGTTGATTTGTATATTGAACTTCTGCTGCGCGAGCGAGGCAGGTTAGGTTCCGGGCGGGTGGCGGGCGGGTCAGGAAAAAACCTGAATTAATGCTGCTCTGTCCTCTGATTGACAAGCTGAACTGCATTGTGTGAGAACTTAAAGGACTTAACTTGGGGACATTCCTACCACCAGACATGCCTTTTAGAAAAGAGAACAAATTACCCAAGGGGATTTACAGTCATTCTGACACCAAACAGAAGCAGAAACATCTTTAGATCTTTAAGAATGTTTTCACTGTTGATCCCCAGGTGTGGGAACACACTCCCTTAAAGGACAACTTTGTTTTTCACAACATACAATATTTTATATTGTAATAAAAGAAAGGATGAGTGTTAAAATGTTTTCATTTACTGCTTTCTATGTTTTAGCGATTTTAGTATTTTGATTTCAGTGGTTGGGGGCATGTGTACAAGTGGTTAAATATCTCTTTGTAGACACAATAAGCCAGCAATTTCTTTGTTACTATTTACATCAGCCTCCATAAGTCACATCTGTCCATGAAAGATTGCGGTGCATCTTGGGAATAAGCTTATTGTGTCTAAAAAGACATATTTAGCCACCCCAACCAGAGGGCATGCATGCAAATCAAAATCTTTAAAATCACTAAAACAATAAAAATAAGTAAATTAATTTTTACGCTCATCTTTTCTTTTCTCTAATAATGACTAAAATATGAACCCTTGTGGTAAAAGAACAAAGTTGTCCTTTAAGTAATAGCAAACTGTGTTGGATGAATGGATCCAACATTATGTAGGCTTATTATTATCCGATGCTGCCGGTTGTCATGGAAGCTATGATGTTAACATCAAAAACAAAAGCTGTACATTATGGGAGAAAGAATCACTTTAGGCTAATCTCTTAAGAACAAAGGTAAGTCATTTTCATTTGTTTTTTAACCAGAGAGATTTTATTTTAGAAATCATTTTTTTGGGCGACCCAATTTAATCTCTCGTGAGTGACCAACCCTTGGGTGGCAACACAGTGCTTGAGAAACAGTAGTCTCTCTAAACAGACTCTCTAAATGAAAAGGAACAAAACAGAGAAGGCGCTGTTTTTCAATTCACGTCAGGCATCTCCTTATTTGGGCGCATGTCAGCCCAGGCCGCTTGCTCTTTGGCCCACTGTGTTCACAGAGGGCCAACATATAACATATCAAAAGGTGAAAGAAGTACTCACATTTCGTTGGTTTTATGTACCAAAAGATTTGGATAGCAGTAATATAAATAGTGAAGACAAAATTATTTTCCCATAGGAATTCACTGGGAAACTATTTGTTGCAAAATCTCAAAAGAGACAATTTCTTTTTTTTTTCAGTAGCTAGCTACAAGTAGCTAAGCTACATAGCTTAACTACATTTCTAGGTAGCGCAACGTAAATTTGCTATATTTAATCAGAGTACTAGTAAATAAATAAATAAATAGACCAGTAAATTGCAATAGTGTCTTCAATAGTTAGGGGACATTCCAGACGTCTGCCCCCAATAGAATGGATGCTCATCACGGGAGCGCGTGCCACCAATAGGTTATATGCATATACTATACACCATTTTGTTCTACTTCCGGGTGTCTTTCAACTTCCTTCACAGGTGTTACCGATGATACTAATGAAGGCTTCTGGTCAAACAGAGTCAGGGTGCTGATATTGAGCATGTTGGCTCACTGGAAACACTCTGCTACACCAGTGGGTCTCAAAGTGTCCTTGAGTGGGTTCTAAATGTCCCCATACAGGTGTGTAACACATTTGTTGATTCCATTTGTACAGAGTTATGGGGGTCCTTGAAATTAAAGAACCACTGTACAATAAATCAAACAGACCCTTCATTAGTATCATCTAACACCTGTGAAGGAAGTCGAAAGACACCCGGAAGTAGAACAAAATGGTGTATATGCATAGAGCCTATTAGGGAACTGGCCCAACCGGTTGTGGCCAGCCAATGCTATGATAATGTAAATTTCGACTCTGCTGCAGGGGGCTGGGAATTTACCATCAGGTGCCGCAGCGATGCAGAACCCTCTATGGCGGCGTGTATGCTCACCACCATTATTTGTATGACAATTAACCATCATTTGATTATGCTGCAAATTAAGATGTTGGCATATTTTAATACTTGGCACAATATGATGTGATGTGTAAATACACACAGGCCCTGAGTGTTTATCTAAGAAAACACACTGAGAGACACACAAACTACTGACAGTAGGTTTATAAACTCTCACAAGTTTCTTCTACTTTTCATCTGTTTCGATCTGCTGAAATTTCAGAGTTTGCGGGACGGGCACGTACGTTTGTTCATAATGCCAGTTTACACAAAAGTATACACATTGTCCTGGTTTAGCGCCACCATGAGGCAAATATTAGCTATATTACTATACACATCACCTCTGTAGTTATGTCAACAATACGTGTCTGCCAGATTTCTTATATTGCATACGATTGGCTTTCAAAGTTTTCAGGGGTGGACCGTTTCTCACAAAATGCAACAAATAACGTAGACACCGTTTCATCAAGTTAGCATGCACACTCCTGCTAGCTTGACGGAGAATTACCACCATACAGTATATTTTTCAACTCAGCCTCAAGGTGGCTATATAAGAGACTTTTATGTTTTATCCATATGTCCTGAATTGTAGCTCAATTGTCGTATAATCGTATAATGACTTGAACATTGCTGCCCCACGATACGATACCTGGCCTGGCGGAGACATGAGCTCAGAGGACCAATTTTCTATTTAGGTTATGATATACTATAGTAGGATATGTGGTTAAATAAAAAAGGAAAATGTGGGTTTCCATATTCCAAAACACCTCAGATCATTAACACAGAAAGATATACCAGTAAGACTCCCTAATCTGGAGATAAGCGACCATCAGGTCGCATACACAAACATTAGAAGGCAATCGGAGCCAATCAGGATGGAATATGGAAAATGGGACAGATCCATGTTGATGACATGACTTTAGAGATACTGTATGTCCAAAAATGTGTTTTGTAAAGGTTGGCTTTATTACTTGCGCCAGCAGAGCGCACAAGAAGGGTGATGATAGTCGTCTGTGGGTATGTGGCCATATCTTGTTCGCAGCGTAGCTAAATATGGCTGGTGATTCGCGTCACTTTCCGAAGAAAATGCTACCCCAAATATGTGGTCGCACTTGTCGTCACGTACCCACATACCCACAGACAGCTATCATCATCCTACTTGCGCGCTCTGCTGGCGCGAATTGACAGCTACATTTGGCTATGAGTGCACAAGTCGCAAGTTGGCACCTCTACAGACATTTTGAACTAAATGTTCATGACACAGCCACACAGCAATTATTTAATCCAATTTAACATTGAGGTGCCCACAAACAATGTTTAGGTGCCCAGTCTTCCTGCACCTTGCAATATGAAATAACACCGAATCAGTTATCCTTTCCCACGTTTCCCAAGCATTGTGAGTATTTAAGAGTGTCTACAACTATATTATATATTAATATGCTTATGGTGTTATAAGCATAATGCATTATGTATTTATAATGCATTGCATGCGAAAATGTGGGTTTCATATAAGGGTTACCAGATATTATCATAAATCTTTTTCAACAGTTTCAGAGAGAAATTACACATTTAATTGGGAAAATTACTTTAAAAGATAACGTGTCATCTGCTGAGTCCTGACCACTGAATGAATGCTGGAATTAACCTACAAATATATATATCATAATAATAATAATTATAATAAGTCAATCCTTTTCCATTTGTATCTAATTAAAACTGAGAAAAGTTAAAAAGAGACAAGTATTGTCTTACCTGCTTCACAATTGAAGTCCTATGGTCTGCAGAGACAGAAGAAGGATAAAGACAGGTTATGACAACGCTGAGGAGGACCTATTTCCTTGTGTGCTGGTGACTTCTTCTTTGCTTAAAGACAGGTTATGAAGCTTAAGATTAAGAGTAAACAGATATATATCTTTGTCGTTTGAAACATGTGACTGATTGATTTTATTTGATAAATTCATTCAAAATTCAAGAAATCCTATGGTAACTAATATCATGTCATTCTAAAATCACTATACTAAAACATTCGATAAAAGCTAAATAAGACCTGTTACAGAAAATAAATAAATAAAACATTACATTTAAAACACCAAATAGGAAACATACCAACACTGTCATCTTAGACCGCCGCTCAGAAAAGATACAGGACGGCGTGTACACAATGCAACACTGATGGAAGCCCTTGCTCTGACCTCCGGATTTGAAGTTTGCTCACTTCTGAACAAAGACAACTAGTTGTGACACTGCATTCCTTTAAATCCTGTGAATCACTCATCATGTACATGGGGGCGGCTTATATGTGAGGTGGGAGTGGGTTCCAAAGGGTGGGGCCTGCAACTGAAAAAGCTCTTGTCACCCCAGGTTTTTCTCACTCGGTGACTACCTAACCTGTAGTCCTGGTTTCCGCTCTCTCCCCAGGTTTTTCTCACTCGGTGACTACCTAACCTGTAGTCCTGGTTTCCGCTCTCTCCCTGCCGCGCCAGGGGACATTGGGGAGCACCCGGCTGGCTAGGGGGAGGTAGTATAGAAACCAGGACTACTGCATGTTTTTGTGTGAGGGCCTATGCCCAAGGAGAGAACATGTAAACTCACCACAGAAAGGCCCTATCGCTAACCCCACCTAGGGTGTGGGTTCTGATGACACGGGTGGAGGAACACACCCCCAACGCCCACAGCTTCCCCCGGCGGGAATCGAACCCAGGACCTTCTGGGTGTGAGGCGAAGTGCTAACCACTGCACCACCGTGCCCCCGTGATGTGGTCTCTTGATCGGGTTTTGGTGAGGAGGCGGGCAGCAGAGTTTTGCACATATTGCATTTTTTTTAGAACTTTGGAGGTGGCACTGTAGAGAAAGCTATTGCAGTAATCGAGTCTGGATGTGATAAAGGCATGGATGAGCAAGACACAATCACATCAGAGAAAAAAGAAGGGAAAGTCGAAGGCACAGGTTGTCAAGTCCATTTGACATATCAAAGTGTCCAAGACACTAGAAAAGGGCACAGGGAGAAGCATAGTGCTTATCGAGCCCTACCCCTGGCTCAGTTTGCAAAGGAAAATAGATAATAAGGGTAATAATAATTAATAATAGTTAATAATATTAATGGTAATAATAATATAAGTGTCAGTGTTTTCAGCGCTCTTCAAAAAGTACGTAATTAAAGTGATATATTAGCACACATTCATACAGCATCACTCCCACACGTGTGACCTCTCTCTCATGTGAAAGTCAAGATAGCAAAGAGCTCTACGGGCTACGAGTAAAGCTTACAAGATTTCTCATCAAATCTATCTCTCCAAACCAAAAATGTTGGTTTGGTAAGGTAGAACAGGGAGAACTTGATATCCTCCTGACCTTAAAGGGGAAGACCACCCATTTTCAATACTAGAAGCTGGGCCGCCCTTCGGGCGGCCCAGCGTCTAGTCGGCGACCTGGCCAACTCGGGAACGATGTAAATAGGGAATGAATGCCCCGCCCTTTAATGCAAACCCCATTATACCTGTTGTCATAGGACCCGTTTTGACCATCTGTTGTCCTGTGTCCATTTATGCCCATATATGGAGATATCTGTATCTGTCTGTCTGTCGCTGTCCATTTTATGTCCATATATGGAGATCACTGCAGATATAGTTCTGGGTCCATTTTATGCCCATATATGCCCCTATATGGAGATATCTGTCTATTTGCGTCCATTTTATGCCCATATATGGAGATCTCTGTATCTGTCTGTCTGTGTCCCTTTATGATATCTGTTTATCTGCGTCCATTTTATGCCCATATATGAGATCTCTGTCGCTTTTTGTTTGTTTCTTCTTTAAGCAGAATACGCAGCCTGCTTAAATCGGCATCATTCAAGTCATCCTCCCAGTCCCACGCTTTGTTGCTTGTCTTATGTTTGTCTTTCTCTCTTTTATTTTATTTTTCTTTTTTGGAGCGGACCCCATGAATGCCCCACCCTTTAATGCAAACCCCAATATACCTGTTGTCATAGGACCCGTTTTGACCTTCTGTTTGCCTTTGTCCCCTTATGCCCATTTATGGAGATCTCTGCACACACAGTACCGGTTGCGGAAAACTCTGATGTCAGACATCAGCTCCGCATACGGGCATTCATTTTATGCCCATATCTGGAGAACGTGCACATTCACAGAGATTTTTTGTTGACTCATGTGGCGTACGTGATGTCAGAGCCTTTTATGAAGTGATGTCACAATGAGTCAGCGCTTGCGCCGGTTTCCTCCGAAACACCTGATGTCAACAATCAGCACCGCATATATTGTGGCTGCATGGGTGATGTATCAGGTACTTGTAAATCAAGCTGACTCACACTACTGCCCTATGGGCCACCTGGTTCGGCAAGGCGTACTACTACTGCCTTGAAGTGACAATGAAAACTTTATCTTTCCCTTGAAAGAGTAGGAGGGCTTTCTTGGTGAGATAGACATCTTTGATGCTGTTTGACAGGAACTGTTTTGCTGAAACCTTCCCCGAATAGTGAGTCGTCTTCCGCATAAGTAGTTGGAGACTTGCCACGCTGGAATCTCTTCCGTGTGGCCTCCTGGCGAGATAGACTGTTACTGTTGCTCATCTTTGATCAGGGATGTGCTGGCCATTGGGAAAAGCGGGACAACTCCCGAACGGCCGGTTCATTCCCGGCCGGTCCAGGCCAGCCATTAGGAAAAAATAAATAAATAAAATGTCGGCCTTCGTTCCATTTTGGGGGCTGGGCGGCCAACAAAGTAAATCGTCACTGTTGGGCAGAAACCTCGTATCTCCCAAGTTTCAAATTTGTAATTTTTTTCGCAAAGCAAGTTTGACAGAAAATGTTTTGCTGAAACTTTCCCCAATGGTGTGTCATTCATTGGAGGCTTGCCATCCGGGCATCTCTTCCGTGTGGCCTCCTGTAAATTTGATCCTGTTTGACAGGAACTGTTTTGCTGAAACTTTCACAATTCTGTGTCGTTATGCAAATTATGATAACTAGAAGGTCTAGTCGGCGACCTGGCCAACTCGTGAACGATGTAAATAAGGAATGAATGCCCCGCCCTTTAATGCAAACCCCATTATACCTGTTGTCATAGGACCCGTTTTGACCATCTGTTGTCCTGTGTCCATTTATGCCCATATATGGAGATATCTGTATCTGTCTGTCTGTCGGCGTCCATTTTATGTCCATATATGGAGATCACTGCAGATATAGTTCTGGGTCCATTTTATGCCCATATATGCCCCTATATGGAGATATCTGTCTATTTGCGTCCATTTTATGCCCATATATGGAGACCTCTGTATCTGTCTGTCTGTGTCCCTTTATGATATCTGTTTATCTGCGTCCATTTTATGCCCATATATGAGATCTCTGTCGCTTTTTGTTTGTTTCTTCTTTAAGCAGAATACGCAGCCTGCTTAAATCGGCATCATTCAAGTCATCCTCCCAGTCCCACGCTTTGTTGCTTGTCTTATGTTTGTCTTTCTCTCTTTTATTTTATTTTTATTTTTTGGAGCGGACCCCATGAACCCCTTTAATGCAAACCCCAATATACCTGTTGTCATAGGACCCGTTTTGACCTTCTGTTTGCCTTTGTCCCCTTATGCCCATTTATGGAGATCTCTGCACACACAGTACCGGTTGCGGAAAACTCTGATGTCAGACATCAGCTCCGCATACGGGCATTCATTTTATGTGGCGTACGTGATGTCAGAGCCTTTTATGAAGTGATGTCACAATGAGTCAGCGCTTGCGCCAGTTTCCTCCGAAACACCTGATGTCAACAATCAGCTCCGCATATGGTGATTCCGAACATTTCGTGCCGGTTCGGAAAAAACGCTCGTCGGGTCGGGTCGAGGCCGGGCACGGCACTCCGCGCCGCGGCGGGGAACGCGCGTGCCGAATCTCAAGCCGGTGGGACGAACGGTTCTCGAGATACGCGGGTTACATACACGCAGAGATACATACACGCAGAGATTTGTCGCATTTATAGATAGATTGAACTATGTCATTAATATACCTTAGAGGAGTTGTGTGGAAATAGAAACAAAGTTCCCCCCCTTCTGTGTTGCCTAGAACTGGAGGATTGATTTTGGGGTTTGTATTGTAAAGTACAACTTGATGACATCACACATTGTACTTTACAATACAAACCCTATACTATCATAGCACCTTGCAGACACTATGGTACAGTCCATTATGTATTTCTGGTCAAATTATTGATCAGGCCAAAATGGATACAATAGCATTTATTCAAGCATAGCTTTTTACTAAATATTTATTGATTTGATTTCTACTAGTTTCTCATAATGTGTGTGTGTGTGTGTGTGTGTGTGTGTGTGTGTGTGTGTGTGTGTGTGTGTGTGTGTGTGTGTGTGTGTGTGTGTGTGTGTGTGTGTGTGTGTGTGAGAGCACACATGTGCATGCGTCCCTGCATTCCCACTAAAAAAGGCTTACTTTGTGGCTCCTAGAATTTCCAACATCATCAGCTATAGTCTCTAATGTTGTCAAAGATTAACAAAATGACATGATCTGCCTGGTGCAACTTGTTCAACAACTCTTATTAATTATACAAGCAATCCGGTTGGTTCAAATAGAGATAATCAAGTTAATGCACTCGTGAATGTTATTTATGGCACTTCTCACAGAGAGAACTCACAACGTGCTTTACCTACAATAGAAATAATGACAAGGCACGAAGCATACGAACTGACATGCACAAATGCTAAAAAGTAGGGTTTTAAAGTGGTTCTCATGCAGTTCCCAATACCTGTTTTTCACCATTTTTTCATCCCACGGGGGAACTTCAGTTTTCATCTTCACCAGCTGAGTGCTGCTCACAGGCTACGTTTATTCGGAATAGATATAAACGCCTCTGAATGACCATTCCGGTACGACCCGAAATAATTTTCATTCAGGTTTGGAGGGGTGCAGGGGCGTCAATTGGGTATGGCAGGGGTATGCAGCTGCCATACCCTGGGTCCAGGGGGGGGGAATAAAAGTTACTTTTAAATATAAATCCATGAATGTCTCTTTGTCTATCTGTTATGTTATTAAATTACAGTAAAATAACTACAAATGCAACATTTACCAAAATGGTCACTTTCTCCCCATCTTGACAGAATGGTATATTCCCAGGTTCTGCAGGTCAGCTGCACAGGTGCAATGCATTATTGTTAATTGTGGCATGTTTACTAACATGCTAAGTTTAGCTGCACTTGATCAGTTCCAGGCTGCCATATCCAGCCTAAGAAACCCTAGAAACCTGACCTGAAAAGCTGAAACTGACAAAACTTGTTTTTTTTTCAGACATTGTGAAAATAGCAGATCTACATGCTCACAACGCCTCGCCTCGTTGTGTTGTGAGCATGTAAATCTGCATTTACATGTAAATATGCATTTACCATGCATACGCTTCATTACGACGCGGACCACGCCTTTGCTGTCGCCGGCCCCAACCTGTGGAACAGCATTCCCGTCACTGTTAGGTTTGCCCCCTCTGTTGAAGTTATTCTAACCAGGCTTAAAACATTTCTATTTTCACAAGCCTTTGAATCCCCCTGATGAAGTGTGCACTTTATTGATTTTTCCCTTGCTACTTTTAATGTTTTAATGTGAAGTACTAGGGTTGTACGTTGTCAATTTTATTTTGTATTCTTTTTTTTTTATGATTGTTTGTAATGATGCATTTATGACCTGTGAAGCACTTTGGTACAATAAGAGTTGTTTTTAAATGTGCTATACAAATAAATTTGATTTGACGTAACACGTGGTAACCACCCAGTCACCCACCCCACGGCCCGAAGCACTTTGCGCATGGCCAAAGTTATATCCCGGATAAATGCTTTGAGCATCTAAACGAATGAGGATTGAGGAATACTTTTATTCAGGTTCCATGTAAACGGTTGGGTATGAATCTTTATTGGGGATGAGTTCATTCAGAATGAATAAATGCTGTGCATGTATACGTTCCCAGTTCCCACAGAGGAGTGCAGAGGAGGGAGCACTTATAGGGGTTAAGTGTCAGGGACATTTCAACATGTAAAGACATTAAAACATCAAACCATCGGTTCGAATTGGAGCTGTGAATTTGAGCAGCTATAACCTGTGTGTGTGTGTGTGTGTGTGTGTGTGTGTGTGTGTGTGTGTGTGTGTGTGTGTGTGTGTGTGTGTGTGTGTGTGTGTGTGTGTGTGTGTGTGTGAAAGGAACTCTACTTTTACTAAATACTTTTTCTCACTAACAGCTTTTTCTTAATCCTTAAAGTGTGTTATTTTAAGATTCTGCCAGGTACCAGACATGTGTCTGGTACATAGGGCTGAGTAAGACATTCCACAAATGCTTTTAACTGTAGTGTTTTTTAAGTGGTTCTTAGAAATGTCCACTGAGTTCTCAATACCTGTTTTTCACCTTTTTATCTTCACCAGCTGCAGTGTTGCTCACAGAGGAGCGGAGGAGGGAGCAGCAGCGTCACAAGGGGGGGGGGGGGGGGGGTACTGAGTTACTAGGGGCCTTAATTATTTTATACTTTAGCTATTGAAAAATAGCAGATCTACAAGCTCACAGCGCGGCACCAAGTGTCGCGCTGCGAGCTTTTTTCAGTCGTGAAAATGTGCGCAAATGTTTGAATATTATGTATTTTTTAAGCGAACATTTGTAACTCAAATTTTGCTTCTGGGGGGTCCCTGGAACTAAATATTTTGAGATGGGGGTCCGTGGCCAAATACATATCATTTTGGGGGTCCTTCACATGAAAAAGTTTGAACACCACTGACATAGAAATATTCAAAGACAAATGTTCAAAGTTTTTCAGAAATAGCAGATCTACGAGCTTGTATATCTGCTATTTTTCAATAGTTAAAGCACAAAATAATATGTAATAATATATTATATTTAAGATATAAAGATATTTAACCCCTAACTGCTCCTAAAAACAAAAGGTAAGGAAGCATTTGTGGAATGTCTTAGATTTTGTTGTTGTTTTTAAGCACTTTGTGAGTTATCTCTGTGAGAAGTATACACTACTAGTTCATAAGAGTTGTTGAACAAGTGTAGCACTTTCCCTAGCCTTGACAACCTTGCAGGCTTATGCAAAGGCTAAAATGTAAAAACTGTCATTCTATAGGGCATATCGGTGGGTGTGGGTTAGTGGTGCCACTAAAAAGATCTCCCATTCATTTCGATCGATGACAGACAGATAGACAGACAGACAGACAGAGAGACAGACAGTAGTACATTTCATGTCACAGTAGCCTGGGATCCATGATCCAGCCTGCTTTTGTTTTTCTCACAGTGAGAAAAAAACAAATGTAACGAATCAGGCTGGATTCTAGGCTACTGTCACTGCTGCAAAGTGGGAATACTAGGGACTTTAAGCGTGAACGGCTACGGCAGATGGCTACGGTAAGCGGAAATGGATCAGTGCTCGATAGATAAATGATAGATACGGCCACCAAATCTTTGTGCCACCAAATCTTTGTGTGGTGGTGGGGGACGTTAGCTGAAAATAGCAGATCTAAATGGTCACGGCGTCCCAGCACGATGGTGCAGAAGGAAGAAGGAAAAAGAGCAGACCAAATTGCAGCTAGGTCAAGTTGACTAAATATTTATGGTTTAAGTAAAGGGTTAACTGTCTCTGACCTATTTATAGAAATATATATATATACATTTATATACCTATTTCATCCCACAAGGGAAATTAAGCATTTTCAGCCCAACCCAGCTGATTCGCTGCCCACAAGGAGCATGTGAGCAATTAGGGGTTAAGAGACTTGCTCAAGGACACACATCGACATTGCTACCCTGGCCTGGAATCGAACTTGGGACGACCAGGGGCTCTGGTTCGCCAGGCGGGCTCCCTAACCATTCAACTATGCCGCCCCTCAATGGATGGATGGATGGATGTCAAAAATGTATATGAAGCTAACTATGAAATCTATATGTAGAAGGTGTAATACACAACACAATTTTATATTACAATATGTAGTGGTAGTAAGGGGAACATAAGAAAATCTGCGAAGTAAATCGTTACCAAGACATTTCTTCACCAATGTGTTTCTAAAGGTGTGTAATAATATGTACTAAAAGGTTGAAATTCAACTCCCGGGGGAAACCTCATAAAAAAAACTGATTTGTGTTTGTGTCCCATTAACTTTTAACCTGACTTTCGTCAGATGGTGGCAGTAGTGCGTAGGCTACCGCCCTACTTTACCATCTGAGTTCTCTCGGTGGGAGTTGATAACACTCGTAAAGCCCCGGGCCGGACCAATCAGCGGCAGCTACGGGCGGGCTCTGAGCCAATAGAGTCTGATTGCAGACCACGTGGAAAACCAGGAGGCGGATTCTGGGTGGAACGTCACGCAGACAGGCCAATATGAGTGGTTGGAGTTGGCACTCCCAGACTGTGATAGGCCCCATCCAATCACCTGCTAAATCATTTCAAAAAATGGCCCGCCCCTTACATCGAGTCTGCCGGAGCAATCCCAGATGGATAGTAAGCAGAGCAATACGCACTGCTGCTATCATCTGGCGCAAGTCAGGTTAATTAACTTTACTATACAGGAAAAAATACAACAAATAAATATGCTTTAAGTAGCACGTGAGGGGTCAAACTAGGGGTTTTTCATGATGCTGAATCCATTGCAAGCATTTGTTTTGCATGAAAAACATTCCGTGGGCTACAAATGGCCCCTACAAAACGGTGAAAAGTGATGATTCATCACTAAACCATCGTTTTGTGGGTCCGTTTTTTTTTGCATTAGATGGTGTCAGATTTGGAATCCTCATGGTTGACTTTTATGAAAAAGTGCACTGCTGCCAAACACATCTGTACCCGGAGTGCTCTCTTCTTACTCTGGGGTGCAGACGACATTGTTATGGGTGTCCTGGATTGTGCTTCCAGGAAGCGTGTTGGACAGGGTCTTGTCCTGAGTGCATATCTGATGCGTCTGATAACAATTATAATATTTTGTGCCCTACTTGTTCTTTAATTTAATTCACTTTAGGCCCTATATCTTCCGCCTGGGTGCAAATTGGAGGGGTGTGGTGACTCTCCCATTTCGAATGTATTCTCTCTCTCTCTCTCTCTCTCTCTCTCTCTCTCTCTCTCTCTCTCTCTCTCTCTCTCTCTCTCTCTCCCTCCTCCTCCCCTCCCCTCCCCTCTCCCTCTCTTGCTCTCTTTCTCTCTTTCTCTCTTTCGCTCTATAGTTCCTGGTGAGGGAGGGCCGCGAGGACGCATCGAACTACACACTCTTCTTTCCCTGTACACCAAACCTCTTTGACTGCACTCTTCTTTCCCTGTACACCAAACCTATTTGTCAAAAACAGACGATCTACAAGCTCACAACACATCACGCTGAAACGCGCTGTGAGCTTTATGGTCGAAAGTTTCCCCCCAGTTCAAGTGTTTACAGTTTTTCACGATTGTTAACACACAAAAATCTAAAATTCGGCACAATTTTCACAACCTTCACTTCATTTACCTATAGCTTGACCTGATTTGGCACTACTTCACACTCGCTTTTCATGCATTAGACTCAGATTTTCTTTCTTTACACTCGAATTTTTGGTTGTTGCACACACTTCTCACGTAAAATCTCAAAGCATCAACCTATAACACATGGATGTCAATTACAATTCACCTTGTTGTCGAAACACTATACACAATGTTCAGTTGTTGCACACACTTCTCAGGTAAAATCTCAAAGTATCAACACACAACACACAACTATTCAAAACTCTACACATTCAAGTCTGATGTCAATTACAATTCACCTTGTTGTCTAAACACTACACACAATGTTCAGTTGTTGCACAACATTGAGACAGGAACCAGAGGCAGAGATGGGCACAAAATACAAAAATGATTTGAAATGCAAAGATACAAATACCAGGATATTGTCACCAGGATAGTATCTTGGTGACACTATCCTGGTCAATATTAGACCAGTGTGCAGTAAATGCTTATTTGTGTGTTCTGAATGAATGGTATGTGTCATTTGAAAATATGGCGTGTGTACCAAATGCAAACACAAGTCCATTTTGTGAACACAGTTTAGTGATTTGATGGCAAAGTGATCATCTTGGGAAGGGAGTGTGAGGTTTAGCATTTTGTGTGTGAGGTTTTCAGTTTTGTGTGTGCAGTTTTGAAAAAGCTGTTAGTGTAGTGAAAAACGTGTGTTAACAATCGTGAAAAACTGTAATATAAAACAGGTTCTTAGCACACATACAGTACACCCTGTAGTAACTCTGACGGGGGAGAGTGTACCGTAGAGCAGCGGTTCCCAAACGTTTTAGCTTGTGACCCAAAAGCGAAATTAGTCGTTTGCCCGGCACCCAAACTAGTGAAAACAGCTGATCTATACGCTCGCAATGCTTTGCACCACGTTGTGAGCTTTTTCACTACTATTTACTTTTTCTAAGTTATGGAATATCTTAAAATGTATTTATTAATGAAAATCTTAGTTTTTTGAGGAATATTTTTAGAAAATGTTTTGAAATAATAAAAATGTAAAACAAATAGGAAAAAAATATTAAGGGACCCATAAAAATGCCTCTGCACGCGACTGTGACTTGTGATGATGATGATGGTGTATGTGTGTGTGTGTGTGTGTGTGTGTGTGTGTGTGTGTGTGTGTGTGTGTGTGTGTGTGTGTGTGTGTGCGTGCGTGCGTGCGTGCGTGCGTGCGTGCGTGCGTGCATGTGTTGCATGCCAATCAGGCCTGCAGAACAATAGCATGAATGTATCAACCTACGATGATGAAATACATGAATTTGTTTCCTGATCAGAATTATGTTACAGAAGTATCACTTATTTCACTGTTCATTCCCTTCTGCTGCAGACTCTCTGCCCTTGGTGTGTGTCTTTGTGTGTGTGTGTGTGTGTGTGTGTGTGTGTGTGTGTGTGTGTGTGTGTGTGTGTGTGTGTGTGTGTGTGTGTGTGTGTGTGTGTGTGTGTGTGTGTGTGTGTGTGTGTGTGTGTGTGTGTGTGTGTGTGGCATGCCAGCAGAACAACAGCAGTGGTGGGAAAGTTATTCAAGTAACTCAAGTAAAAGTATCAATACTGTGCTTCACATATATAGAACACATAGAGAAATACTCTGTTACAAGTAAAAGTCCGGAATTCAAGAGTAAAAGTATGAAAGTGTTGGCATCCAAATGCGCTTAAAGTACCACAAGTACACAATGTTTGAAAATATCAGATCTACAAGCATTGTCAGTTTGTTTCAAATAGCCTGGGTATGAAATAGTGCAAAAGTGGTTTATATATGTTTTATAAAATGAATTTATATCCGTAAAGTAACTAATAACTATAGAGTTTTCAAATTAATGTAGTGGAGTAGAAGTAGAAGTATTGGAAATTGGAATTACTCAAGTAAAGTACAATTAACTCAACTGTGTACTTAAGTAAATGTACTTAGTTACTTTACTCCACTGAACAACAGCCGAATGGATGAACCTAGGATGATGAAATACATTCATTAGTTTCCTAACGTCAGAATCATGTTACAGAAGTATCATTTTATTCTTCCTCATGTCTTCACTATTGATTCCCTTCCAAGAAACTGCAGGTGCAACTTATTTACCTGTGCCAGTTTCCTTGTTTATCCCACCAGTATTATTCAAAACCTTTAGAGGATAAAAGTTATATAATGTATTATTTTATACGGTTGACAACATTTATTATGTGTTATTTTATAAAGTTAATGTATTGTTGTTTTAAAGGACAACAGCTTCAGCAAAATGGCATCTATTGTTAGTTAGGATACTTTTCAACGTTTTGGAAGACTAACAAATACTGTACTTGTACTTGTACGTTATTAATATTAGTCATGTTGTCAAACTTTCTTTGTGTGTAATATCTAATCTGTGGGAAGAATGTGTTGGTACAGAGTCAATATAATAATAATGCACACAACTGTAACATTCCGTGGGCTACAAATGGCCCCTACAAAACGGTGAAAAGTGATGATTCATCACTAAACCATCGTTTTGTGGGTCCGTTTTTAGCCCACAGAATGTTGTTCATGCAAAACAAATGCTTGCAATGGATTCAGTATCATGAAAAAGCCCTAGTTTGACCCCTCACATGCTACTTAAAGCATATTTATTGGTTGTATTTTTTTCCTGTATAGGAAAGTTAATGGGACACAAACACAAATCAGGTTTTTATGAGGTTTCCCCCGGGAGTTGAATTTCAACCTTTTAGTACATATTATTACACATCTTTAGAAACACATTGGTGAAGAAATGTTTTGGTAACGATTTACTTCGCAGATTGGTCAAATATCTTATAAAATCCCCTTACTATGGGGGTCAGTGCTTCATTTCTCTCTCACTTAAGGGGTCCTTGGTCTGTAAAATGTTGAAGACCCCTGTGGTAACATAATGGAAATCTATTGGTCATGCTACTGCATTGGTTTGAGCTTGTAGTTCGGCTGTTTTCAAATTTATATTTTGAACTGAGTCAAACTAAATGTATGCCTAAACTCCTACAATTCCATGTGCTTGTTGTGGGGAGGGGCGGTTCAAATATGATTATATTGGGGGGTCATACTCACATCTGATCTGAATAGTTTGGGAACCCTTGACCTAAAGTAAAGTTGGCTTAACTTCATCTTTTACATCTAAACCGAATGATTGGCAAACACAGTTTCCAATGCCAATAAAATGCATTAGTTAACTTGATGTGCATTATTGCATACCTTTCAAATTGTAGTTTAAATGATCGGAGCATCACAAAAGACATGTTAAGACCAAAAGAGACTTTATTGGTAGTATCTGCAGTATCTTAGATATCATTGATATATCATTAGATATCACTGAATTCACATTGACCGTCAACCACATTCATGTTTATTTATAGATAAGTACCATCATGGTTGCATTATTTTTAGCTTCATATTTAGGTCTTGCACTTTTCTGCAGTCACGGATAGCATATCTGATGTCTGTGTCTGTTATCACTATGACAGTCCACCTGCCTGAGAGGGCTTCATCCAACAGTATAACATGCATTATATCAGACACTAGAGGGCACTATACAAGTGCATATAAACCACACAGTTTTTCAGGCATATCTCCATGTCTCTAAAAGGAGAGTAATGATCTACACAAAACGCTAAGTCAGTCAACACTGTCTGCATCATGGAAGCAGCCAATCAACATTTCCTGTACAGTGACACACGACACAAGGACATGATACGATCAGATACTGTAGCAAATAAAAGCAACATGTTCAAGGGACATGAAAGATTACATTTTTGCAGCCTGTGTTGCATGTAATTAAAATGTTTGTGAATTGACCACAGTTACTACTAACTAGTAAGACGCCTCAGTGATGTATATCGTACCAGTTACCCATATATGGAGATCCATGTACTGTATATGGAGATATGCTGTGAGACCACAAACATGCTTACTCAGTTATTCGTTATATGAAAATCCTATGACGTCTATCACATCTGACATCATACATACAATCCCTTTTATGCCTATACATGGAGATCCCTGTCTGAACCAGCCACACAGCTATGGGCTGTCTTCGTCCATATATAGGCATTCCCATATGAAGTCCAGTTAGATATGGGCTTAATATTGATGACAACAGGGATCTCCATGTATGGGCATAGAAGGGATTATGTTAGTGTGGTTCCCATGACATCATAACATACAAAACATTTTATGCCCATACATGGAGATCCCTGTCTGAACCAGCCACCCCACCGTGATGTCACCTGTTTATGCCCATATATGGAGCTCCCTGCTCTGAGTATCTGTCTGACATCACTGTGATGTCACCTGTGATGTCACAGTGATGTGTAAGGGGAACCACAATGTCAGGCGTGACTGACAGAGATATACGGACAAGATGTGCCGGTTTCCATAGTTAACTGCTACCTACGGTCGCAATAAAGCATCGATATAATATTTAATAGTGGAACATTCCTTTGGTTGTTGTCCCACTTACCTTGCTGATCTTATCAGCCATTCCTCCTGTTCCTGCTTATGATCCTTTAGGCTTTATAGCCTCTTTGTTGGTTGTCTTGTTGACTTGTTGGTTGTCTTGTTGACTGCCATTCCATCAGCGATGATGTTCCTGATACGGATGATATCATCGTCATCCAAGTTATCGGTGTTTGCCTTCACCACTTTAATATTATACCCTGGTAAAAAGGAAAGTTGATAGCCTATAATCAGAACATTGTTTAACTACTGTAAATGTGCATCTTCTATCGATATCTTTTTTTTTAACTTTTTTTTACATCACACTCCAAGAGAAGTCTTCAAAATAACTACCAGAATCATCCATTACCAAGTGTGAGGTTCCAACAAGAAATGTCCCTATGCTGTGCATATATAGTGCCGTGACCAACTCCCAAAAATGAGTTAAAAGAAAATAAATGTAGACAGACTCGCATTAGAGCAACAATTTACTTTTTTTGGTCATGCCTTAAAGGTAGTGTAAGTGATTTAATTCAAATAATAACAAAATGGGTCTATGTTCTGATAGTACTACAGTAGTTATTATAGAAGGCTATACTGTAGAGTGTTTGGTCCATATTTGGACTTCAGCCTTATCCCCTGTGAGGAGGATAAGGGCAGTTTCAGTTGCTCCACCAAAACTGTTGGTTGACAGGTTTTCCTCCAATCAGGTCAAGAGTGGGACCTTCCTCCAATCATGGTCAAGTGGGGGCGGACATTACGGGCACTAAGGCCCGCCCCCACTTATTCATGATTGGAGGAAGGCCCCTGCCTGTCACCTACAAACTGAAACTGAAACTTCAAGTGAATTCACTGACTCTACCTTTAACTCTCCTGCAGTGTTCCGGTCAAATCTGTCCGATTTTGTGGGTTGATTGTTTTTTTTTTTTTTTTTTTTTTTTTTACATTTTATGAAATACGAATTTGGACTCCCATATTTAAATATATAATATATAATACAGTAAAAATGCTTACCTGATTTTTCGAAGGTCACAGCCATTGTGAATGTGCATCTACTTGTGTGCAGACCTGTGAAGATAAACACATTTAAGGCAGTACTACCTGTCAACCAGTAGGCTAGGTGTGTTTCATCAGGGTCAAAAAATATCTCAATAAAAACTAAATGATATTTAGGAACCAATTGGACCCTTATGGGTCTGTAAAGGCCCATTCCCACTGGGCCAGATAACAGATAAAAAAATCTCTTTCTCCAGATATTTTTCCATTCAAAGTGGATGGTAGATACAGATAAAAAAAATATCTGCCACGAAATATCTATGGCGGATATATATATTTTTTTAACTGTGTACAAATGGCTTTGCAATGTACAAATGGAACCAAATGGACCCGTTGGAGTCAGTTGGACCCATGGTCCTTTTGGTTCCATGGTGGTCATTTTGAAAAACGGCTGCCATGGGCGCCATGTTGAAAATTCATGATGGCTCCATATCCACATCTTTTGGGAATGCCTTGGCTATAACTTTATCAAATGTCATGCTTGTATCACAAACTGAACGATTCCTTTATATTTTGGAGCTAAGCCGCTGGACTATATTGTGTAAAGGTTCATTTTCTTTGTTATATATATATATATATATATATATATATATATATGGAACCAATATATATATATATATATTATTTTTTTACTTTCACATTTTCTAGATTCATTGTACAGTGATATTCAAAACCTTTTTTTTTGGGGGGGGGGGTATTTTTATGGCATACAGCTCATGAAAATCTAAAATCCATATCTCAACATATTGTAATATTCACTCAAAGGAAGGATTTATAATAGAGAAATGTCAAACTTCTGAAAGGTTATATTAATTTATGGACTCAGTACTTGGTCTGGAATACCTTTGAACAAATGTCTTCATCAATGGGGCGTGGCATGAATGTGGTCTGTGGTACTGCTGAGTTGTTAATGGAAGCCAAGGTTTGCTTTGCTCATCTGTGTGGTTGAGTCTGGTGTCTCTCTTCTTCCTCTTGACAACACAACACAGATTCGCTGTGGGGTTCAGGTCAGGCCAGTTTGGTCAGTACACCAGTTCCTGGTAGTTTTGGCTCTGTGGGCAGGTGCCAAGTGCTTCAGGCTAAAGTAAATTATCATCTCCATAAAGCTTGTCAAGTTATGGAAGCACAACATGCTCTAAAATCCCAGGTAGATGGTTTGATTGATTATTTTATTAGACAAAAGTGGAGAACAGTACAAGTATAGTCAATACAATTGAAATGTAGTACAGTACAGTATGTAAACATTTAAACACCCTGCCTAAAATGAACATCCCAAATAAAACCTTTTAAGGTCTTATTTATCTTCAGGACATTTGGTGACAGTAGTTGGTCTTTGCTGCCACCTAGAGTATTAAAGTCTGTATACAAGAGGAATTGTCACTGTCACTCTGTTAATAAGACAAAATAACCCTTTCAAGAATATCGGTCTCATGAGTTTAGCTGGAAAAGGTTGGGAACCCCTTGCTACTATAGACCAGATATTTCAGACATTCGGCCGTATCTCGGCATAGTTCTTAATGACTCCAGAGAATCGGATGATTCTTATCTCGGGGGCTCCGCCTTTGAGGTCGTGCCACAGATACTCCGGAGACAAAACCTTGGTGGGTTTGTGGACCCACATGTACCTGTTAAGGTGACTCTCTTCCTGCCACGCCGCCTCTATGCCCTCCTGGGCGTCCAGCTCAAAGTTGTGGCGGCAGGTTGACACTTGGCAACTCTATCTTAGGATTTTTCAGTACGCCTTAAGTATGAGTGTACAATGGTCTGTACTGTAGAATACCCATTCTACTCCTATCAGAAATGCCTACTACAGGTAGCATAGTCTTGCGTAGCCAGGTGATCAGACATCTCCACCTACTGGCTGGTGACATTAAAGGTGATACACCATGAAAATTCACTTTTCCTATTTTAAAACCTTTTTTTGGGGTCCCACTAGCACCTTCTATCCTCACAGTCCCATTTCAGACCGTTGTGTCTTTCTCTGGTTTTGGGAAGGTGGAGGTTAAAAGCATCCCACGGGTTCTCAAAACAGGCTGTCCAGATTTGCTGCCGTTTGTGACGTCATAAACGGCAGTTTTTGAAGAAAAACATTTTTTTTTTTCAAAAAATATTTTTTTTTCAAACATTTTTTTTTTCAAAAAGATTTTGGCGGGGGGCGGCGCAGTTCAGGCCAAAGGTGGTACTGCAGCTGAAAATGCTCTGAGAGCCATCCAAAAATGAGAGGCTCTCTATTCAGGAGTGGTAATTTAGCCTCAAACCTTTTGAAAAACGTTTTTGGGACATAAACAATATGACAAATACTTTTTAAATGCATGGTGTATCACCTTTAAGTTAATGGGCCAAGACTGGGTGGATAAATTGGGACATCACAGACCCAATGCAAAGACTTTAGGGCATTCATTCATATGGAATGGTATCATCAGTTGTTTTGAAAGCAGTGGGTTCAAGTTTGTTAGTACCACTGGTTTTCTCTAGCATCCAAGCCCATTCATTGAATTGAATTTTCCCAAGACAGATCAGTAGACTGAGATCTCTGATCACCTGAGTGTCTACAAGTAGCATAGCTGCTGAAACCCTTCCCCAGTATGGCCACAGTGTGGACATAATGTGCTAAATTAATCTTTGGTCTTACACCAATAACTCGAGTAAAGGAGTCATGTCATATTTTTTAAAACAGTGATTTATTCAGACTTTTTTTTTTTTTTTTTTGTAAAACATTAGTTAGCACATCGTTTTAAACTTAAAGAGTGGCAACTGCATGCAGCATCAGAAAGCATAGGTTGGAATGTACACCCAGCCATGTTAGTGGGCAGGTTTATCTGTGTATGTGTGTTTTGTGGGAGATGGAGGGGTAGAAGATTAATCAAGCACATTGCATCAGCCATCAGAGAACTGCAATAAGCACTGCCAAATTTAAGGGAGAAAAAAAGCATGCCACTTATCTATAATCACACTGACCCTGTGCCAATACTGAAAACAGCACCTCCCTTCCCACTTTTCTTCCCCAAGGGTTATCTTTTATGACACTTTGAGAATAGAAGGAAGAGTTTTCAATTCAATTCTTTTGTCCAAGGTGGTTATAAAAAATAATGGAAGAAAGGAAGGAAGAGAGGGTGAGGAGTGTTTCACAAAGTATTCAACAAAGCCAACATCCTGGTTGAGGTTTGTACTCAGTCAGTTACAATGAATCATTTTATGCGTGCACTCCCGCCGTGGTTTGGCTTCACCACAGCTTTCAATTGGAGCACAGAAGGAAATGTCTTCTTATATCGCATAAATCTGTCTTACAAAAGAAAACAACCAATAACACAAAACATGAATACTAAAGCTTCTTAGGGAGGAAAGGGTCTACCTAAGAATGAGATTAAGAAAGGATTACACAGATTTGTTTAAAGAGAGACCAGAAGGCACAGCTTTCCTCATCCTTTTTGGTTCCACTCACAGAAAGAAAAGGTCCAAGTAGTTCTGTACTACCAGAAAGAGTAAAAAAGCAATAACTCTTTGCAAAATCACCGCAATCTTTCTCCATCTCATTCTACAAAGCTCAGGTCTGCAAAGGCTAAATGTCTGTGGCGTGGGCATCGGGAAGCAAACAGCTCAAGGTAGCCAACAAGTTGTCTTTTACCTAAAGCTCTGGGGTCTGATTATTAAATCCCTCCCATGGCCTTTACCTCTGCTGTGAAGATGTCCAATGTTGTCAAGTGGTTATGAGCCATTTCTACCAACTGTGGCTGAGCAGGAGCTGAGGCCTCGCAAGAAATATAACTTGTGATTCTCTTTGCCGTCTCCAGGACACTTCCTTGAATGGCCCCGTTTGCTCATCAACTGAAAAGTGGAACTTAACTTGCTGTAGACCGTATATTGAGGTTGGGAAGAAAGGGGAGGAAAATAGAGACTATGTAAAGGGTAATAATAATAATGTAAAATAAAGGTGTAAAATAAGTATAATAAGATGTTCCAATTAAGTTGATTGCATTGTCCACCAGCCTTGTCCTTTGATTACAGGTGTTTTTCGAAGACCAAACTGTTTCTAAAGTGAATGCCTCAGTCTTCTCTCCTGTTCTCCGGTGTTCTCTCACTCTGTCTTCATCGCTCATCTGTCCAGTCAATCCCACATCACTGCTTGGACAGCTCATTGGACAGCCAGTCCAGTCCTTCATAAAGCCCTGTGCCCTGTGTGGCGCAGGTTGACTGAACGAACCACTGTATAGGGGATTAATGAAATGTTTTCAATTATTATAGCTGTAATATTCATTTCAGCAATGGGCATAGAATGTACAAACTTTCAGTTATTAGACCATCTGCCATCATTATGACAATAACTGATTGCTGATTGATCAGGTGAATAGTTGCACCATGTAGCAGTGAAGTTATGTAAAAAAGCATGATAAGCTGTGAGCTGTGAGCAGCTCCAAGTTTGCACTTTGGACAAACAGAACCACAGAGTGGCTTTTATTAGCTGTGTGGTCGCAGGTAAAAATATGGAATTGGGACTGGGACTTACAGTTCTGTTGCGGAGGCTCTGTAGGCTGAGTTTGTCTGTGAGCTCGCTGACAGATAAGGCATTGGGAAGGTCCTGTTTGTTGGCAAACACCAACAAGACGGCGTCTCTCAGCTCATCCTCCTGCAGCTGGAGGCACAGAGAACAAGGGTTCAAATATTAGCCACTAATCCTTGACATTTCATGGGATTTGATTATTAATTTAGCGAAATGCCATTACCAACATAACATGGTGCAAAAATGGTTACGGCAGTTCAGCATTTTAACATGAGAGACATTCAATAAAACAGACAATTCAATTCGAAATAAAAATGTGGGGCAAATATACTGATCAGCCCAATTCAGTGACCTCTTTCTATAGCTATATTGCAAGGCCACACCCTGGCCCATAACTGAAATAGTAAATTAGAAAATATATATTTAGTTTGCATAAATTATAGAATTAATTATGTCCAACAATTGTAACCTGATAAGTAATCAAATTAAAACATGCTGTATCTTGTGGAACCTTTGCTTTTCAAACCTGGCCGCGGAGTGCTTTTCCCCGATAAAAGTTGGTATATTGCTATTATTTTAGCATGCGGTCATTAGGATCCGCAGGTGAAAGAAAACTCAATCTCTATTATTTTAGCATGTGGTCATTGGGACCCGAAGGTGAAAGAAAACTCAATCTCCCGTGATCTTTTGAATGATGAAGTCATCAGGAAGTGAATATCATCCGTTGGCTTCTATGCATTGCTCGGCAGTATCTAATCAACGGACAGTCGGGGTAACAATCTTTCTTTTCCGTGTGAAAGAAAAATGTTGATCGATATTACTAGATAGTGAATTTTCGCAACATGGACACGATCGTGGCTTCCGTGGGTCTTCAAAATAAAGTACAATCAATGGAAAAACCCAGGCAGAAGGTATCGAAATAATTCATTATATATAAAGATATAAAGCATAATGTGTTAAGTAGAGAGTGAAAAGATGTCACCTAAAGGCATGACTGGCATTCAAAATTATTCTACTGATAAGAGCCTACTTTGTCTCGGAGGACATGCGAGATGCTAGCATAGCAGGCTGCACAAACAAACATTCAGCCATTCTGCAACCAATGTTGGAACCAACACGTTATTAAAGTAACACACGTTACTGTAATGCAACTACTTTAGTGATTTTCTTTTTTTATGTACAGTTTTTTATTGTTCATACCACCAGCAGTTTGAAAAGTGTATGCAGTACTTTAAAGAAAGAAAGGGGGGGGGGGGTTCATCAAAGCCAGCTACAATAGATGAAAGCTGCAGTTTTGTGCACTCAAAGAAATATAATTGAATTATTATAATTGAAGATTCTTTTTTGGGGCTTTTATGCCTTTATTGATAGGACAGGACAGTAGACCGACGGGGGGAGAGACGAGGAGCGACACGCGGCAATGGCCGTCCAGACCGGGAACCGAACCGGCGACGCCGCCAGGCATCCATGCCTATGCGGCAATGCCCAAGCGGCACGCGCCCGCAGGCCCCCCGAATTATTATAATTAAGTACTATCAATACGTACCATCTTGGAGAGCTCCTCTGCAGACTCAGTCACTCTTTCTCTGTCGTTACTGTCCACTACAAAGATGAGACCCTGCATGGTGAGAAACAAGTCAAACCAGTTAGATGTTTACCAATAAGTAAATGCAGTTCATGCAGTTCAATACAGTTCATGTGATGACCATGATTATAGCATTTACCGGGTAAGTGTGACAGGCAAAACAAATGTACATTTGTATTTTATCTTTCTCAGTGGCATGAAGAGAAACACAGAAAGTGTAAACACTGGAGGTGCTTGCCCCATTTACTCATATTTATTTAAGTCAACTATTGTAAGTCTGTTGTTAGTCAAACTCTCTTCCCCAGGAGTGAATATTTTGTCTCATCTTTAAAACTCTTCTGAAATTCCTATACTCCAAACATAAATAAATGCTGAAATTGTATTATATTTAGGGAACAAGTGAAACATGGGTTACATAATAATCAGTTAAAGTGCTTCCTCATTCCTGCCAAGTCAAGTTTCACATTTACTAATAGGATATAATGTAACTACGGTATTCCCGTAAGGCCGTAACTCAAGAATGCGTTACTCAACTAGAACACAAGTAGAAGCTGTCTTGCATGTTCAAATGTGGAAGGGGTTATCTGTCATTTGGATTATGGAGTTGACACCTCCCATTGGCAACCAATGGCTGAGATGAAAACATGTTACGGCTGATCCTGTTTTCAGTGGTGGAAAAAGTAGGTATTCACGTTTTTACTCCAGTAAAAGTATGAATACTGCAATGTAGAAATAGTAAAAGACCGAAATTCTTCATTTACTTGAGTAAAGTACAAAGGTATTGGCAGCCAAATGTACTTGCCAAAAGTAAAAGTACTCATTATGCAAAATGTCCCATTTCACAAGTTTTCAAATATATATTTCAAGTATACAACGTCTTAAACTCTTTTGAAAATAGCAGATCTACAAGCTCACAATAAGTCACATCTCGACGCATTGTTAGCCTGTGGATCATCTATTTCAAAAGGCCGAAATGTATATGGATTAAGTGGGAGATGTATGCTAATAATCAAAACCTACAAAGTAACTATTAACTAAAGTTTTAAAATAATTGTAGTGAAGTAAAACTGGAAATACTCCAGTAAAGTGAAAATACCTCAAACTTATATTTAAGTGCACTACCTGAGTAAATGTACTTAATTAAGGGAGCACGGTCCCATACCGAGCTACCGAGGAGTTGACCCGTAGCTGGACCTGGCTGACGTGCAGTTGGTCTGGTTGATAGAATACCGTACTGTTTGTTCAACTTCGCTGTGTGTATCAATGTTTAAAAGAAACAATGCAGGCGGCTTCTTCATGCAATATGGTACAGTTATTTCTCCACCGTGCATAAATCATTAGGGTTCCACAAGCAGCTCCAGTGAATTAATATATCAAACTTATTAAACAAACCATTCGCGCCACGGCGACTTAAAACACAGCAGGTAACTTGCGGTCAAAAACCGTTGCCCTTCCGGGTCAAAGCCTCCCAAAGGTGCCCGTGAACTTAACCCTTTTATATTGTACAGCACCACCCCATGGTCACACAAATTAATGAGCAGGTTTTAATGATTTGGCTCTTACATACTTAGTTACTTTACACCACTGCCCATTTTGTCTGCCATGAAAACAGAATACAATTCTGTTTTATTCAGGAAAGCCCCCCCCCACCAATAAGATCATTGTTTGGCCGTATGCTCATACACAGCGTGTGGTACGGATGTAGCATCTCCATGAGTGCATTTCAATGATCATGTCATACCTGTGTGTTCTGGAAGTAATGTCTCCAGAGGGGTCTAATCTTGTCCTGGCCACCCACATCCCACACGGTAAAACAGATGTTCTTGTATTCCACTGTCTCCACATTGAAACCTACCCAAGAGAAAACGGGAGAAAGTTAGAATTAAGCCTAGTTTATGCTTTGACAAAGAAATACAATACTAGTAAGACGCCTGAGGGCGAGGTCGCGCCAATTCTTGGCCATCTGGCCAGTGATGTATATTGGACCAGTTACCCATATATGGAGAGCCCTGGTACCCATATATGGAGATCCATGTACTGTATATGGAGATATGCTGTGAGAGCCCAAACATGCTTACTCAGTTATTCGTTATTAGAAAGTCCAATGATGTCTATGATATCTGACATAAATCGGGAGATAAGCTACCGGCAGATCGCATACACAAACTTATGACATCTGACATCATACCCTTTTATGCCCATACATGGAAATGTCTGTAGAACCAGCCGTTAATGTGGTATGTGGCAGATGTGGCCTCAATATATAGGCAATCCTACATGAAGTCCTGTAAGATATGGGCTTTATTTATTTAAATTAAAATAAAAAATAAAAAAGATATGGGCTTAATATTGATGACATCAGGGAACTCCATATATGGGCATAAAATGGATTCTGTTTGTGTGACATCACAGTGAAGTCAGAGCATGACGTCAGACGACAAACCCATAGACCCGCATACATACATAAGGACAAGCTGTGACCGTTCACATATTAAACTTAAGTTGCGACCTATGGTCGCAATAAATGTTAACTACGGTATGCTAGCATTACACTTTACACTCCATTCTGTGCCTAAAACATAAAAGACATGTATGGTAATTAGGGCTGGGATGCGATTACAAATTTTAATCTAATTAATTACAGACTCTGTGATTAATTAATCGCATTTTAATCGCACATCGATATTTGACCTGAGAAGCATTTTTTTTCAAGTAAAACACATTTTGTTGTACGAGTGAATCAACGAGTGAGTTTTTTAAATCTAAATTTCGCATCCACTGGGCCAAGAAAGCGCTCTGATCGGCAACTTCTCCCTTTGCGTTTGTTGTCTCTTCTTGGTTGGTGCATCGCTATGATCGGTATGCCCGAAACTGAAGGTTCTGTCGTGCAAAAACTAAGTGCGATTAAAATGCGTTAATTTTTTTAATCGCGTTAATTTTCTGTAATTAATTAATCGCAATTAATCAGTTAAAGTCCCAGCCTTAATGGTAATACATAGATAATTATCTATAGAAAGCTATCAGACCAAACACCTCTTACCAATGGTTGGGATAGTGGTTACGATTTCACCAAGCTTCAGTTTGTACAAGATGGTCGTCTTTCCAGCAGCATCCAGTCCAACTGCAAGTAAAACAAATGATTTATATTCATATTTAAATGTAGCTGAGGTTGGACAAAACCACAACTGCATCAGATAATACACAAAAAATCCTATAAGACACTTTTTGACTAGTGTAAATCACATTATGTGAGATTTTTAACACAGATGTTAAATCCTTAACCAGACCAAGGCAGCAGAGGACAAATTCAAAGAAGACCTACTGATAAGCTTATTAATATTACAACAATTAATAATATTAATCATAAAAAACACACAGGTTGAGTACACCGGTATTCGCGAGAAGTTAAACTAATCAGAATGCATTTCTATGTTTTACATTTTTTGGACAGATATCTTGTGTTCTAGAGCAGTGGTTCTCAACCTTTTCAGGCCGTGACCCCCAAAATAATCATATTTGAACTGGGGACCCCCCACCCTGACAAGCACTAAGCGTTGAGGAATTACATGTTGTATAACATGGTTCTATTGTGAAAATAGCAGATCTACATGCTCACAACGCCTCGCGACACGAGGCATTGTGAGCATGTAGATCGGCTATTTTCACAATTTCTGCCTCTAATATTTGACAATTTGGCCAATGTTTAATTTGTCATTTTAAAGCTATTAAAAAGTGCTTAAATTGTCACTTTAGAAATGTGCAGATACCCTCAACAGTGACGTCAATACGTGCGCGTCCCGCGTCTCTGACGCATTCACGTTGCCTAGAGACGCATTCACGTCATTGTTCTGGGGTCCCACGGACGCATCGCCTCCATGGACCATTGGTGTCCACGTTAAAATAATTTACCACGTCGCGAAAAAAATAATATTTTAAAAAGTCCACAGACGCCACCATTGTTCATGGGTGAAGGCATGCTACTTGACCCTACGTTAACACAAATGAAATCCGCGTAGAAAGTCTTAAAACAGACGATAGAACTAAGACTGTGTGTGTTTTGAATCCACGACGCCATTTTGTGCGACTGCGCTTGGTCACAGAATTCAATGGGTGCCTGAGTTTTAGCGTAGCACCGGGCCGCTCTCTGACCATAGTGGCACAGCGTGTTAGGTGATACACCGAAAAGGGTTCCCCCACAGAACGTGTAGCACGGCGCAGAAACGTGACGTCACGTCTCTACACTGCAGCTCACTGCTCAGACAGCGACCCGCCTCCTTTCCCCTTCATTCAATAACAACTGGATATACAGTACACGCGCTATTGTTTATAGATGTGGTGGACATTGGACAACGTGTTAGAAGCCACACAGGTCTTCATTGCGTCTTTACAACAATAGCGACGATTAACGTCGTGGTGAACATGGTCAAATAACCTTTATTGGCTCAACTACAACACGGAGGAAGCAAGCTAGCCTAGCATGTATGCTATCTGAGACAGTCTATGTATGTAGCCTAGGCTGCCTAACTGTTTGATTGATTATAGCGTTTTCGTGGCAGCGCCGTCCATTTGGTGGTCCGCCGGGGCAGCGTACCACCGCGGCCGCCTGTGCCTTGCCCTCCCGCATCCATAGAGGGGTGGCACGTCCCTCTAGGATCAACCGTTCAAAACAAAAGTAGCCGATCTACAAGCAACCCAATCCACTGTTTTTGACCCAGTCCACTGGTTCTCTGTACAGCAGAGCAAACACAAGCACGCCATTCCATAGAAGCAGTAACAGTACAAACAGGAGACATCATCTCACTGAGAAGATCCATATATTATCGATGTATATAAAATAACAGGTGGCTGTTGATTATGAAGACTCGGTAAAAGCTTCTATCTGCGCCCCCAAGTGGTCAACATCCGATATTACCGGTTCGGTATAAAAAAAATCAAACCGTCACATGACTATTTGGAAGTATTAAAATTGTAAGATTTGGAATTGTGGTTCATTTCTTTCAGACACATTTCTACGTAACATGAACATAACCATATAATAACCAATTCAAGTTAAATGCTGCACTTTGTCAAAAATGACATGACGCGTTGAATTTTTGTGGGACCCATAAAATATCCCTGGGACTCATCCGAAAGACCCTTCGTGGGTCCTGGGGACTCATTACATTAAAAACCTATTAACATCACTGCCTCAATATGATTAAACGGTATGTTGGTTTGTTTACTGTTGAGAGAGAAAACAATGTTGCACGTTAAGTTAATCATCTGGGGACCCCCCAAAATAATTTGGGGACCCCCCTGGGGCTCCTGACCCACAAGTTGAGAACCAGTGTTCTAGAGGAAGGCAATGCCCCCATATGGGTTACCACGTTAATTGATTGATTGATTGAAGACTTTATTAGAAGTTTGCATAGAAAAGGGTACAGTTTCATGACGGTACAGTTCACTGGTACAAGGTCAACTAAAAGGAGATCCTAGAAAAGACTAAGCTTATTTCCATAGGAAACCATTTAAGTATCTCATATAACATGAATGACAGACAGATAGAACACAGTACTATGCTTGAAGCTTGATTAACATTAACCAAGCATTAGTTTCTTTAAATCTACAGCAACATGCAATGTTAACTTGTGGCTGAATTTAAGCTAGCACTAAAATGCATTGGTTCTCAAAGTGGGGTCCGGGGACCATCAGGGATCCTTGAGAGAGTTCCAATGGGTCCCCTGATTAATGATAAGTTAGGAACCAAATGGACCCTTCCGGTATGTAATTCAGAGTGTACAAAATGGAACCAAATACAATCAGAGTTTAATTAACATTGATGTTACAATATAAATTGGGATCCCAGAGATGGAAATGCCATTAAATGGGGGTCCGTAGCCTAATGAATGTCAAACTGGCATATATTTCCAAATGGGGGTCCGCGGGCTAATAAGTGTCAAGTTGGGGGTCCTTGACATGAGAAAGTTTGTGAACTGATACAACACTGATACAACGAATTGTACTAATACAATACATTTCTCTGAGTATCCCAACATAAATTACCCTCAAGCATAATACAATTAGGCATTTAGCAGAATTCTATAGTTATGTGTAGGCTACGTGTAATGTACACATAGTTACTAGTAGTGACCAACTGAAGTATTGAAGTGAGCTAACGTTAGCATTAGCTTAATGCTTGGGAAAACTTCCCTAGAAAACCAACCACATTGTCATAAATAAAGAACAAGAAAAAAACAGGGGTGTATTTTTCACGAGCGACGAATTGCGGGTAGTTCAACGTGTATTAACAAGGCTATTGAGCAACATGTTGATATTGTAAAACAAATTAAATTGTCACGCCATGAGAATAAACTAAAAGTAAAGCTAATGCTAACCTTAGCCAAACTCACCCATAAGGATTCTCATTTGTTTCTTTCCAAACAGCCGGCCGAACAGCGACGAGATGGTGAGGCCCATGACTGCTGCTAGTCTGCTAAAACCCTGTGGAACGGTTGAGACGTGCACCTATAAACACGCTATGGGTGTTTTGTATGTAAGTCGGGGTGTTACAGTAATATTCGAGGTATTTTTGTGACTCTCTCTAAAGTGTCGTCTCTTCTTGCACTGCCACGTCCGGGCCAACGTGGAACTCGTGACGTCACCCCATTTGAATTAGCTTTATTAACAGCGGTGTGGACGAAAAAAAAAAAAAAAAAAAAAAAACAGCGGTGTGGACGACAGTTTCAGAGGACAGAGGCAGAGCCATGGCCTCATCATACTGTAGATCTTCTCAACCTGTGGGTCGGGACCCCCAGGCCGAGGGGGGTCCCCACATTATTTTGAGGGGGTCCCCAGATGATTAACTTAATGTGCAACATTGTTTTCTCACTCAACAGTAAAAAAAAAAAAAAAACACATCATCAAGTTTAAGTTTAAATGAGGCTTGTTTGCATTGGGGTCCCTTTGTACTCAATCAATTCATACAACATGACAGACAAATAAAACAAAGTAGGCCTCTATGAAAAAAATAAAATAAAATAAGGATCATCGCCATGCTAGCTTATGTGGACTGAAAAAGTCGATTTTTGCCACGGACATACAAAATGAGTGGACAATAACAGAAACACATAAAGAACTAGCCCTGAATTACCATAACAGGTCTGTACTCATAAGAGTACACTCTCAGAGTTAAGGGGGTCCTAATACGCCATAGTGTCATAGTAAATACGCGTCATACATATTCTGAAGAAAACCTAAAGACTTGACATTCAGTATGACAGTAATTGTGTCTTAGGATCAAAATAAGAATATTTTATAATGGGGCGAAATTCCGACAAGACCAAGTCTTTTCCACAGAGATTTGGTTCCATGTACACACTCTCAAGGGGATTCATGAAATTAAAAGGTTTGGGAACCACTGTCTGAGATACTTGGAAGGAGCTTTTGGTTGTCAGGGCTCTTTTTAGACACTGCCAGAATGAATATATTCCTAAATATATATTCCTATGTACAGTAGGCCAGCCATCAGCCAGTGTGTGTCCAATATTGTCTGTATAGGCAACAGTACAAATACAATATTTGCTGATTAGCTACAATGACCTTTCCCAGCCCTCATTCACTGCCTGGCAGGCACACAATGCATATAGGTCTATTGACAAACGTGATCTTGCAGTTCCAATTCCTGTCACATGATGGAAATGTAAGACAGAGTTATGTGTCTACATGGATAGACTTTGAAATAGTAACTTCTGCAGCAAAGTGAGCTATAGCATGTGTGTGTGTCCCCCCCTCATAGAAAGCAATGCATTTGCAGAGTCATATGTCAGCTGTCTTTGACACAAAATAGGCGTGTCATTAACAACCAAATATCACGTGCTCAGTACAGGTGAGCAACAAGGTAAATAAATGCAGGGCATTATCAAGTCTCTCTCTCTCGCTCACACACAAGTACACACACTCACACACACACACTCACTCACACACACACTCACACACACACACACACACACACACACACACACAACACACACACACACACACACACACACACACACACACACACACACACACACACACACACACACACACACACACACACACACACGCTTATTCAAGATTTTTCAACACTATGCTTTAAAAACAAAAATCTAAAATAGCAGATGTACAAGCTTGCAGCGTGGCATGAAGTGTGAGCTTATAAATGGATTAAAGGGATATTTCACACCCTGGACAGTTTTTAAGTAGCTTGATTCAATATTTAGATATTTGATGTAAATGTTATCAGGCCCTCCCCATACACGTCCATTGTAACTTCAAACTCCATTTGATTGGTGCAGGGCTGAGTATGGATCAGATTGTAATGTATTTCACTGCAGATTAGGTTATCATCCGTAACCCTTAAATTCAACAAATTCTTTCAATGGACTAAATTCTTGTTTTATTTGATGGCCTTCCTGCCCTGGCATTTGGCCTTTGTGCCCTAAAAAATCAAACCTTGGTTCGAAGTGGAGCCGTGAAATTGAGCACTTCCAGATCTATGTTTTTGATTCTATGTGTTCCCCCCTGTGTGTGTGTGTGCGTGTGTGTGCCTGGCCTGAAAACAGCGCCCCTCCCTTAACATGTGTGGTCATAAAAGGTACTGTTCGAACTCAACGGGACAGTTCTCACTGGTGAGACAGGACACACATTGCCACTCAGAGGGAGACCATGGGCTCCGCCCACGGCTCCAAAAAATGGACAACACCAAAGGCCAAGTGGCCTTGCCCCTAAAATGGCGAAATTCCAGGCCTGCTGGTGACTCATAATACCCTCCTAACACATGAGCTAACCATGTTTATCTAAATACTGAATCAATAAAATTAAAAACTGTTCACAAAAGCCTGATTAGACGACCACATTTCTTTTTTTTAAGTGAAATATCCCTTTAAGGTGATTTTATATTACTATACTTATACTAGGTACCCCCCAAGGACCCCTGGGGGTCCCCAGACCCCACTCTGAGAACCACTAGACCTCAGTAAATAGTATCGGAAATCCAATGACTGTGATGCTTCTTCATTTGTGCAATATAGGAAAAACAAGAGCAACTCTATCTCATGTGACTGAGAATGTACGTAGGACATGATCAGTCGTAGGACTGTCAGCTAGAACTTTACACAGTGAGGGATATTATAGTGGGGTTATGGTGCATAAACCCCACATTGCAAAGGAAAAACATCTGGGCACGATAACTATAAAGATAACTATAACTATATCTTTTGGTGTGAACACTGCCATCCACTTGGCTTAGAACGATTTTAAAACTATGTTTTGTTGCGACTGTAGGTTGCAGTTTAGTATGAGAAACATCACATCTGACATCACGCTCTGACATCACTGTTATGTCAGGGGAACCACACTTACAGAATCCCTTTTATGCCCATATATGGAGATCCCTGATGTCATCAATATTAAGCCCATATATGTGAATGCCAATATATATACATGTCAGTCTTACCTATAGACTACATGTCAGTCTAACCAGTGTGTCTGGTTCTACAGACAGGGATCTCCATATGGGCATACTGTAAAAGGGATTACAGTATGTTAGTGTGGTTCCCCTAACAGGACTTCGTGTGGGATTGCACATATATGGAGGCCACATGGGCCACATACAATTCCTTTTATGCCCAATGCCCATATATGGAGATCCCTGTCTGTAGTACCAGCCACACTGGTTAGACTGACATGTATATACAGTACATGGATCTCCATATATGGGTAACTGGTCCGATATACATCACTGGACAGATGGCCAAGAATTGGTGCGACCTCGAGGTCGCATGCCGCCCTGAGGCATCTTAGTTTAGGGCGTCTTAATGGCATATAGGTTTTAGCCAATATTTTATTTTATTATTATGTTTGAATGTGAAGCTGAAAAAGCCTTCATGGTGATGAAGGCTGCAGATTCTATCAGTGTTTTCTGGGGAAGCTCAAGGGTCAACATGTTGGAACATTTTTAAATGAAAATATTACATTGAAGCTGTTTATGTTGGGATATGGCTGGGCCAACATTTCAACAACGTTGCATTCCTAGTTTTGGAATAAAGAGGCATTGCTTTCAGTGTTTATATGCCTTTTTCAAATGGACACAATTATTATTTAAATGTTGTAATACAGAATGAGATCATATCGACATCGGTGCGGTTATCAGCCATAACAGCAATTACTATATCGGATAGCAATATCGGCTAGTAATTTCATGAATATCGCCCATCCCTATGACGCACTGTTTTGTTTTTACTTCTAGGACCTCACATGATGAACTGGTCAGACTCAGATATGATTGAATTTGTTCCAACAGTGATAAAACTAGTATAAAACTAAATTGTCAGGTGATAGGGCAGTGACTGGAGAGAGGGATGGCTTGTCTCATGATGTCACCAGCTTCCCTGATGTATGTAGTGAACAGTCTGTAAAAAGGCTGGGTCCAATCTTCATTGAGCTAATCTAAATGATAATTTATCTATTAATGATAGACATACAGTAAGACTAAAACAATTGCTAAAGCTACTTACTATGTCAATGCTGGGAAACAGAATCCCTTTTTTAAATGTTCTTAAAAATATCTAAATAAATAATTCCTCCCTTTATTTCAAGGCCCAGATTTCTGAATGGCCCCCTTTCCACATACAGTAAAGGGGTCCTATCATAGAGCGTCTAGTGCCTGAGTGAGTATGGGTGTTACGAGAGATGCCTGCATGGCCTCAGTTGTATAACAGTGCCTGTTTTTATTACAGTACATATTTAATGAGAGTCGCTTTGCACACATGACTCGGCATACAGGCCGTTCTTTCTCCTTGAGTCCTTTCTGACATGACTCGGCACTCTCTCCTTGCACATGAAAGTTTCAGATTTAATTCAATTGACCAGCATGGGAAGTGGCTGGGTCTTCCTGGCCTTGAACATGCACTGTAGTTCAAGTCAAGGATGAGACACATCGCTGGTACAGTAACAATTATACAATTTAAAATGTGATGAACTTTTTTTTGATGTGATTCAATTATAATTAAACATTTAAACGTCACAATTATGCCTAATCTCTGTTATTAAATGATGGTGTCTGCTTGCAGTAAGGAACAGAACCATTACAAGGTAACAGTGCGTCATGGTGAAATGTGTGGCTACTGGTTAGCTTCTTAATTTAATCTGTTCTTCAAACAACGATGAAGGATAAATGTAGCAAAAAGAAAAGCTGTTTTATGTATTAGCATAAATAATATACTATAAGAAAAACATAATATAACAAACAAACATACATACAGTACTGGTACAAAAAGGTTCAATAAAATCAACTTCAAAATAAAGTCAGGAAGCTTATCTGGAATCTCAGTATGCAGACAAGTGCACAAATAAAGTGCTGGCTACTGTTTTCACTTATACACATGTAGCAGAGTGACTCACTGCCTCAGCCTGGTGGCCTCAAAAGTCTAGTATTCTCCCTCAGTCGGTACATAGGGATGTCCGTCCCTTTGGATCAATGGTTAAGATATTGGACTTTCTCGCAGGAGACCCGGGTTCGAATCCTGGGCGCTACATTGGTGCCGTGACCTGGATCGTGTTTCCCCGTGAGAAGAGGTCAAAAGGGGGGTGAGTGCAGCAGAGTGACTCAATGCCTCAGCCTGATGGCCTCAAAAGTCTAGTATTTCCCTCAGTCCATAGGGATATCCCTTTGGATCAATGGTTATTGTTAAGATATTGGAATTTCACGAGGGAGACCCGGGTTTGAAACACACACACACGCACGCACGCACACACACACACACACACACACACACACACACACACACACACACACACACACACAACATGTATTATGAATAGATGCTTAATCCTTCATTTGTTCACGGAAATAACAAAATCAGCAGCTAAAATTGGGAGTGGCACACCGGCTATCATTTCGGTAAGCAGTGTGCTTCCTTCAATCCTTTTGCTTCTTTCCACTCCTCCAGTGAAGAAAGTTTACCGTGAACATAGACAGTGTCAACGTTATACTCCCACAGTTGCAATTTATATTGGTGGTTGTTTTCCCCTTGAGCCCCATGTCCTTGGAGAACAGGGGACGAGTACACAGTCTGCCTTTACAGATGAGTATATGTCTTTAGGTGTTTAGAGGGGTCACAAGTCATCATGGAGTGCAGTGATTCGTCAAAGAAGGCCTGGCGGTCAACCAGGGGTGTGCGCTCTCCCAGAACAGCCTCCGTGAAGTTGGCTCGTCTCCATGCGTAAACGATGCTGTTCAGAAATCCATGCAGAGACACCGTCACTGCCTGAAACGCACCAGAAACAGCTACTTAATCGACAGAAATCGTCATCTTTTGCTCGCTTTTTCTAACGCTAATCCATTGTTTATTATGTTCTTAATGGCAAAGCTCCCACAGTGCATGTATGTGTTATAGAATTGAAATCTACCTGTATGATGTAAAGTACGAAGAGGTTCTGTTGTCCAACATTGGCCCATGCCGTAAGGTTAGACAGAACAATAAGGACAAGTGCTGTAAGGAGAGAGGAACATAAGACAAGGATCACTGTATAGCTCAGACTTAAAAAGCTAAAACTTGTCTTGTATATTCTTTTCATAAAAATAACTTTCAACTTGACACCAGCCAAAGAGAAATGTTGGTTTAACCAAAATGTTTACTTTAAATAAATGTCCTAAAGCATAATATATATTTTGCTATGTTAAATAAACTATATTTTGTGTGGTAGAAATTGTACTGCACTATCATACATGTACAAAATATGTTATGTTTTGGCCATTTTGTGTACATTTTGAAATATACTATATTCAAAGTCTATTTATTAACGTGAGGAGGACTTTTACCTGGTGCCCAACATATGATGATTATTGCCACCATGTTACGGGCTGTGGAGAACATGGTTCTTAGCCTCCTTCTAGAGAGTCCATCCCCCTCCACAGGAAATAATCCTTCCTGCTCATGTCTGTGATACCAACTGCCAACCTTATAGTAAATGACCTATAGCAAGGACACATGGGAAAGAATTTTAAAAGTACACTTTCACACGCACCAACGCAGACACACACACACACACACACACACACACACACACGCACACACACACACACACACACACACACACACACACACACACACACACACACACACACACACACACACACACACACACACACACACACACACACACACACACACACACACAAATATGCATTTTTGTAACTGAGACTTGCTAATGTGAATGTGTTACTTACTGAGCAGTACACTAACACTGGTATCACAGCCAGGACGAGAAAAACATTGACGAATATGTCATGGAATTTCTCCTAAAGAAAGAAAAAGCATTTAATTTAATTTATCTATGGATGGTTTGTAATAGCAATATTGCATTTTGCTTGTTGGAGGTGCAACAGCCTGTTATACTGTAACTGTTCATGGTACTCACAGTTTGTGAACAGGGATCATCTTGATTCCAGATGTGCAAGAACAGAATACAGCTGGGAAGGCAAGCAGGCAATTAAAAAGGTCACAAATCAAATCAGATTTTATTAATTCACTAATTAAAACACAATCACAATGATAATAACGTCTTCTTAAAAGAATGACTATACGTCAAAGCAAAATGCATAATCACCTGTTGCAGTATTTGCTTGTTTCGACAATTCCATTTGTAGACGCATGATGGGGTGGATACAGCTTGGCCTCAGTCAGAGCATTAGTAAACACATATATGATGTACAGTGCAATGGGTATAAGCCTGCATTATGATGTAGAGGCAGAGAGAAAGTGTGAGCGTGACGCAGAGAAAGAAGGCATTAAGATAGAGTTCAATCTTTTAGATGGCATTTTCATTGGGGACGGGGGTGTAACTTTAACTAAGGAATTCATTATATTGTATGCAACCAGAGGTGCTAAACAGTCTTCTTACCAAACAAAGGCATACAATGGTAGTACAGCTAATATTCTCATCCAACACTGGGACTGCAAGTCAAGACAGAAAGCAGGTGGAGAGTATGTTAAAGAGGGAGGAAGGGGATTTGTTCATATTTTCATATTTTGTGCACGTGTTAATTATGATTTTGGATATAATGACTGTAATGTGTTTTGCTCAATCCAATCATCATGCCTGCTAGCAATGGAGTACTCTACATGTATTTTGTATCCTGTTAATTTCAGAGTGTACAGTACAAATGGATGTGTAACTGTACTTCTGTGCAGGGTGAGTGACTCCCAGTTTATCGCTAGAGAGGTCAAGAACGTGCATCTAACCTAATCTAATGGTAGCAATAAAAGAGCTGACAACAACAGTGATATATATGTTCATCCTGACCTGTTCCCGCTCATTTTCTCCCTGTGTTGCTCTCCATCCACGCATTGCATACTTGGATTTCCATGCATATACTACCACCAGCAGAAATGAAACAAAGTAAAACGTCTGGAACGGAAAAGGGGACACACGCGCGCGCGCACACACACACACACACACACACACACACACACACACACACACACACACACACACACACACACACACACACACACACACACACACACACACACACACACACACACACACACACACACACACACACACACACACACACACACACACAAACCATCATTCAGCATTAACAACCCATGCAATAAATCAGTCAAATGTCTGGAACGGGACAGTAGTTGTACAGTAGTAGAATGTTGCCCAACTCGTTCATATGTCTGCTCCTAAAGACAAGATATGCAGGGAGCAAAGAACCCATAATAATAATTATGTATATGCCAAAATAACAAGCTGTAAAGAGAATAATGTCTACCATCCAGTCTTTCTATACGGTAAATATACACATGTATATACTGTACATGTAGGCTACATTTTCCACTTTGTGGGACCATAAGTTAATCCTGAATCTTGAATCTTGAACTGTAGACCTTGTTATCATCCTTGCCATGAATACAAAGGTACAACATTGCATTTACTTTACTTTCAGGTGTACTGTTTGAAATGCTGTTGATCTTTAGCATTAGTACTAATATGCCCATAAACACTTTGAAGAGGTTTTTGTATTTACAGTAGGTGTGAATGTCTTGTGGGTTCTCATTGAACATCATAAAGTAAAGGGATGTTTAAAATGATACAGTGAATTCATTCATAAAAGTGACTTGGCAATTACTCTTTTGAGTGACTTTGAATTTGATAATTTAAATATGTGGTCAGTTGCTAACACCAAAAGACATAAAACACGTGGTGTTGTTGCCCCTTTGCCCTATAGACATTTATCTCCATTCATTAGACACTTTTGTCAGTTACTGTATGTGTTCATACAGAATGTCCCTCCACCATTGTAAAACATTCCTATGCATAATACTTAGACTTGAAAGAAATGCTTCTGATTCTGACACGTTTATATTCTAAACATAAACACTCGACATGGGAATGACGCACGCTGTCTGACAGAATAGTTATCTCCAAATCGCCTTTGTGATTACACATGTTTCACGTGCCTTGCTTTATAGAGGTATTGTAAAGGAACACTATGTTCTCTCTTGTTTTATTGCTTAACGGACACAGCCATTATCTGCTCTACAGTGACTGAGGGCAAATCCAAATATAACTTTTAGCACAGATAACTGAACTGCCACAGTTCCCCACAAAACATAACATTCCAACAGGATATTTCCCACATTGCTGTTCTCTCGTCTGGATTTTACATGTCTCGTTAAAGGAAACAATCTGTCTCATTGAAAATACATTTTAGATGAGATCACTATTCAATCATACAATTGCAAATATTTCACACACAGTGTAAATCAGACTATTAAACCTGATTTATAAAGTGAGAACCCAACTCCGTCATGTCTTGCATGTAGCTCCTAGGCTTCCTGTCACTCCATATTTGAATAAAGCAAACAACACTCTGCTCTGCGACCCTTTCAGGGTATCTTGTGACCAATGTTTGGTGTCCCGGTCCAGTGTTTCAGAAACACTGACCTTTAAAGAATAGATATACTAGGTTTTGAATGTAATGGGTCCCGGGACCCACAGGTGGTCATTCAAATGGGTCCCAGAAAAGTTTTATGAGTCCTCAATACAATGTTTTCGAGCGCTGTGAGCTTGTAGATCGGCTATTTTCAAAATGTTTGCCTATTTCTTATATTTATTTTACAATTTGGCTAATGTTTGAACTTAGAACTACTAAAACTACTAAAACATGTGCCCCTAATGAATTCGGGCGCGCAAAATGGCGTCGGACGTCAGTGGAATCAAAACATTGACGTTTCTATCGCCTGTTTAAGACTTTCTACGTGGATTTTATTTGTGTTAACGTGGGTAAAGTAGGATGCTTTCACCCATGAACAATGGTGGTGTCTGTGGAATTTTAAAATGTTTTTTCTTTTACCGCGACGCGGTAAATTATTTTAACATGGAGTCCCTGGGTGACTTGAATGAGTTTTTGATGCGGGATGCGCACGTAATGACATCACTGAGTAGGTGCTCGGGTGGCACAGTGGTAATTATAATTGTCATTGCATGTACTCCTACGGGCTGGGGCGGCAACTATCAGCAGGGAGTGTTGGGAGGGAGAAGTAGGACGTCCTCCTGGTGGGGGCTCCTCACTGGCAGGTGAGTCAGTACAGTAGGATACAATAGCCAGGGTTCCCACACATTTTGACCAATGAATTTCCAAAACATTTCCAGGACTAGGCCTATATAACAATAATTCAGCACGAGGCGCTTACTCCTATGTGCAATGCCCAAAGACAGGCAGCGTAGCAAAAATAAAGCGTGCACACTGCGAACGGATTGTGGCGTACATGCGGATTGTGCACGATGCCCACGTCAAAAGGTTAGAAAATTGTGCCAGGGAACCCTCAAAGTCGATTTATGGTGGCAGTAAATGAGTAAACAAAATCAATAACCAAAAGCAATGCACAGCTATTTTATTCCAGGATCTTCCAGGACCCTTGATCAATTCCAAAACTTTAACAGAACTGGAAAATATTTTTCAAATTTTAAAATATTTCCAGGAATGTCATGACCGTGGGAACCCTGAATAGCAGTGACAACACAGAAATGTGTATGGGGGCGGAATCAATTGGCATAACGACTAAATTGCGGAGAAAAAGTTGGGTACAAAATAATTGGCTACTCTAAATTTAGGAGGGGAAAAAAAGCATGGTATTCATAAAATTATGAGAATCTGTGGCTCACCAATGACAGAGGCAGGGCATGTTGGCAGATAACTATGCTGTGAGTGGACAGGACACTGAAGCCAGGTACTATGTTCATAGCACTGGTAAACATCAGGATGAGCCCAGCCAGGAGGTCCGCCAGGGCCAACTGGACTAGAGGCAGTACCTACACACACACACACACACACACACACACACACACACACACACACACACACACACACACACACACACACACACACACACACACACACACACACACACACACACACACTACTTACACCATAGACAAAACAATTACATCTGTAGAAAGAATGAATACTCTTAAACGGACAGCTTTATCTATAACATTGTGTATTGTGCGCACATGCGTGCCTGTGTGTGTGTGTGTGTGTGTGTGTGTGTGTGTGTGTGTGTGTGTGTGTGTGTGTGTGTGTGTGTGTGTACATTGTACAGTATATGTTTGTGTGTGGGCAGCTATGTGCAATTGTACGTTTGTCTGTGGGTATGGATATACCGTACTGTATGTTGGTTGTCTTTGTGTGTATCTTTCATGAACAATGTGATCTACGGTCATATTTGTTTCCAGCTGATGATAACATTATCCTTATACTAACAAAGAGCATACCACCATAGAGCTATCACTGAGTAAACTGAGTTATCAAATATATGGGCTTTCAAAAGAAATGTTTTGATTAGTGTTTCCAGTAATATCCACAGACACGCACGCACGCACGCACGCACGCACGCACGCACGCACGCACGCACGCACGCACGCACGCACGCACGCACGCACGCACGCACGCACGCACGCACGCACGCACGCACGCACGCACGCACGCACACACACACACACACACACACACACACACACACACACACACACACACACACACACACACACTCTCATACTACACGTGCACCCTCTGTCACCTGGTGTTGCAGATGCCTCCATCTTGCTATGGAGACCAACAGCACTGAGGAGCTCCCAATCAAACTGAAATTCATTATAAGTACTGTTATTAATATCAAATACTAGACAATCTGGTGTAAAACGATAATAATAAGTGCATGGGGAAAGCATAACGTTAATAATACTCAAGGCAGATAGATTGATTGATTCTTCAGATAAGAAATTATAAGAATGCTTCATCTTGTCCTAATAAACATGTGATTAATTCCAGTATAAGAAACTGAAAGTAACAGTCTTCAATGAGGTGCCTCTGATCAACACATCTAACCAAATAAAAACCTAATTTTAGTTTAGGTTCCAAAGTTCCTAAGGAGCACTGCATCATATTTCCCTTAACTGACATCTTACAGACAGTAAGATGTCAGTCCAGATCGTGCGTGCGAACACCTGTGCTGCAATTACGTCACATACTGTTCCACAGCGTTCACATTGACAAACTGACATGTTCTTTTGTGTTACAGAGAAAATATTTGAGATTATGAAAGTACTGGAACAAGGACTTGAGCAAATAGCCAGCATAGCAGCATGTGTAGAGTGAACATGTGTCTAAAATGAGGAAGCATTTTACCTTGGACTAAGGGACAATAAGTATACAGTAGAGAGAGTTTGGATCTGCAATAGAAAATGTAGCAAGTTTAAGAAATGCATTATTTATCTTTTAACGTTATCATGTTATTATGTCCCATAGATTATTGCTGATACTTGACAATAATAACCCTATAATTGGTGGATATATTGTGTGGTGCCTACCTGATCGCTACTCAGTGTTCCGTTTAACTCCATGGTGAATACAGTATCCAACAAGGGTCACAACCTGGTATAAACTGATGCTGGGTTATGGTGTGGGCAGAGTGGCCAGTGTCCATGACAGACCTTCTTAAGACTGCGTCTTATTTCAAGAGCACACCTTCCTCTAAAACCTGCACCTTGGACCTGAAACGTCACGTGCCCAAGTGTAGCCTAGGTGAAATGCTTTTGCTCCACCTGGTGTGTGTGTGTGTGTGTGTGGGTGTGTGTGTGTGTGTGTGTGTGTGTGTGTGTGTGTGTGTGTGTGTGTGTGTGTGTGTGTGTGTGTGTGTGTGTGTGTGTGTGTGTGTGTGTGTGTGTAAACTTTACCTAGATCAACTTTCTTTTTCAAATCCTACCCGTGGGGTAGGATTTCCCCTGTCTTACCTGAATGTAACATCCTGAAATGGCTGATTGAGTACGTAAAATTCCAACAAACAGGAATTTATGTTTGCGTTCTATTGGTTATGGGCCATTCACACACAGAGCACTTAACTATAACCATAAGTATAACTATAACTACTAGTAATACAACTATAACTACTAGTAATACAAGGGCGAGGTAGCTTTTCTAACCTAGTATAGACTATTATCCCTTTTATGCCCATACATGGAGATCCCTGTCTGAACCAGCCGCACAGATATGGACTGTCTTCCTCCATACATGGGCATTCCCATATGAAGTCCTGTTAGATATGGGCTTAATATTGATGACATCAGGGATCTCCATATATGGGCTTGAAAAGGATTATTTTAGAGTGGTTCCCATGACATCACAACATACAATACATTTTATGCCCATACATGGAGATGTAAAAAAAAAAATGTGTACACAAACACGGCTTCACAGCTTCACGTCTACACACGGACATTCGGACAAGCTGTGACATTTCTCATGGTAAACTGCGACCTTCGGTCGCAATTAATCTGACTGGTTGAGTCATCATTGTGATGTCAGAACAGGTCAGCTATATCCATATCTGGAGTTTGTGAGGTCAGATGTAGAGGTATTAGACAGCTCTATATACCGGTACATGGAGATGTCTTGGCCATACGTATATGGAACGTGACAAGAGGCGTGACGCACCGACGGACGGACATGATCAGCAGGTTTTCTTATTACCTATATTGTGTCAGTCGTTCTGAGAACCTGCAGCTCATGTTCATCCGTGTGTCAGTCACGCCTGGGAATTTCTGGAATATGTCCATGGGCATTTCCATGGCATTCCCAGATATGACGTGTCTAGTGGCCAAGTTTCCAAGTGTCTTGAACATATAGGCAGTGGGAACGTGACATAAAGTGGCCATATTTTCCTAAATATTGAGATGACTGACATCTGACACCATAGATGTACAGTTTTCTTTCTAGGAAAGATAAAATTAAAAAGTGATAAAAGTATGAATTAAGGCCTTTGAATTCCAATACAACTTATTTTGTGAAAGACCCATTTACTGTACTTTTCTTTGGCCAGAGGAAAGAACATGTTTGGCTACAGTAGATGCCATATTACCTAACCTCACTGTTTGAGCAACCTAGATTTGACATGTCTGCTAGTATTGGGCATATTAAAACCAGGTCAAATACCATACGGCAGGTGTACTTTATGAGATGTGTCACTGACAGGGACGTGCACAGAATGTTAGAGAGGTAGGGGCTGAAATTTCTAAAAAGGTCCTTTTGGTGGACATCTCGAAAATAGCCGACCTCCAAGATCGCGCTGTCTATTTTTGATGCTTGATTTCTACAGGGCAATTCTACAGGGCAATTCTTTCAACATAAGATGCTGCAGGTATGGCATGGAAAAGGGGGCATTTTCATTTCTTTCACCATAGTAAAAACTATGGTATTCATGGTCTAGAGAGGGCACTTTTTACGGGTAAAAGGGCAAGGGCTCAAGCCCCCTTTGATGTCTATGTGTGCATGTGCCAGGACATGTCTGCTAGTATTCGGCACATTAAAACCAGGTCAAATACCATATGGCAGGTGTACTTTATGCCATGCGTCACCACTGACCTGGTTCCTACAACAATGAACTCAGTGAAGCGATAATGTCATGTACCGGTACGTATGTTGTATGCCAATACCATTCTGATTATGATGAATGGCCTCATACAGTTATTGTATTTACTGACCTTACTGTGACTTGAATGAAGTTTCCTCTCTGGCGTTCTGAAACTACAGTAGATATGCGATCATCTAACCTGTAGAACAAGTTGACCACAAAATGTGCCAAAGCCAATGTGAACACAACAGTTGATAACCCAGATATGGTGCTCTATAATCTAACTAATGTAAAACCTTGGAACTTTACAATGTCACTTCTTTTTAGGGCAAATTAGCCGGACTGATGCCAGAAGTTTGAGTCCGATGCGAGTCCTAGATCACTGAACACTTAGATTTGATAAAGTTCCTAGTTCTTTTTAAACAGTACATTTTTTACCTTTTTGAAAACCTTGGCTGCATAACTGCTGATACCAATTGCATATATATATATATTATATATATATATATATATATATATATATATATACTGTATATATATATATATATATATATATATATATATATATATATATATATATATATATATATATATATATATATATATATATATATATATATATACTGTATATATATATATATATATATATATATATATATATATATATATATATATATATATATATATATATATATACTGTGTGTGTGTGTGTGTGTGCGTGCGTGTGTGTGTAGGTTATAGCCACCTCAAAAACATGCCCACAGTGCAATCCAGATTGTACACAGATGATGAGCTAAAAAGTCATAGCATGAAGATGCTCATTTTCAGCATGTAAACTGCATGCCTATTTGCATGCCTATTTGCCTATCACCTACTTACCTACTGTACTTACAACTGTATACATTTAATAGCATATCAGTTATAGCCTAGTAGACTATTGTTTAGCATGAGTGAGCAGAAAAAGAAAATGAAACTGAGTTCAATGAGGGCACTGAAAGTTGATGTCAAGTTCCTCATTTAAAGGTTTTATTATTTTTAAACAATAGGCAATAACCAACTATATAATGCCAATGTCAATCACAGTGGTAGTTTCGGTGTCTATAAAATCAGTTGCAACAATATAGACCGAATCATCATGACATCACCATAACTCAAAAAATATTTCCGGGTAGATAACGCGGGCAGTGTTGCATTGGAGCAGTATTATTTATTCATTAACCTTATTTCTGGAAGAACAGGACACTTATGAATGATGATATTGTTATCACTATTATTTTTGTTCTAAATATCCAAAGGTTGACACATTAGACAAAGCTAATGTTTTGGACACTTATTTTATATTGTGAAAAAAAAAAACATCCATGGACTTTCTACCCGGAAATATAACAAACATTCTGATCTGGTCTATGCTGGTGGGTAATGAATGGCTTGTCTACGTAACTTATTGGGGACATTCCTACCAACAGACATACCTTTTAGAAAAGTGAGCGAATTACCAAAGGGGATTTACAGTCATTCTGAAGCCAAACAAAAGCAATGATGCAGAAACATCTTTAGATCTTTAAGAATGTTTTACTGTTGATCCCCAGGTGTGGGAACACATTCCCTTAAGACATTGCACATACATACATACATACATACATACATACATACATACATACATACATACATACATACATACACAATGTCGTCTTTCTTCTCCTGTGCTTCCTATCCTTTCCTTTCACTCAACAAATGGCATCTCGATCCGAGTACAAAGTCATTATTCTGAAATAAAACTGTGGGACAATTCTAGTGTAAGTATTGGTTTGATCATATAAGCAAGGTTTCCACGTGGCTTAATTCAGGCCGGGAACACATTTTAGTGTATGGGAGGGGCTTACAGTACATGTACAGTATGTAGCAACATATTTGTTTTTGTAGGCTAATTTCTGATTTAGGCCTAACTATAGGTTAGGCCTAAATGGGTTAATATTCTTCCTGCTCCTTCTGTTCCTCTCTGGGATCCTCTCGTTTCAGAAATCCATGGACAAGGATCTTTGTTGAGCCATCTCACAGTGCCCTCTCCTACTCCCGGGCCTACGAATATAGATGTCATACCTCCCCTTCTCCTCCTCCACCTCTTCCTCCTCCATCACCCTATCCTGCCGGCCCAGTCCCCTATCCTCCACTCCTGGATCTCCGTCCATTCGTCCCAGTTTCAGATTGGGCCAGCTCTTCTTTTGCATGCTCCTGTTCAGAGCTCGGGTGGGAAGAGAGGCACCCTGGACGTCACCCCTGAGCGGGATCAGCTCCATGGACCGTACCCCCGCAGCGGGTGCACCTCCACTGGACTTGATAGAGTTGATGGAGGCCTGGGAGCCACAGTGATGGTGCTCACGGACGCAGCAGGAGGCCACGGGGGAGCTCCTGAGGGCCTGAAGCTCCTCCGATCGCTCTCCAAGGTCCCCAGACAGCTCCTTTCAGGGGGGCAGCAGTACCGTTTTATTATGCACTTTAGACCAGTGGTTCTCAACCTTTTCCGGGCCGTGACCCATATTTTAACTGGGGACCCCCCTCCCCCCCCCCCCCCCCCCTGACGAGCACTAAGAGTTGAGGCATTACATTTTGTATATCACAGTTCTATTGTGAAAATAGCAGATCTACATGCTCACAACGCCTCGAGTTGCAAGGCGTTGTGAGCATGTAGACCGGCTATTTTCACAATTTCTGCCTATAATATTTGACAATTTTGCCAATGTTTAATTTGACTTTTTAGAGATATTAAAAAGTCCTTCAATTGTCACTTTAGAAATATGCAGATACCCTCTATGCACTTAAACCTTATGTTGGTTTGTCTACTGTTGAGTGAGAAAACAATGTTCCACATTAGGTTAATCATCTGGGGACCGCCCCAAAATAATTTGGGGACCCCCCCTGGGGGTCCTGACCCACAGGTTGAGAACCACTGTTTTAGACTACGTGTGTAATTTAATGCTCTATACTATCATTCACATACAGTATATACAGTAGTGTAACACTAATCTAATCACACCCACCTTGTCTCTGAGAGTGAAGAGTTCATAGTGAGGAGGGTCAAACACTTCCTGGAAGTCAGCCGGGCTGTACAGGTTCTTACGTACCAACACCTTGGAAAGAGGATTTGAATACATTTTACTGACACTGGATCTTAAAGAAATTGTTTTGTGGTATGATTGTTTAGTTTGAAAAAAATAATAATTAAAGAAAACAACTTTTTTCTATAAATGGTGACTTACATTTACAAAAATGTTTTCACCCTTCACTGGAGCAGAGCCTTCTTTCCCGTTGTTTTGCAATAAACTAAATATTAGATTTTAAATATCTTTCTTCTATTTTGAATTACAATGTCATTCAAAACTGTACACACAAGCCATAACAATAGATAATAACAAAACACAAAAATAGGAGACTGCCAGTGCCAGCAATACATATAATTCTTCAATTCTTTTCAAGATAATCTATGAAGAGTTCCCAACATTTTTATAAACACTTACTGAATGTACCAAATTGGAACAAATATAAAACAACCCGGATTATAAGATTTTCTTTGCAACTGACACATGACACATGTCTTAACATGTGTCTGTATTGGTCAAAAAACAGAAGCAATAAAGATGTGAATTCCTCATTGCCCTTTCAGTGAGCAAATATAAAGGAATGATGGTGAAGACAGTAGTGAGAAAATGAAAGTAAGATAGAGGAAAAGAAGAGAATTGAAATCAATGACAAAATGGTTTGAGACGCTGATCTGGGCACTTCGTAAGCAATCAAAACAACAGTGGGCCTACCTATAATGTCATAGAAAAAGGCAGGAGTTGCCATTTAAACTCTGTAATAGTGTAGTCCAGGAAATAAAAACATTTAAAGGGGTACTGTCACTTTAAGAATAATCTTAAAAAACAAGTTAATACTTTTATGATGTCATTGTGGGAATGCGCAATTATAAGCCAATCAAATTAATTGACTGTACTTAGACTACTACTTACTGTACTGGTCAGCTGTTGTTGGGGGGCGAGGGGCAGATTACACTGTGACATGAGCTTCAGACTGTTTCAGAACATTTTCAGAGAAGCTCATGTCACAGTGTAATCTGAAGGATTGCATTGGAGTGGACGGCAAATATTAGCGGCGCGACGCTCTCGCGGGCCGATGTAAACAAATCGCGGCCGGCGGCCGGCTCGGAAATTTAGCCCGGTGCTTCGGTAAGGCCTCTGGGTGTTTAAATAATTTTATATAAAAAGCCGAACTAGTTCGGGATCCGCACCCCGGGCGATCAAAAGACCAAAATAAAGCCGAACTAGTCCGGGATCGGCGCAAAAAGAGTTAAGTTGAGCTGACCTTCTTGCGTGGCTGTTTGACCTGCACCACGATGGAGATGAGAAGCAGCAGCACCACAATCCCAGTAGATGCACAGATGATGGTCTGTTGAGTATTTGTGATCTGGGAGAAAATGCCTTTGCCCTTCCTTTCTATAGGTCGCAGGAAGCAGGAGGAAGAAACAAATAGAAAGACAGAGAGACCCAATTTATACTTTGTCGTACAATGCTGTACAAGCTCACAAGGTATGAGCTTATGTGAACTTGTAGACCCGCTATTTTTGGAGTATTAATGTAAAACTTAAAAAACTGTTATGGTGTGAATACAGTGTAAATACCTTTAGTTACTGCTATCTATCAAGTCGATATCACAGAGACAACTTTGATGTCTCTGTGATGACACATGTCATATCATATGTCATCACATGACCATCTGGTAACTATTATGATATGCTGGAATACTGGTTGATCTTTATGTCAATGGCTTTTTACGGTATGGCTCAGCAGTAGTCTAGTCCTCTATTAAGAGGCTCTGTCTGTGTGTGTGTGTGTGTGTGTGTGTGTGTGTGTGTGTGTGTGTGTGTGTGTGTGTGTGTGTGTGTGTGCGTGCGTGCGTGCGTGCGTGCGTGCGTGCGTGCGTGCGTGCGTGCGTGCGTGCGTGCGTGCGTGTGTATCTGTGTGTCCAATACTAATCTCACAAACTGCTGATTCGATCAGCGCCTACTTTCTTGTGCATAATACCAGGCGGCCACAGAAGTACCTCTTGTTTCACATACTGTACTTTCTATACATTTTGACTAACTTTAGTTTTAATGGAAGTCAAAGGGACTCTGATCTGGCAGAATCCTTGCCAAAATTTGGCCAGATACATAAAAAGAAGCATAACAGTACTGATAATATGGCATTTCCACACAGAGCTGTGTGGTTCTCATCACATCACATCGCGTATGGAGTACATACATCATTACAGTAGATATGTCATAGATGGCTGATATCATATACAGTATGACTGGTTGTTCCCATCTGGATCCCAAGACTACGTTACTCACATTGCGTAGATCAGTGGTTTTCAAACTTTTTAACTTCAAAGACTGCTCTCACAGCTAGTGTGGTATGAATTAATTAGACCACAGACCCCATAACTCAGAGAGTGTACTATACAAAAGGAACCAAACCTTACAGGTGCATTTTCAGATTTGACTTGATTCACTATGAATCATTTAGCTGGGGACCGGCCTGGAACCACCCCTGGGGGTCCCAGGACCCCACTTTGCAAACCAATGACTTGTGTAAAAGTTGTTACCTACAGTACTGTACACGATCTAGGTGGGCAAACGGCACGTACAGAGCAAAATCCAGAGTGTAAATTTAACTCAGAAAGTGTACAAACAGATCTGTGTCTAATAAAATGTAAACTCAGGATTTTACGGTGTAATATTACCGTGTCTGTCCTCGCCTTCAATCCATCAGTGAGGGCTTGAGCAGCCAAAACATGACAGAGTCTTGCGAGATCCATCAATAAATTATAGTGCAAAGGAAGCTACCTAAATTACTTTGAAAGTAACAGTGTCCTTGGGTCTCCATCATAAAAAGTTGAGGGAATACAGGACTGATTTACAGCCATTACAATCAATCAGGCTGGTTCTAGACAGGCAGCAAAAGTATTATGTCAAAGCTAAGACCTTGCTTTTATGATGTACCACACAAAAGCCATTTGCCAGGATGTTGGAGTCAAAGGGGAGTGCAGATAATTAACATAATTTTGATCTGCTGTGCACTTGTGTAAAGTTTGAATGACAATAAAGTTAAAGTTGAACATTTATCAGACGCTCTTAATCCAGAGTGATTTACAAGGACAGCACAAGATAATACATCAATACATCAACATCAATACAAATGCATAGAAATATTAATCTAAAAACGTAGGTAGACCAAGAACCTATTCAGTAAAAAAACTATAGAAATCAAAACAATCAGAACATAATAATCTATACATCGAACTATACACACTAGCTAACTATGTGTAAAGTATGTACTGTATATAGTTGTGACCGAAGGTCGCAGATTACTATGTGAAACGGCACACGCTGACTCAGTCCGTCCGGACTTGTACACTTTTGTAAGGTCTATGGGTTTGCCACTCTGACATCATGCTCTGACGTCACTGTGATGTCAGGGGAACCACTCTAACAGAATCCCTTTTATGCCCATATATGGAGTTCCCTGATGTCATCAATATTAAGCCCATATCTAACAGGACTTCATATGGAAATGCCCATATATGAAGGCCACATCGGCCACATACCACACTAACATAATCATATGGCCAAGACAGATGGCCAAGACCTCCCATATCTGTGTGGCTGGTTCTACAGACATCTCCATGTATGGCATAAAAGGGATTGTATGTATGATGTCAGATGTCATAGACGTCATAGGACTTTCACATAACGAATAACTATGCATAAGTATGCATGTTTGGGCTCTCACAGCATATCTCCATATACAGTACATGGATCTTCATATATGAGTACCAGGGGTCTCCATATATGGGTAACTGGTGCGATATACATCACTGGCCAGATGGCCAAGACATGAGGAGTCTTACTAGTGTACCATGTATGGTCATTCAGAGTAGGCAAGTGCTACGGACAGTAAGTGCTATGTAATGGGCTAAGGTGAAGTCTGAAGAGGTGAGTCTGTACTACAGTTAACTACAGCTGCATTCTATTGAATTAAGTCCATCAAGATTAAAGAAGGTTTAACAGCAGAGACATCATATGGTTACATTTACCTTTACAATTGCTTTCATCCCAGGGAAACACACAGTTTTGAAGTCCATTGCATACCAGAGAAGTGTTGATGCACATGTTGCTATGGCAAAAGAATGCATTTCCTGCACAGGGTGCTGAAAAAAGAAAACATAATAGACAGACACCGAATTTTGCATCAATATAAGACCACAGGCTGACGCTCCCAACAAAGCCCGTGGAAGCCTTTTTCATGACTTCTACCATAAAGGACAGGCTGGAGTTGTTGTATAGAGGTTGCAAAAAAAACAATGATTTGCACAATCCTACAACAGTGGATTGATTTTCTACTGGATGTACAGCTGCAGTCTGCATTGGCTGAATAAGCTGTAGTACAATATAACAACCATAAGAGGGTGCTGCTATGATTGGGAACCGATTGGCTTGCAATCATTTATCCAAGCAGAGTGGCATGGAGACTGTGAATGGGGAAATAACAATATAAAGGATGAAATATAGGGGCACGGGTTGCTAAACCAGTTAATATGCCAACCACATAACCACAATGCCCTGGGTTGAATTCCCACTTTGGAATCTGTGTTGTCATTTACTGTCACCTTCCTTCCAGTCTTTCCAGTCCTACCTAACCCCAATATGTTTTACAGAAATGCATTCAAAAGCCATTATTTGATATGGCTTAATAAATTATCATCTTCATAAAATGTTTTAATAAATTAAAACGTGGCCTTCATCATCTTCAAAAATATTTTAAAAGGGGTCAAATTTAAGAGATAGAGAACCTTCATGGTGATCAAACTCACGCTCTTGGAAGGAAGTAAACAGCATGCGGAAGCGGCTGAGACGACTGGTTTCATCAGCCCACATCCTCACGACCCCCACACCACTGTCCAGCATGACATCATTAGCAACTGTACTGCAAAACTTGGCCTGCATAAAAACAAGACACCAATTAATTAAAATAACAGCAAAAACATGACAAAACAAAAGGGAACCCCATATGAAAATGAGAGAAAACTCAAAGCAACATTTTCAATATTTTTCATAAATAGCGTATGTACAAGCTCACAGTGCAGGATGAAGTGACACGCTGTGAGCTTGAACCACTATTCCAAACCAATGTTCTTAAATCTTAAGAGTTTTCAGAAAAATGTATGATGCTATATAGCCTCAGGCTCAAATCTAAAATTGCTCTAGGGGTTTAACTAAATACTCACCACTAGGCAATTATTTTTTAAATAGCCAATCTACAAGCTCAAAACATGTAGATCTAGAAGATCTTGTAGATCAGGCTAGTAGAGTTTGTAGATCTGCTATATTAATTTGCCTGACATGCCCAATATTGGGAGACAATATGGATATAGTAGTTTGTATAGCAAAGTAAGCAACATCTACAAGTGTCAAAGGGGCTGTTGTCTCTCCAAGGAATCACATCATTCACATACCTTCAGGTCTTCGATGGCATTACTGCCATCATAAACAGCCACAAAGTTTTTCTTGCATTCGTTGGAGTTCTCCATCTGGTACTCCAAGAACCGCAGGTAGATCTTTGGTTGAACAATCACAAAAAGGAGGTGTCATTTCTTTACAGCTGTGTAAATACATTTAAATCAAGAAGCGGGGTTTGATTAAAAAGAGGGAAAAAGGGGAGGATGATTGCTTAACCACTTGAGGCTTGTACTACCCTGGGGAATCCCAGAACAGAGCCATGACAACAAACATAGAAACTGTTTAAAATTACAATTAAATTACAGTTTTATGATTCAATAAAGAAAAGGTTTTATTTTGAGAAGGAGATCCTGACAGAAGTGAGACAGTGGGGGCTATAAGGAAGGAAAGGTCAAGTGATTTTACAACAGGGTTTGTCTGCCGTAGACTATGTAGGCCTATGTATTGTAATGTGGGCATCTGTACCCAATCTCTTCAACATTAGAGTAATTACAGCTCATTACATCATGATTAGGGGTACACCAGTTAATCAAACTAATTGATTTAACCAATTATCCATTTTCAAAACTCACTTCTCGATTATTCAATTAAAGCAACCTATATAATAATCACAAAGAGGATTATCGATAGTTGCAGTCCTAGTCATGATGTCACAAAACAGAAGTGCTTGACAAAGTGAAAGTAAAACCTGGGATGGGAGTGAAAGTCAGGACTGTGGCACACTTTTATACTTAATAGATACTGTATGGAAGGAGCTTGTGTGGCTGTGCAGTGTATGTAACCAAGCTCTACCCTGTTGTTAGTCGGGGCACGGATGGTCCAAATGCAGTCTACAGCCTGATCTGGACTGATTTTGGTCTCCTCCTCAACCTGACTGGAGTGGATCAGTCCATCAGCCCCTGACAATTGAAACTGACAGTCTAATGTACACGCACGCACACACGCACGCACGCACGCACACACGCACACACGCACACACACACACACAGAGAGAGAGAGAGAGAGAGAGAATGAACAGAAAACAGAAGGGCATCAGATAGCATCAAGGTCTGTATAAAATGGCAGATTTATCTTTCTCAAGTTAGGATATCTAACATATCACTTACATTTGTCAAAAGTAAGTGAAGTGTATTGTATTTTTGAGCAGTGCCTGCCGCTCCAACATTTGCCTGACTGTGTACAGTATGTATGAGTACAGCCTGTGTATGTCTGTATGAGTGTGGCAACACCGGCTGCAGCCACCCAGCGGTGCTGTTGAGCAGCCTGTACCGCTCAGTTCACGTGGGGAGAGAGGGCGAGATCATTTAGCGACCTACAACCGGGTCGCGCCGTGGTCGGTAGTTTTCAGCGACCGGGTCGCTAAATCGACCGACTGGGACGGTAAAACCACCGCCCGGGACGCTAGAACCACCGACCGGGACGCTAAAACCACCGACCGGGACGCTAAAACACCGACCGGGTCGCTAAAACGACCGACCGGGACGCTAAAACCACCGACCGGGACGCTAAAACCACCGACCGGGTCGCTAATTCCACCGACCAGGACGCTAATTCCACCGACCGGGACGCTAATCCAGCGACCGGGTAGGTAAATCCACCGACCGGTGGTCGCTTCCACCGACCACCGGGCTACTAACCCTAACCCTAACTCTAACCCTAAACCTAACCTCAGTAACCTTACCTCAGTTAGGCTAACCTGCCACGCAACCTCCCGACCGGGTCGCTAAATCACCGACCGCGTCGCTAAATCACCGACCGCGCCGCTAAAGCGAGCGACCGGGTCGCTAAATCGACCGACTGGGGCGCAAAATCTTCCGACCGGGTCACTAGATGTACCAACCGGGTCGCTAAATCTACCGACCTAAAACTGCAGGCAGGTCGGTAGATTTAGCGACCGGGTCGGTCGATTTAGCGGCGCGGTCGGTGATTTAGCGACCCGGTCGCTCGATTTAGCGACCCGGTCGCTCGATTTAGCGACCCGGTCGCTGAAAACTACCGACCACGTCGCGACCCGGTTGTAGGTCGCTAAATGATCTCGCTCCTACTGCACGTGGGTGTGATCTTTTTCTTTCAAGTTGGATGCTAATTGAAATGGTGCCTTTAGTTTGACCAAAACGATTTACAATGTGCATTACATTCAACCACCGACGGCAGAGGAAACCATGCAAGGAACCAACCAACATTGGGAGCAGTTGGGGGTGCAGTGTGAGCCAGAAATCAAACCTGGAACCTTCCAGTGGCCACTCTACCTCCTGTCCTGAGCCACTGCTTCCATAATTGAGTCAGATTTGGAGTATGTATTTCACTCTTAGTAAAGTAACATTTAAAAAAATATATATTGTAATTATGAAGGATTATGAAGGCGGGAAATGTGAACCACAAAAACATTCAAGTTCATGACGAACTTCATGATTTAGAAGCCTGTCTTTCTTAATCACATCCATTTTCAGGTAACTGCACAGTAAAATCTCTGGAGAATTGGAGCAGCAGGAGTGGTTTTGCAGTCGCTAAATCGCACTGCTGTGAAGAAAAAAAAGAGTTGAGCCGGAAGGCAAAGCTCTCTGTCTACCGAGCAATCTTCGTTCCTACTCTCACCTATGGTCATGAAGTGTGGGTCATGACCGAAAGTATAAGGTCGCGGATACAAGCGGACAAAATTAGTTTTCTCAGACGGATGGCTGGTATCTCCCTTAGAGATAGGGTGAGAAGTTCAGTCACCCGAGAGAGACTTGGAGTAGAACCGCTGCTCCTACACTTGGAAAGGAGTCAGCTTAGGCGGTTCGGGCATCTAGTACGGATGCCTCCCGAGCGCCTTCCTAGGAAGGTCCTCGATGTAAGTCCCACTGGGAGTAGACCCTGTGGCAGAGCAAAGACCAGATGGAAGGATTATATCACCACACTGGCCTGGGAACGCCTCGGTAAACCCTCAGAGGGAGTGGAGGAAGTTGCTCAGGATAGGGAACTCTGGAAATCTCAGTTGGAACTGTTGCCCCCGCTACCCGATTCCGGATAAGCGGTTGAAGATGGATGGATGGATGGCGTGTACAATTGTAACCAAATGGACCCGCAGGGTTACATGAACACTGAGGATGTGCAGCACACAAAAATGCTGCCTTTGAAGGAATGTGGCTAATCACGCAGCTGTACCCTGTTCGAGACACAACCTTAAAGTCTTATGACGCAGGAGTGTGAAAGTGTGCTGAGCTCTGTAGTTACAACACCTGGGATTGGGTTCAGCGGTCTGCCTCCATGCAGACGAAACTCAGGATCTGCAGAGGGAAAGTACAGACAAAAAGACAAAAAGCTGCATCACTATCGGCAACAAATCAAATTCATTATATTAAAATGAACTTCCAATTCACACAAATGAGAACTGCACTGCACGAGAAATAACATAACATAAACACAATTGAAGTATAGAAAACATCCTGTATTACCCACGTGAACCCTTTTCATCTGGGGCTACCATAGAAAAGATCTGTTATTATTGCTGGAGAGATTTGGTGTAGAGAGAAAAAAGGAGGGGACCTTGTAATATGTGCCTGTGGCACTCCGGTCAACGAATTATATAGGGTTTATTTGGTTATTGGGAATATGGGTAACTCCGGTGACCCAGTATTATGCTAAAGTGGACGATGTTGGTGGTCAAAACCTGTGTGTCAACATTCGTCAAGTAGTACCTGGGGTGAAGCTGTACTGGACCTGGAATCCGGTCCCTTCCAGCTCTTCGTCACTGTAGAAATGGATCCACATATAACGTCCGCTGGAGAGTACCAGGCCTGGGCTGGTGGAGCCACAGAAGCGGCTGATGAGCGGCGAGAAGCTGAAGGGGCCGTCGCGCACCTCGATGTGGTCGAAGCGACACTCAAAGGACGCCTCGATGTAGAAGGTCTCATCAAACAGCAGCTCTATCCTCTGGCGGGGCAGAGCTGGCCAATGTGTGGAGGATGGAGAAATAAATGATGGCCAATACCAAAAATAACTAATAACATGTTTTTTCTGTATAAATCAATTTTTGTGACAGTAAAACATAGTACTTTTTATTTGTTAATTTCTTTAAAACTATTAAGAGTAAATCTGGACCTAAATTTGGGTCCATTTGGATCCACAAAGTTGACCCTTGCGAGTCCAACTTTCACAGTTGAATAAACACTACAGATTTTGCTACGCAGATGAATACGGTACATAAACTGCACACAAGACCCCTTGTGCCTTCTATGGCAAATTATAAATTAGGCTTAAAGGGCCATAACAACCTCCATTAGGTCATTGTCTTCTCACAGCTTCGGCCATAACAGGGACATTTATATTTTTGTATAAATATCGATATTGAGAAATCACCCAGCCCTAGTGTGTGTGTGTGTGTGTGTGTGTGTGTGTGTGTGTGTGTGTGTGTGTGTGTGTGTGTGTGTGTGTGTGTGTGTGTGTGTGTGCTTGCGTGCGTGCGTGCGTGTTACCTTCCAGTATGTACAAACAGTCCTTGTTGGGAGGATATATATTTGGGTAGTTTGGGGAGCTGAAGACCCCTCCATCCGTATTGCGGACCCAACTCCCACAGTAGCTCGGAGTAGGCTGAACACCGTTCAGTGATGCACCCGCATTCTGCTTGGCCTCTACAAGCAGTATATGGACAGTCAACCCAGTTACATATCATATATATAGCATACACAAACCCAGGGGTGTCGCACCAAATTCTGGGACCTGGGTACAAGGATTCACTGCGTTATTTTGTGCTTTAACTGTGGAAAAATAGCAGATCTACAAGCTCACAAGTGCCGCGCTGCGAGCTTGTAGATCTTCTATTTTTGAAAAATCGTGAAAATTTCAGCAAGTCTTTGAAGGTTTTTTGAAAAACCTAAGTTTTTATGTCAGTGTTGCTCAAACTTATTCATGTGAAGGACCCCCAAAATTATTTATTTGGCCACGGACCTCCATAGTTCCAGGGACCCCCCAGAAGCAAAATTTGAGTTACAAATGTTTGCTCAAAAAATACATACAGTATATTCAAAGATTGTTCACAACTTTTCAAAAAATTGCAGATCTACAACCTCGCAGTGCGGCACTGAGTGCCGCGTTGTGAGCTTGTAAATCTGCTATTTTTCAATAGCTAAAGTATAAAATAATTAAGGTCCCTCCACCTTGGGCCCTAGTAACACAGTCCCACTTATCCCCTCCTTGTGACGCCCCTGTGCCAACCGTTTGACCCATTTTATTTTCTCCCAATTTAGTAGTTGCCAATTCCCCCATGTGCACTGCTATGTCTTGGTGTTGGGGAAGGTGCAGACCAGTGGTTCCCAAACATTTTAGCTCAAAACCCAAAAGAGAAATTAGATGTTTGCCCAGGAACTCAAACAAGTGAAAATAGCAAATCTACAAGCTCACAACATGTCGCAAGATTGTAGATCTTCTATTTTCACTACTTATTAATGTTTCTTTTTTATGAATTATTTTAGAATTGTTTTTAATTAATGAAAAAATGTTTTTGTTTTGTTTTTTAAGGGATATTTACTTAGGACCCATAAAAATTGGTCCGCGACCCAAACATGGTTCCTACACACACTGTAGACAACCACATGCCTCGTCTGATACACACAGAGTCACCAGCTGCTTCTTTTCACCTGACAGCGAGGAGTGCAACATCCACAGAGGTTCGTGCTATCATCCGCAGTTCCCCTCCCCGCTGAATCAGGCTCCCGACCTACTAGCAGGAGTCACTAGTACAGTGACAAGGACACAATCCCCTGCTCTGGCTTCCCACCCGTGAACACAGCCAATCCTGTTCATCAGAGCACCCTGCCAAGCCAGAGGCACTGCTGCTGAGAATAAAACCAGGGCTTCTGTGGGGGCGGAACAGTGTTTTATACCTTCATGACAAGTGGATGCAAAGTTAATCAATCATTTATTGTCTCCGTATTCAGGGCCATAATAACACAGTCAACAACAGATTATTGATTATCAACATTGCATATAAATGCAAACCTAAACCGTGCCCAGAACATTGACATCTGCAAAGCAAGCACTTTTCATGTCAAACTGTGTGTTCAGCAATAAGGTCAAACTCACCTTTGGTCCACTGAGCAAATGCAAAGACCTCCTTGAAGAATAAGAAAAAGATCCAAGCTAAAGAAGAAAGGAGCTATGAGTGCATGAAGGGATAACAACAGGAATTTAAAAAAAAAGTAGAGAGATGCTTAGCAGGTATTCACTGGTGACTGGTCTCTCTGTCTTTGCACGTAGATGTTTTTTAAGTTCATAAGCCAGGGGTATTCAAATAAAACTGTGCACAAAAAGTAAGTCCATTATATCTCCCCTTTAATAAAACCAATTGGTATTGTGTTTTATATCATTTTTATTAGTCAGTTTGATTAGTCAGCTTTACAACGAGGTACAGCTTGTAAGCGTCGGGCATTCATGGAATGAGCAAGACTGACAAAATGGCCTGTAATGCTGTTCTGCTGGCATTCACTCTCCATTTTGGGCTTCAAGTGCTGGCAGGTGTGTGCCAGTCACAGGTGTGTGCCAGTCACAGGTTTGTGCCAGACCAGTCACAGGTGTGTGCGTAGCACCAGAGCATGGGTTCTGCCAGAATTTGGGACCTAACGCTATCCTCCAGGATGACAACCCTCGCATCCACAGAGCCAGGATCATCAGAGAGTACCTCCAGAATTTGGAAGTGGAGAGGATGGAATGGCCCGCCGTGAGTCCAGACCTCAACCCAACTGAACACTTGTGGGATCAGCTTGGGCGAGCTGTACGCGCTAGAGAGACCAACAGAACCACGTTGGCTGACTTGTGACAAATCCTGGTTGAGGAATGGGATGCCATCCCATAGTAAAATGTGGCTATAGGTTGGTGACCAGCATGAGGAGGACGTGCCAAACTGCTGTGGCTGCGTATGGATCTTCCACACGCTACTGAGGTCCCTGACACTGACTGTAAAATTAATAAAGTGTATACATGGCCGATATGTGTTTTTTTCTTTTCCTTGTTACTGTGGGAGAGTGCAATCTTCAATGCTCCAAGCAACAAAGGTGAATACCAACAGAACAGTATTATAGGCCATTTTGGCAAATTTTGGGTCAGCGCTACCAACACGTTTGGCGTTTTTGCTCATTCCATGAATGCCCGATGCTTACAAGCTGTACCTCGTTGTTAGGTGACTAATCAACAATAAAAATGATATAAAACACAATACCATTTGGTTTTATTAAAGGGGAGATATAATGGACCGATTTGTTTTTTGTTTTTTTTTGCACATTTTAGTTTAGGCAGGGGGCCACAATTGTAAAATGACTTGAAGTCAGAGGCCCCAAGACTGTTACAACAAAAATGAACAAAAGTTCACGGTTAACAGTTTGACCATTTGTTGTGTGCTATACAGTAGGTCTGATAGGACAAAACAATGGACATGTTGTGTCCATTATATAACTTATTAGGGCCTGCTTTATACTGTATATATGCATGCATTTTGAGCACATAGGATAAAGTCTGTATCAGTCCTTTATAATGCACATAATTTGATTTTGAAAAATAGGAAGTAGATATTTCAGTATGTTCTATGCATGGCTGCGTCTTTGTGAGAAAACTATTGGAGACAGACTTGCAAGGTGAAGGGTTTACATGTTCATATGAATGAAATGTTTTTGCATTTTGGTTATGTCTGAGGCCTGAGCACCCAGCTGATGAGAGCACAGGCTTTTATGATGTGTTTCATGAACCATTAATTGAGAGCTCTACCATCTTTCAGACTAGACTGGTGAAAGGATGACAAAAAAACTAGGATGAAAGAAATATACTGTGTAAAACCTTCAAGTGGATGAAGATGGAAGATGGACAGTGCACTGCAGAAGATGGAGAATTATTTCTTTGATATAATGGACAACATCCTCTCAAAATTCAGAAATAGTTGCTACAAATGCATGGAGATGGCATGTGATGAACGGACTGCACTCTGTTGCTACCTGGCTACATGAAAAAGAAAATTGAAAGCTACATAATTTTT
>NC_137820.1:16124401-16221901 GCF_963921795.1 Nannobrachium achirus | reverse complement strand
TGTGATGTAATTCGCATCACAGGACAAAGCCGCCTACAGGCCAAAATTTGGGAAAATATTTTAAACATTTGGGGATTATGAGAAGTAGAGACACATCTGAAGGTGATAAAGTTGATGTTGGGCAAGGTACATGCGTTATTGATTTTTGTATTATGTTTTTTAGACAATTGAACAACTGCTGAACGTGGAGTTACAGATGGAAACACACACACACACACACGGGGCGATTCTAATCACACACACACACGGGGCGATTCTAATTAAGGTTGTGGGATGTTAACTCCAGACACATACAAAACAGAAAAAGTACAAAACTATGGCTTTAACATTGACAAGTTCACGACACGTTGGGATAATATCTGCTATTTTTGATATATTTAGAAAAGAAATTGTGACACACTTTAAATAATTAATCTTTTCAGGTGGTTGGTCCGTGGCCTAATACTTTTATAATATTTGAGGGTCCTTGACATGAAAACGTTTGAGAACCACTGGTCTAGACCAGAGCAAGATCAAGACAGGTGTATGGGCCCTATAGGAATTGAAGAGCAGGGTGGTGAATATTGAAACTGAAGCATTCCATTTGGAGGACTGTAATTAGCATATTCATTAGTCTCTTATGCAACTGGTGGATCCTTTTAGTGTGCCTAAAGGGTGAAATTATTTTTCAAATTGGCCCAGGCTATGGGTGAGAGTTATACTGTAAATCACTCGTTCTCGCTCTCTTCTAGAAGTCTCCATTAGGTCTTCCTTTACTTTGTGTGTGGGATTGTGCATGAGCGAATGCATTTTGTAAGTGTGCATCTGTGTGTGCTTCTTTGCATGGGTGCATCTCATGTTACAAAATGATTGTCTGAGCGTAGATGTGAGCAGCAGGGTCAGGGATTATCATGTCAGACAGTTAAGTCACACACAAAGCCATGCACCACCATCATCACCACACAGAGCAGAGCAGGCCGGAAGAGAAGCAGTATAACAATGGATTCTAGAGGTTGTGGCCAGGGGCGTCACAAGGGGTAGGAAAGTGGGACTGAGTTACTAGGGCCCAAGGTGTTGGAGGGGCCTTAATTATTTTATACTTTAGCTATTGAAAAATAGCAGATATACAAGCTCACAGCACAGCACCGAGTGCGGCGCTGCGAGCTTGTATATCTGCTATTTTTGAAAAGTCGTGAAAATGTGTGCAAATCTTTGAATATATGTATTTTTTAAGCGAACATTTGTAACTCAAATTTTGCTTCTGGGGTGTCCCTGGAACTAAATATTTTGAGATGGGGGTCCGTGGCCAAATACATACCATTTTGGGGGTCCTGCACATGAAAAGGTTTGAGCTCCACTGACATCGAAACATAGGTTTTTCAAAAAAACCTTAGAAGGATTTGAAATATTCAAAGATTTTCATGATTTTTCAAAAATAGCAGATCTACAAGCTCGCAGATATCTGCTATTTTTCAATAGTTAAAGCACAGGGGCCCCACAGTGAATCCTTGTACCCAGGGCCCAGACTTTGGTGCGACAATTTGGTGCGACACCCCTGGTTGTGGCATACTGTTGATTCTACAAGTGGAATAAGGCTCCTGCCCAACACCCCCTGGTGACAGGTGCCGCCCTAACCCTGTAGGAATACATTTAGTAACAAATATCAACCACCCCCCACCGCGATCGATTCTAACCCCCAGACTCAGTGGTGGTGGGCAGCTACTTTACGTGACCAGAGCCCCCGATTAGTTTGATTTGACTTTTATTGCAAAGACGTCTGGAGTGTAGTTCCTTCTGGGAGAACACACTGGCTTCCTCTGTCAGAGACTATAGCTTTTTTTATTCTAACCCCTGATACATTTTCATTAGTTTAAAAGATGTGCTATAGCCCCTGGAACACATTTATGATGAAATACCACTGAGGTGAGACTGATCAAGCATTATTCAGGCACTCTGTACATGCTGGCAGACAGGGGACCTGCTGCGTGTTGGTATCTGTCATCATTTAATGCTAACTGTATAGGACTCGAGGGAGGATTTCTAAAGAAAGAGAGGCATGGTGGCACCCATCCAAGATGCTGAACTCTATACACCAAGGAGCCAATTATCCTTTCTGTAGAATTGGACACAATCCAATTCCAACAGACTAGAATCACAGAGAAACAGCATTGTTTATTTGTTTATTTTTACTGAACCAGAAACCATAACTAGCTATGTTATTATAGCAGATTAAATTATTATCTCAACCTGAAGACGTTTCATGACAGTTACATTGAAAACTTTTGAATCCCAATCCCAGGGCTCCAATCTAACTTTTTTAATTAGTTGCACTAGTATCTCCATCCTAGTGGATACAGGGCTACAGGGAAGTGGCTCCTGAGATTTTAAATGGATAGTCAGGCTGGAGAGACTGGATAACTTGGATCAGTGGTAAATGTTTCGGCTGGTTTCATTGCTGGAATTGGGGCAGCAAGCCAGGGTAAAAATGGATACTTATGAGATTGTGAATATTATTTGTGGAATATGAGGGCCTTGGGTTTTTCGTCATACAAGGCTTTGCAGGTTTAATATTGGGATATTGCGGAATACGAAGCTCTTGAGGTTTCATCATAGGAGGCTTTGTGAGTTAAGTGCACCCAAACCTTTTCACACAGCCTTATTGTCTCCACCAGCCGAAAGGCATGGGAGAGACTATGTTTTGAACGCAGCTTGTGATTCCAGAGAAATTCTCCTTTTGCACAAAGTAGTGCAATGCAAGATAGAGGGCGCCCTCTTTGAGTCACACCCTACCACTACTTCCTGTTCATCCACAGAGCATTGATTCTAGTCATTTTCTCCATCAGATTTCTTTTCACTTTTTTTCCCCAACTTTTATTATTTGGGATGGTAAAAGGATGAGGCACACAAATAAAATGTATTTTGACAAGTAATAAAAGTTGAAAAAGGTGAAAAGTAAGCATTTTAATCTAATGGAGAAAACAACTAGAATCAATGCTCTGTGGATGAACAGGAAGTAGTGGCAGGGTGTGACTCAAAGGGATCTGGTGCCCTCTCTTGCATTGCACTACTTTGTGCAAAAGGAGAATTCGGTATGCACATTCCCACTAGGTCAAGGAACAATGCCACTCTTTTAACATTGGCCTGTTATAGCGCCACCAGCAGGTCAACTTTTGCCAAACTATTTTTTGTAACAAAATGCCTCAAATCATGCATGCAGCATCACATTGTCGTTAAAGCCCAAAGAAAAGAAGACATGGCATCCTTTTCACATTTAGCGCCACCAGGACCTACCTGACCTGGTTGAGACCTGTGCTCGGAAGAGCACTGCTTCTAGTTTAGTGCTATCTTTTTGCCTTTTTTGTCTCACACGCACGCACGCACGCACACCTTTCCAGACGGCCCACAAAACTAGGTGCCATACCATGAAAACCCTCTAAGTTGTACTGCCATACTGACCAGTGACCACATTTGGCCCACAAATTCTGCAAAGGCGCAATGCAGAGATGCTTTATTCCACTGCCATCATGGTCTAGCAGAGGCTGATATGTGGATGTGGCTGCAATCCCGAGAAGGGGATGAATCTGATTACACAATTCTAATTATGGTTTATTGTACTGTTAAAAATAGCTTTGGACAATGACCGAAATACACGACCATATTGTAGGCTACTTATTTCATTAATATTAACCATAGGTGGAGAATATATAGCTATAGATGAAGATTCTCCCCATCCTATACGATGTGAGCTTTTGTGACAATTAATTTAAGAAGCTCAATTTAATAATCATGATGCTTGTCTGATCTTTTGTTGGTATTTTAAAACAAATGAACAGTTTTCTGTAATTAATTACAAACCAACCCTAGTTACTGACATATACTGCAATGCTGCTCAACAGGGAAATAAGCTCTGAAAAGCAATATGATTCAATATCGTAAAATAATCATCAATATAATGTTTAAATAACTTTGCAGCAATACTCTTTTAGATAGTGGGAGGGGATGTTGAGTTGAAAACAGTTCAATTATCCAATTGCATGACCATGACTGCTAAAATGTCCCTGGCTTAAAAGATTAAGGAAAAAGTCATAGTCCATGTCTTAATATTAATGAACAAAGAGAGAGCACTCAGAAAGGATCGGTTCACTCTCATTCCAAACCACAGAACATTTTCCACCATCCGGCCTTCATCAGTGTGTACAGTATAAATGTTAGCATTGGTAAATTGCAGATCTACAAATAAGAGATTTGGTGCGTAATGACCAGTAAAAGACAGTTTTGCAAAGAATAGAGGGTTGAAGTGGATAAAGGGGGAGGGTTGATCATAGCAGGTGGATGGATGTGTGTTTATCGGTTGCCAATCATTGTAATGACACCCACACCCGAGAAGACATCTACAGTATGAAGATAGACATCAATTACACATACTGTAATGATCTTATGATGATCCATTTTTTTGCTGCATGTTCATCACCTACCAATGGTTGCCTAATTCTGTTTCCCAATTTTCACCTATTATTCAATGTTAAATCTTTTTTTATATATATTTGTTTATAGGCCTACTTACACTTAATAATATGTCTCTAGTAGGCTATATACATTTTACAGTCTATGGTATATACTGTAGGCTACACGTCTCTGAGACATGCACTTTTGTGGTGAAAGGGTGAAAATCAATTAATGCTAAACTATAAAGCTTTACTGACACCTATGGGGCAAAAGATTTACAACTAACAAAAATATTCAGACAGACAGACCTACAGTATCAAAAATGGATAAATTCAGTCAAACCAAATGTGTACATTTAGACTACAACAAATAACATAAAGGTTAGATACCTTTTTAATTTCAATAAAGTGTTTCCTCAGGCTACACATTTTAAGTTCATCATAATAGTAGGCTACATACATAGTGGTGGACGATGTAGATCGACCCCACTGAGTACAGAGGCAAATATTTAATATTAAACTACGTAAGTGAATGCTGCTCAGTTTGTACTTGGGTTAAAGCACTGGAGTGCTTGCATTTACAAATGGCAACATATATATATATATTTTAATATTAATGCATTACTGTACATGATAGAATTCAGACATTTTCAAAACAAAGATTATCAATTCAATTTCATATCAATTAAAAAGAATTAGTGGCCTCAAAAGAAAGGTTATTTGAAATGTAATGTAGTGAAAGTCATACGTTTCCAAAACAACAAAACAAATACCCTCAAGTAAAGCAGAGATACTCAAAAAATGTAATTAAGTACAGTACTACTGAAGTAAATAGGCTACTTTACTGGCCACCACTCTCAGTAGCCTACTAAGTAATAGTTTGAACATTTGAAAATAAGATGCGTTCCTTGTGCATTGACATGTGTGGCCACTGCAAGGCGCTAACGGACAACGGTTATCTAACTCTAACGGACACCAATGGGGAGGGGGGGGCACCAGTGCCCACGTGAACCACAACAACAACAAGAATCTGCTATGCAATACTCTCATTACAAGAGGGAATATCCAATGACTCAGTACAAAAGGTCTGTTTAGAGTAACTTAATATGTCAGACTCAGATAAGCTTCGGCCATTGCCAACCTGGATGGCAAAGAAAGAAGACAAAAAAGCCACAGAAAAGGAGACACTGGGAGAAAGCAGGAAGCGAAGACGACTTGCAGGGTAAAACCATAGAGTATATATAAGGGGTAAAACCTCTATGGGTAAAACGCTAAATGTGATTCGTGGCTAACGCAAAACAATATCAAGTGACGTTAAAATGTAACGCAGCCCCTTCGCTAACCAATATTTTGTAACAAGTCAACTGCGTTGTTATTGATCTTTGTTTTGCAGAACCATATATTGTATGAATGAGAAAGAGCTAGTGGAAGCAGCCATTGCATACCTCGTCACCAATGACAAATGTGAAGATGGTGATTCCCGGATGGACCTTCAGGTGGCGCACTTTCTTCATATCTGTACTTTACTTAATTGTACAAACACACACACACACACACACACACACACACACACACACACACACACACACTTACTTATAAATTGTTGTGTGTGCCATAGTGTTGATCTCGTATTAACTGTTGGTGGGCATGTTGTACCCATGCAGTGCACATGCTATTTTACAGCTGTGGCATCATCCTAATAATGATTCTGCTACATAGGTTAAAGACAAGGCGAGGAAAGGAAGGAAGAAACCTTCTACAAAAAGGACAGCGAGAGACTCGACATCGGCTGGTCATTCCACTGATGTCCAGGACACGACATGCGTTTCAGAAACCGACATTGATCTTACTGAAGCAGAAACGCTGCCATACACCAACACCTCCAGTTGCCCAGAACGCCGCCAGCCTGAAGGACACAGTTTAAGCGCCTTGCAGGATCAAATTGATCCGGTGAACCCTGGGCTGGAGGCTGACAGAGCAGAGGAACACACTCATACGTCACCTTCACCTACAGCGGAAGAGGATGATGCCCTTCAGCTTGTGCGGGAGATTTTCTTCACCTGAGGAAGAAAAACTATGTTTGTAAATCACTGTAAATCCTGAGTGTTCATTTAAATGTGTGTGTACATTAACCTGAAAGGGTCAGTTTTTGTCACACTCTCAGATTTAAATATACACTTTTTCTTATTATTTTTAGATATTTTGGGGGCTTTTCTGCCTTTATTTATAGTTCAAAGTGGAGAGAGACAGGGAATAGGGGAGAGACATGCTGTATAGATTGTTGGGATTGGGACTCGAACCCATGATGCACTGGTGTCTGTCAGGCTGCTTATGTGCCTAGGTGACTGGACCGCTGGACCACGGCCCAGGCCACTCAGGGGCCTTTTCCAATTTCCACCTAAAGAACCAGTGCCGATCAACTTTCTTGGAACCTTGGTTCGTTCTTGCTAACCGGCCACAAACCGGCTTGCGTTTCCACCAGATTGAACCAGGGGAACCAAGGATTTTGTGGTTTCCGTTTCCGACCAACTTTTACGGTTCGGAACCTACTCGGTTCTCGGTGGAAAAGCTCACCTCTGGACTGGTTTATCCCATAGGCGGGAGAAAGAACCAGAACCGGTTCTTTGCTGGTCAAAAAGCGCCCTCAGAAGTTTACTTTGTGTCAACCAAGTGCTGTGGTCCCTAACCCTGGACCTATGAGAGCCCATCCTGGTTTTCTGTCCTACCTGGAAGTTGCATTTATCTGCCATATTTATTCTTATCAGTTGATCTGTCTAATCAAGCACTAGTTAGATTTGGAATGCCAGGTGAATGCAGTTAACCTACTGGTTTTCATAAAATTAGAAGTAACAGGCCCACATCAACATTTCATAATGGTAACCGCTGGTCTCGTGTCCTGTACATTTACCACATGAACTAGTGTCCCTATTATGGGCATGTCATGGCAAACAAACATTCAGCAAAAATGGCAGACCTACAATGAAGTATACACTATACAGTGTACTATAGGGTTAAAGATTAAATCTACCCTAAAACAGATGTTGTATATGATGTTCATGTCATGATGTATTATCATGAACAGGAATGAAGACAAGACTAGAGCTGCTCCAGTTCAGATGAACATTACCCACCCACACTGATTTTATAGTGATTCATAACTTCTACTTTTTACGAGAGTTGAGCAGCTGTAGGTTTTGTTTACTTCTTTACTTTGGGTGACAGTTGTTCACAGTTATTGAGACCATGGAGTAAGTAAAGTGTACTGTATTTATATAGCACATTTACAAACACAAGGCATAAAAACACATTCTATAAAATGTAGTCGATTAAAGGAATAGTTGGCGCAATCCTCAAGTATTATTTGTGCCATAAAAATGAAACCCTGCTTCACCAGTAGCAGATCTTCTTCCCAGAATTTTTATTTTGTGTTAATTCTGGGAAGGGTTAGTTGATCTGTCACTTCTGGATTCATTATGTAAAATGCAAGAACATGTATTTGGCACTAAAGCATAGAGTGATCACCAATATTTTTAAATAAATTCCAAATGGAAGTGCCAGTGCAGACATCTGAGAATGTACATAATGTGTATAGGGCTGTCACGATTAGCACATTTTACATAACGATTAATTGTCACTCACATAATTGCGATTAACGATTTAATTGTGTTTCTGTCGTTGACAATTACATTTCTGTTTGGCTTGTGGGCTTTGAAGTTGCACATGGTAGATATGATACATAACCTAAATATACAAAGAAGTGAAGGACATATTTGACAACTTTATACTTCAAAAAGAACATTGATAGTGGAAATAGCCGATCTACAAGCTCACAACCCGTCGCACTGCGACGCGTTGTGAGCTTATAGATCTGCTATTTCCACTACATTTTTAAAGTGTTTGAAGCTATATGAACATTTCTCAACATGGAAAACGATTATGGCGATTATGCAAAACAATTGCGATTACCTCAAATAATCAGCGATTAGACGATTATGTAATAATTGTGACAGCCCTAAATGTGTAATGTGTTAAGCTTTCTTAGTTTAAGCTATAACCCTGGCAGCTGCATTCTGAATGAGCAGTAGCTGTCTGTCTTTTTGGGGGAGACCTAAGAGGAAGCCATCAGTGATGGGAGAAGTACTCAAATAGAGGGTATGTGCATGCATAAAGTGAATGGCAAATCGAGTGGCAAAGTGAGAGACAATGTTAGTTTAACGTTAAATGCAATCAGATAGTACTTTTCTGTTTGGATTTATGGGCTGTCAAGGCCAGTAAGTATTTCTTTGCCACTCAGTAGGCGTTCCCGCATAACTTCCGGGTTTGATGATGATGTCACACGCATATACCCTCTATTCTAGTAAAAGTAGCAAATAGCAATAGCTAAATATAAATTAAGAAATAAAGGCCTCAAAATGTACTACAGTACCAAGGTAAACTGCTCATTAGGAAAGGCCTATTACACAAAAAGTTCAGCCTAATACGGTTATTAAAAGTGACGTAATGGACCTTTCCCGGCTCCGCCCCCTCCAAAAGCTGCGTCCGACCACTATCACAGCGCGCCGCTATTGGCTTCATTCACTTCAATGGGAAATACGGCGGATTGTACACACATTTTACACATTAAATACTAATTCAGTGTTGGACCCAGAGCTTCGAAATCTCTTCCAATCCATCAACAAGGCCTGGATCTGCATTGGAAAAAATATTTAGACCTTTAAACTTTTAAAACAATACGACATAGGAATATATAAGGTCGCAGCAGAGGAATAAGGAACATGTCCATGGTTGCTGGACCACAGAAAGCCGTTTCAAACCAATTTAAATATGAATGGACTGTATTGGCCTAAACGACAATAACCCGTGACTACAAACACCTTATTTGTTATGTTAAATAGCAACTGATACATATGTAATGTACGTCTGTGAATGTCTGAATGAACAGGGGTAGCGACGCGAAGTGTTGTATTTCAACTCTGCTTTCGACTGCAGGCTGTGGGTAGGGGCGTCACAAGGGGGGGAAAAGTGGGACTGACTTACCAGGGCCCAAGGTGGAAGGGCCTTAATTATTTTAGACTTTATCGATTGAAAAATAGCAGATATACAAGCTCATAGCGTGGCACTGAGTGCCGCGCTGCGAGCTTGTAGATTTGCTATTTTTGAAATCCCACGATGAAGAACATTCATGTGGGCCCACAGCGAATCCTTGTACCCAGGGCCCAGAATTTGGTGCGACACCCTTTCCTCTCCCTCTGCGTCTCGGCAGCTAAACTTGTCAGGAATCGCGAACATTTCACGCCAGAGATATCAAATAAGATTTATAAGCAATCGGCATGATAAGAAACAGGTAGCCTACATTTGAAGCAGTTTATTCTGGTTGGTTGTTTGTGTAATGGAGAGTAATAGCCTCTAAACAAATCAGTGAAAAGTGAAAACGGCTCTGTATAGGTCCAGCAGACAGGCGATTTCCTCATTCTGCTGTTGCGTCCTTATATATTCCTTTGTCGTATTGTTTTAAAAGTTTAAAGGTCTACATATTTTTCCAATGCATATCCAGGCCTTTGTTGACGGATTGGACGAGATTTCGAAGCTCTGGGTCCAAAACGGAATTAATATTTAATGTGTAAAATCCGCTGTATATCCATTCAAGTGAATGGTGCGGCTGTGATTCTGGTCGGAGGTCTCGGCGGAGAGGTGGGGGCGGAGCTCCCGGGAGTGGTTCATTGGTTAATGTATGTTTTGTCATCTAAATCCACAAAGTAATTTGGAACTAAAGTTTTCAAATTGTAGTTGAGTATTATTATTATTATTTTGCCTCTGATATGTATTGGAGCAGAAAATCAAATATAGAAAAAATAGACGTAGGCTACACAAGTAAAGTATTCTCATGTAAGTACCTCTGTAAACTGTAACTACAGTACTTGCATAAATGTACTTAGTCACCACCACCGGAGACCATAATAGTAGTCTAACCTGCTGGAGATAAAGTCATGTTTTACGAAGACTTGTTTGGACTTGAATCCTCCAATTGTAATCCTGTGATATTTGCATTGTGGAGTAACCTAGTGTGTAATTCCTGTTTTCTGTCTCCCAGGTTACTTATACTACCATGAATGCAAACCTTGCCAACATGTCACTTTAAAGCTGCAAGCTATCACTATCATATCAAAACTGATCCAAATTCAACAATAGCAGAAGCTCAAGACTTGCTAGTTTGTGCTGCAAATCAAGCTTGCATATCTTATGCTTTTGATTCTTTGTGTGGCACTGTAGCATGATCATTTAATTTACTAAAATATGGAGATAAGAGGTTTCTGCCAACAACTTATGAGCTTAGGCAGTTCTACTTGTCAAGCTGGATTGCAGCTTTAATATTTTAAAAAAGAATATAAATTTGTATTATATTTAGCTTAACCGAATAAAAAAAAAAAAAAAAAAAGGAACATCACATGGTGAAAGTCCTTTGCCTTGTGCAAGCTGTTTTTATGGAAGGAATGTAGGCCATGATTGAAGATGATTAATTATCATAAATGGGTTTCTCAGACCAAAAACATATACACAAAAATTGTCAGAATGCAGCAAATATCCAAACAATTTTGCTTAAAAAAAAAAGAAAGAAAAAAAAAAACATAAAAGATACCTCATCAAAATGTCAATATGTCACAAGACGGTAGCATATTGAATCTATTATTAATTATTTACAGTCTGAAAAACGAAATATAGGCTATTCATTTATAAAATAATGTACTTTTGCCTTGTGCAAGGTGTTTTTAGTAAATGAGTAAAAGTAGGCCATAATTAAACCTGCCTACCTGTGACATAATCGTTAGGCAGGTTTTTTTTTTACGTGAAAACAATGACTTCCATTATCCACAAGTTTCCCAAGGAGTTTGTGGATGTAAAAGGGGGTGTGTTAATGTGGGCTTCACTTCTTCCACACAGCTGATTCAAATCACTTAACAAAGATCAAGTAATCACCATGCAGAGATTCAGGTGTACAGCAGCAACAGCAACCAGTCAGAATGAAACGGCTAGAGGAACAGGAAGTGATGCCCAGCCCACCTTACACGCAATGGCTCATGGGACACAGGAATCTTGTGGATAGTGTGCTAACTTTCCAAGAATATAATTACAAGCTAATAGAAACTACAGCCTTTCTCTTCCTTTAAAGTTAGCATGCAGAAATAGAAGCCGATTGTTCTTTCTTAAATATTAATACGATAGTTTGAACTCTGACCAAACCTGCCTACAGACTCTGATAGGCAGGTTTCTGTACTGCCCACTGCACATCTCTAAAACAGTCTCAAAATCAAAAACCTAACATCAGATGTTCATAACTGTATATGTGTTGACCTTTTCCCAAGATTCAAGAAATTTGTTTTATCAGACCAACAAGGGAGCCAAACAGAATTTTACAGAATGCAACAAGAAATATCCAGACAAATTATACAAAACAGTAGAAAACAAATGAATACAAAAAAATAAACAAACAAAAAAAACAGTTCAACGCCTGGCTGAAAATGTATCGCTCATCAGCCTCTATTCTGGCAGGCAGAGCCAACCGTGATGTGAGAGCCAGTTCAGCAGGCACACACAAACATACATAGAACCAAACAGTCATGTCAGCCAAGCTCACACGCCACCAGTACAGGAGCACAAACGCAGCAAGGCCCACCAGGGTGGAGAGGCTGGACACAGCCTGGCACGAAACACTGCACCACTGTGCCCCTCGGTCCTCAGCATAGGCAGAGAGCAGCATGGCCAGCAGGGCAAAGCTCACCAGCACCAGTGGAGAATACACACCCAGGATGATGGTGATCCTGAGAATGTTAACAATTGTCTCAGGAAGTGCAGATCCACTGGCTGGCTGAAAAGGACTGATGGAGGCTTCGTTGGAGACGATGAACAAGCCATGGTAAACTAGGAGAGCGGTTAACATTTGGAAGAGGATGATGATGAGGAGCGACAGTGTAACCCACCACTGTCTTTCTGAAGTCTTCATCATCACATGGGGGCCCCTCTGAGAGGTGATTACCATGGTTGAAGTCTTCTGACCTCTTGTCTATAGCAGGGGTCTTCAACGTTTTCAGGCCAAGGACCCCTAAGTTGAGAGAGATGAAGCAGGGACCCACACCACTTTTTCATAGATTACATATAGTTTAACCTTTTGACAGCACAATCATCAGTGTATTTTGGATTCATGTCAATTTGTGTTTTCAGATATTTAACTTGAACCATCAATACAATAAACTTGGCCTTTCACTCTGTACATAGTGTGCTCTTTTTTTCCCCTCTACACCAAACCTCTTTGCCAAAAATAGCTGATCTACAAGCTCACAACACCTCCCAGTGCGAGGCATTGTGAGCTTGTAGATCTGCTATTTTTGGCTAAAGTTCTGTATGAACACTACTGGACCACACAAAGATTTGGAGGCCCCTGTAGTAACTCTGAGGACCCCCTAGGGGTCCCTGATCCCCTGTTGAAGACCCTTGGTCTATACAGCATAAGAAGAAAACCAGGGTAGTTTCAGCCCACTCAAACTGACAGATTAGCAAATCATTGAAAATAAATGTTTAGCAGTGAGATATTTAAACTGGCGTTTAAATAGCAGAGTGAAAGTTAAGAGTTTACTGCAGTTACATTTTGTAAAAAATATTACAATGATTGGGTATTTAATGCCTACATTTTCTAATTCATAATTACCTTCTAGTAGAATTATTTATTCTGGTTCCAAGTCCTGTGAAGAAACAGCCTCGAATAAGATAGATGACTGTAAGGTTGTTCAATAACTTGAAGTAACACTCACTCTGCAAAGCAATGTTCAACTTCAACTTAGAAAGTCAGCTGATCATGACAGGTGCTCAGATAAAGTCATGGATACGTTGTTCTATGACTTGTTTGGACTTGAATCCTCCAATTGTAATCCTGTAATATTTGCATTGTGGAGTAACCTAGTGTGTAATTCCTGTTTTCTGTCTCCCAGGTTACTTACTACCGTGAATGCAAACCTTGCCAGCATGTCACTTTAAAGCTGCAAGCTATCACTATCATATCAAAACTGATCCAAATTCAACAATAGCAGAAGCTCAAGACTTGCTAGTTTGTGCTGCAAATCAAGCTTGCATATCTTATGCTTTTGATTCTTTGTGTGACACTGTAGCATGATCATTTAATTTACTAAAATATGGAGATAAGAGGTTTCTGCCAACAACTTATGAGCTTAGGCAGTTCTACTTGTCAAGCTGGATTGCAGCTTTAATATTTTAAAACAGAATATAAATGTGTATTATATTTAGCTTAACCGAATTTAAAAAAAGGAACATCACATGGTGAAAGTCCTTTGCCTTGTGCAAGCTGTTTTTATGGAAGGAATGTAGGCCATGATTGAAGATGATTTATTATCATACATGGTTTTCTCAGACCAAAAAAGATACACAAAAATTGTCAGAATGCAGCAAATATCCAAACAATCCTAATTTGCTTAAAAAAAAGAAGGGAAAAGAAACTCATCAAAATGTCAATATGTCACAAGACAGTAGCATATTGAATCTATCATTAATTATTTACAGTCTGAAAAACGAAATATAGGCTATTCATTTATAAAATATTTTACTTTTGCCTTGTGCAAGGTGTTTTTAGTAAATGAGTAAAAGTAGGCCCTAATTCATAAACCTGCCTACCAGTGACATCATCGTTAGGCAGGTTCTTTTTTTTTTTTTACGTGAAAACAATGACTTTTTCTTACATTGATGCTCCAACATATTATCATGCAAGCACCAGTTAAAGTTACTTTCCACCCATCATATACTGTGTGCACAGTGCACACCCCATATCCCACACACTGCACATAATTTCGGAGCTCATATCTTTGAACGGGTAAGGGCTAGTTATCCACAAGTTTCCCAAGGAGTTTGCGGATGTAAAAGGGGGTGTGTTAATGTGGGCTTCACTTCTTCCACACAGCTGATTCAAATCACTTAACAAAGATAAAGTAATCACCATGCAGAGATTCAGGTGTACAGCAGCAACAGTAACCAGTCAGAATGAAACTGCTAGAGGAACAGGAAGTGATGCCCAGCCCACCTTACACACAATGGCTCATGGGACACAGGAAACTTGTGGATAGCGCGCTAACCTTCTTATTATAACTCTATGGTGCAAACTTTCCAGGAATATAATTACAAGCTAATAGAAACTACAGCCTTTCTCTTCCTTTAAAGTTAGCATGCAGAAATAGAAGCCGATTGTTCTTTCTTAAATATTAATACAATAGTTTGAACTCTGACCAAACCTGCCTACAGACTCTGATAGGCAGGTTTCTGTACTGCCCACTGCACATCTCTGAAACGGTCTCAAAATCAAAAACCTAACATCAGATGTACATAGCTGTATGTGATGACCTTTTCCCAAGATTTAAGATCTTTGTTTTATCAGACCAATAAGGGAGACAAACTGAATTTTACAGAATGCAACAAGAAATATCCAGACTTGAAATTATACAAAACAGTAGAAAACAAATGAATACAAACAAATAAACAAACAAAAAAAACAGTTCAACGCCCGGCTGAAAATGTATCGCTCATCAGCCTCTATTCTGGCAGGCAGAGCCAACCGAGCTGTGAGAGCCAGTTCAGCAGGCACACACAAACATACATAGAACCATACAGTCATGTCAGCCAAGCTCACACGCCACCAGTACAGGAGCACAAACGCAGCAAGGCCCACCAGGGTGGAGAGGCTGGACACAGCCTGGCACCAAACACTGCACCACTGTGCCCTTCGGTCCTCAGCATAGGCAGAGAGCAGCATGGCCAGCAGGGCAAAGCTCACCAGCACCAGTGGAGAATACAAACCCAGGATGATGGTAATCCTGAGAATGTTAACAATTGTCTCAGGAAGAACAGATCCACTGGCTGGCTGAAAAGGACTGATGGAGGCTTCGTTGGAGACGATGAACAAGCCATGGTAAACTAGGAGAGCGGTTAACATTTGGAAGAGGATGATGATGAGGAGCGACAGTGTAAACCACCACTGTCTTTCTGAAGTCTTCATCATCACATGGGGGCCCCTCTGAGAGGTGATTACCATGGTTGAAGTCTTCTGACCTCTTGTCTATAGCAGGGGTCTTCAACGTTTTCAGGCCAAGGACCCCTAAGTTGAGAGAGAGAGATGAAGCAGGGAACCCCACAACTTTTTCATAGATTCCATAGTTTAACCGTTTGACAGCACAATCATCAGTGTATTTTGGATTCATGTCAATTTGTGTTTTCAGATATTTAACTTGAACCATCAATACATAATAAACTTGGCCTTTCACTCTGTACATAGTGTGCTCTTTTTTCCCCTCTACACCAAACCTCTTTGCCAAAAATAGCTGATCTACAAGCTCACAACACCTCCCAGCGTGAGGCATTGTGAGCTTGTAGATCTGCTATTTTTGGAGCGGTGAAAGCGCTCCCAATGAACAGGTATATCCGTGGGTATGTGGCTGGCTGGCTGGCTGGCTGGCTGGCCCTGTCCGTAGCCTGGGCAATACCTTGAGTGGCCACACACAACACACTAGTTAAAGGAGGGGCGCTGTTTTGTGCAGGCCAGGCACACTCACCACTCACTCACAGGCACAGTTTACACTCACTCACTCACTCACATAGGGTACAGCTGCTCAAATTCACCGCTCCACTTCGAACCGAGGTTTGATTTTTGGCTAAAGTTCTGTATGAACACTACTGGACACTAGGGTTTAAGTGGTTAATATAAAAAAGGAGAAAAAAGTTTCTATCACACAAAGATTTGGAGGCCCCCCTGTAGTAACTCTGAGGACCCCCTAGGGGTCCCTGATCCCCTGTTGAAGACCCTTGGTCTATACAGCATAAGAAGAAAACCAGGGTAGTTTCAGCCCACTCAAACTGACAGATTAGCAAATCATTGAAAATAAATGTTTAGCAGTGAGATATTTAAACTGGCGTTTAAATAGCAGAGTGAAAGTTACAAGTTTACTGCAGTTACATTTTGTAAAACATATTACAATGATTGGGTATTTAATGCCTACATTTTCTAATTCATAATTACCTTCTAGTAGAATTATTTATTCTGGTTCCAAGTCCTGTGAAGAAACAGCCTCGAATAAGATAGATGACTGTAAGGTTGTTCAATAACTTGAAGTAACACTCACTCTGCAAAGCAATGTTCAACTTCAACTTCTAGAAAGTCAGCTGATCATGACAGGTGCTGACTCATGATCATATGATATCACTTATCAAAATACACCAGAGGGTAGCCCTGAAAATTATGACTATCATATGATAGTCATGTATTCAGGGCTAACCAGAAGGCTACTTATCGTTGCATTTTTACTTTCAGTTTTGCTATGAGCTGTTCCAAATTCAGCTGCGTAGGCAAACTAGGCATATCAAACTTTTAAAGTGCTCGTTTGAGTTGGCCAAGTAGCAATTAAACACTCATAACTGCAGGCATTTGACCACAGCACGTCGTTAATTGGACAATAATAACAGCTTGATGTATATGCTTCGGTGCGCGACACCGCCATACGACGATGTAGCCTATTCGGCAATCTGGGAGTTCCTTTGTTTCGAACAACCCAACTGTTAAAAGTTAATTCAATTAAAACGCTACTGGAGTGGAGCGTGTGTTTACGTCGAAGCCTGTGCATGTGCGGGTTGTTTAGTCTTGTTGTTGCTGACTTGCTGTAGATCAGTGGCTCCCAAATGAGCTGAGTAATCGTCAATCGATAGGAAATTAAGGTCATTTTGGGGTGAACTACTCCTTTAAACATTTGTTTTCTAACTTTCTTAGATTTTTATTTTTATTTCTTCATGACATTCCTGAAAAAAAATCATTGAATTTGTTTTGAATTCATTAAAATGTTTGCATTTTTTGGCAATGTTTTTTGAAAATATTTGGAATAATAATAATTTTAAAAAAAATGTAGGAAACAAAAAAACAAAGGGGGACCCATAAATGTAACGTCTGTGACGCACAAACGGGTCCCGGCCCACTGTTTGGGAACCCATGTGTTCTAAACAAATGCACGAGCAGTGAGTGTGGAGCTGAACGAACGAGCGCGCACGACGCGCGTCCCCCTTTCGCAAGTTCTATTGGCGGTGTCGCGCGCACAGCTCTCCCTCAGTTTCGAGCGTCCCTCAGCAAGTCATGAGAGCACCGTGTCTCCTGTGCATGTCTTCTTAGCTCTCTCCCCAGCGTGCTCTCATTCTTTTTTTAATTAAAGTCGTCGAAAAACACGCATAAGGTGGGTTCGCAGTTTTCCTTTGTTCAATGCACGCTTCAAATTGTCGTTTTCACTCTTAAACTCGCATGTGTTTTTAACTGCTTTTTTCTACTGTAGACAGCTTGTTCAGTTCAGCACGATAGGGAGGCGGGGTCGTCTGCAAGCTAGAGCTGCTCCTTTGTTCTTTGTGTTTTAATCTTTATATCATAACCGGTCGTCCTTTCACTGTCCACTCATTAACTACACTTAACACGCTGATATGTGACTCTAGGATGCTCTTTCGAGGTGTTGGTATCGTTTGCAAGGTGTAAAAAAAAAAGTGAGTTTGGTTGGGAATGTGATCCGTTGGTTCTAATGGGCAGCAGCTAGATAGAAGGTGTGGCAACCGAGTGAGAAATCAAGAGGAGAAAAACAATCGGGCTCGTTTGATAAGCGGTTTTAATTTCCACGAACGATCATCGATTTGCGAGCGTTTATTCAACATATGTCAAAGCTTGTCCGACATTATCTCGCGAAGGGTTAACATTTAATAGTGCCTTTAATAGTTGTGATATTCTGAAATGTATTTATACATTAAAAAGTAGGAAGTGGTAACAAATTAGGCCTATATGTTTTAATAATTGTTTGTGTTTACGGGAATCACAAACAGGGATTTAATGGACGTGCATTTACAGTGCTCGTCTTCTCCCTATACCATAAGCACACGTGATAGCAGTTGGGGAGAAGGGAAGAGTACATCATGTTCCAATACATGCAACCTTGCATCTCCTTGGCGTTCATGTGCTCTGCACACTAAGTGCACAGATTGCCTTTTTACGAATGCTTTCATTACAGTCTAAATGACATGTGCGAGCGCTCATTCGGACCTAGTAAAACAGTTTGTTTGTGTTCAAGAGTCAAGGCGATGTTCGACACGTTGCGTGAAGTCTTGTAAAGTTTTGCAAGATATTTTTTTGCGCAAGACTAGATCGGAGGAAGGGCAGGGTATAAATCCTCTCCTCAATGAAGTTGCATAATAATCCTATTTAAATTCATAACTAGACCTACCACTTCTACCACAGAAATAAGTCGGGGCAAATTGTGAATCCCTCTGTGTACTGCTGCAATCGGAATTGCATCACCCGTGTGGCTGATTTATCTGTCTGTGTGTGTCTTGGCAAATTTAACTCCTAGGCTCAGCCATGGGAAAAGCCTTCAGCAAATCGGTCTCACCCAACAAGGCTGAACCTGCTGCCACCCAACCAAAGCCTGCAGAGGCCGCGCCAGCTCCCACACAGCAGGTAGAGGCCTCGGTGATCCCCCCGGTTCAGGAAGCTGCAGTGCCCGAGAAACCAGAAGCTGCTGTGGTTGAGGAGCCAGTGGCAGCAGAACCAGCGGAACCAGTTGTCGAATCGGTACCAGAGACCAAGGCAGAGCCAGAGCCAGAACCAGAGGTCCCCGCCGCCCCTGTCCCAGTGGTGGAAGATGTCGTACCAGAGGTCCCTTCCTCCCCACTCCCAGTGGAAGAGGTGGTTGTACCAGAACCAGTGAAGGAAGTCCCAACACAGGCTGAACCAGAACCAGAACCAGAGCCCCTAGTCACAGTCAGTGAACCACCAGCCCCGGAGCCTGTGGTGGAGCCAGAACCTGTACCAGAGCCAGAACCTGTACCTGAGCCTGTACCAGAACCAGAGGTAATCCCAGCGGCTCCAGAGCCTGTCGTGGAGGCAGAACCAGAACCTGCTTTGGATGAGCCAGTAGACCTCCTCACCCAAGAGTCCGTCCCTCTCTCGGCCCCTCTGGTAGATCTGGGTGTCCCTGATTTCGCCGTCACCGCGGCTCTCGACACGCCTCTCGTCCCAGACCTCAGCGCTGACCCAGCCAGTCCACTCGAGCCCACAGATGTCCTCGGGGATGAGGGTTGTCAAGACGGTATCGAAGCCGCTGTGAATTCCGCTGCCAGCCCAGAAGAGCCAGAGGAATCTACGCCGGAGGTGCCAGCAGAGCTAGTGAGTGAGGGCATGGAGAATGTGGAGCAGCCTCTGTGTGATGTCAACCAGGAGGAGGTGAGCGACGGACCCTTAAAGCACTTAGACCTGACAGGAAATGGCTTCATGAATGACCTCATTCCCAACGATGTCCAGGTCCCTGACGACATTCCTATTGCCGACGTTAGCCTCTCCAATGAGCTGATGTGAGCCGCTGGCAAGGGAAGCAAATGAAACCCAGAGATTAATGGACAATGACGATCTGAGAAAGCTTCTTAACCCTTTACTGTGTGAATTCTGAAAATACCATGAAACCATTTTTTTTCTTACCTGAAGTGGTCTAATAAAGGGATACGATGTTGACATTTTCAATGTTCCCATATGGTGACACTGAAAGATGCTGTAAAATGCTTTATCTCCTTCATGATTCTTATTTCAGCTCTGGGCCCAACTTTTTTCTTTTTAACTGCATCAACATCCCTGTTACAACTTAATGTCCCTTTTGACAGGTTTGACTAGAATTTATTTTTGAAAAGACATTACACAATAGAGGTTTAAGGTTGAGCATTAAGATTCATGTTCAGGTCATGGGCTTACACTCAAATGCGCTAGATCTGTCACTACACTATTGTGGTCTTAAGGGAATATAGATGGCAAATCATTCTGATCCTGATAATCAACAGCATTTCTTTCTTCTACAAAATGACTCAGACCAGCCTAGGGTATGTGTTCTGTTTTGGTTTTAATATCTCAGTGCCATTTCATGTGTTTTTCTCTTACCTTTATGCATGTCATGCACATTTGTAAAATTTGATATCTAACCTTGTGTAACTGATGAAACATTAAGTGAACATAGAGTTATTGTAGGAGAAATGCCTGCATTGGTTTTTAGAGGAGACCCTGCCTGGAGCACTTTGCTGCCTCACCAAAAGGGTGGGCGGAGTGTAAGAAGGGACACACCTCTAGCTGAAGGAAGGGATTTGAACCAACCAAAGTGTGGCATTGGGTTAAGGGAAATGAGGGGCGAAACAACAGAAAATGCATAATTGGATTTTCATTGTTTAGAAAGGCAAAAGGGAAATAACTGCTTTCTGAGGATATGGTGATGTAGGTATATTAACACTACTTCTGTGTCAATGCTGAGGGAAATTTAGTGAACACAGGCACAAAGGGGGCAGGCAAGGCAGAGTAGCAGACCAATCAAAGCAGTGGAAGCCAAGAGTTCAGCAAAATCTCTGTACCATATTGTCCAGCAGCTCGCTAGCTGGAGAGATGATTGAATCGGTCTGTGTGCTGTGATACTCAACGCTTGGACTCTAATATTCCTCTTTCTAACTCTGTGAAACAGAGTAAGTGACCTTATTGTTTTTTTCTCAAAGGTGAGAAACAGTGGGGGAATGTATATTTCAGGCGATGGCTTGGTTGTGAAAATAAAGTTAAAAGATTATTCCACCTCAACATGTGTTTGGACTCTGAATACTTTATAAAGTTTACCACAGCATATTTTCAGGTTCTTGTGACTCCAACAATGCCATAAATAAGACAGTTGAGTTTGACATGTAATAAATTGTACAGACATGCACTGTGAGAGTACAACTTGGTTAACCAGTAACTCGGTGAGATTGGAAAAACCTGTTAGGTTTCTGGGGGGGGGGATGCTTTAGAGAGATATGACTTACCAACCAGTCCCTCAATGTGTTTGGATCAATCAACAGTAGTGACTAGTCTTACAAATAACATCAATGATTAGCAGTATACTATCATTAGTTGTAAGTATTGAAGTCTGCATTTGTCACTTTTCAAAATGAGCCTAATTTATTTGTCGTACCAACTTTGAATTATTTACAACTTTCTTTTGTCGTGTGTGACTTTTACGATGAAATATGGCTTTATTGTGATATGCTTGAATTGTGGACAGGGAAGGGAGAAGTGTCTTGATGGTACTTCAAGTACACAAGTCATGGATTTACTGCCCTGTTCTGAAGAACCAACATTAGGTAGACCACCAAGAAGTGTATACAGATTAAGATGTCTGTTCAACTCATTAGTTAGAAGAGTGTGGGGTTTTAGCTCAAGTAAATAAGCAGAGGAACCACGAGTGTGCGTGTGCACATATGGATCTTCTGTTCCCCTGCAAAGGGAGTTTCCTCTTTCTTCATGTTACATAAGACACAGTTTATCAGCCCGGCCCTCAACCAACACGGGCGCGCGCACGCACACACACACACACACGCACACATGTTGTACACATGTTCTAAACACAGACATGTGTGTCTGTGCACATGAGAATCCAAGTTCCTGCTAACACGGTACATCACATGCAAAAAGAGACAGAGGCTTCTCACAGTGAACTGGCAGATGAATGTGGGAGAGAGAGAAAGGGGGGGGGGAGGCGAAGTAGCATTCTTTCCAGAGGAAAGGGGGATTTCGGGGGGTCTAGGTCAAAAGTCTCCAATGTGACTGCCGCAGTGCATGTGAAATCTGCTCCTCACATACCTCTCCCACCACACTCTTCCCTGCTCCCACCACATTACTCTCCTAACTTAACTACCCACACTGAACTATTCAGCCTGGCTTAAAATAGATGAATGCAAAGATGGATATTAATTAACGGTGTGTTAATGCGTGGTATTTATTTATTTTAGCTGTTTTTTGTTTTGTTTTTTTGCTTACTTGAATACTTCATTAGCTGTACACATAGGAAAAGCACAAGACAGTACAGTTCAGATACAAGGTCTATTAATGGGATTTAAACCCAAGAAAGCACTATGGCTTGTTTACATGAAGTAAGCAATACTACATAAATGTGCATGCCATTCTTCTGAGCCATTTCCTTCCAGTACAAACAGTTCACCCACTAGCCATGTGATTGAACTTCAAGAAACGTTTACACCCCATTGAGCTTAATGTCTTTAATTGATTATTGTTCTGTACCAGACATTCCCTTTGAGTGCTTCTACAGTCATGTGTTAATTCTCTGCAGAAATATACACTAATCAATGCAACACACATGCAGGGGTGTATAGGGAAAGTTAATGCAAAGGTTTTTGATCAGCGTGGAACATTGTGTAAGTTTACTGATTCAAACTGTCTGCAAGCAAAGGAAGAGCATTTGACTCCCTACATTTTAGCCACATTCCTGTTTAACTCTCAGGATTATGCCTTCTACAGCCCCTCCTAGCTGTAACAGCCTGAGCCTCAGGGCAGGGCAACATGAGGAAGTCCTATGGTTTTGGAAGATGAGTCCCTGTGGATTGGGATAGGCGCTTGAAGACGGTGATCTCAGTCAGGCTCGCCTTTGGCATGCCACAGATTTAAGAGTGAGCTGATTTGGGATCCGGAGGACATGTGATAAGTGGTTCGTCACAATTTATGATTCCTGTCATACCAGAGGCTTTCGCCTCAATAAACAAAACTGCTGCCGTTTGATTCATCTCCCTCCCTCCTTTGTTGATTTCCTGTTTCCCCATGGACTGGACCAAATAACTGAGCCGACTGAACAAAACATAAGCAGAAAGAGCTTTTGTTTCTGTGCAATTGTACGGGTTAGGACTGAGGTAAGATATCAAATACATGGATACAATGACACTCAAAGCAGAAAATATAACAGAAACTCAAATGTTTACTGGAATTGATAAACAAAATATACTGTATATTGGCAGTACAAGATACAATATAATTGCTGCATAAATTGTTGCTATATATTAGTAAGTGGAGAAAACAAGTTCAACTTCATACAGAGAACATCTTGTACAGAATGCTACCCTTTAAATACGTTAATACCTTTACAGATTTAGTCAAATATATTACTGCATCTCATTTAACAAAATTATTATTTCTCATTTCTATTTTCTCATGAAGCATATGCTCCTTTGGTGTTGTAAATCAATCAAGTTTCAAACTGGGGCTGTAGTGAAGGTCTTAAAGATAAATCACTGTTGTTGATTTACGAAGAACCACGATTAATGGTCTCAGGGCCATGGTTAGACACAACCAACATCAAGGGCTTCAGCTTTCTGTAAAACCAAACAGTAAAAAACAATAGTCAATCTAATAGGTCTCAATGCACACTTAAAATAACTGATAGTGATTCGATATGATATCCTATCTCAGTTTGATTTGTTTACCATTAGCCGTGCGTATTTCTTGGCTAGGTCGACATTGGTGCGTCCATCCTTGAACGGATATGACCACAGGATAGTGTTCCAGCGGGGGCCATACTTTCTCACTCCTTTCACCAGGAAGTCAACCTCCTCACGGTCGAAGTCCCGCCTCGTCCTCGTCCTCCTCTGCTGCTGTTGAGGGGACTGGGGAATGAGGCGAAACGAGAGGAACAGGGATGGAGATAACACAAAAAACATTGTGTGACTGAATCGAGAGTAGGAGAGAAGCTTACAGATGGACAGAAAGACTGGGCTGTAGCATCACATACATTGGTACATACTGTACTGTACTGTACATGTACTGTACATGGGTGCATATAAACGCAGGCTCGGTGCAGTTTATTATTTCACGCGTTCTTTATCAGTCACACTGTTCATGATTCAGGCATTCAACACACACACACTCACTCACACACACACACACACACACACACACACACACACACACACACACACACACACACACACACACACACACACACACAAGCACAATTTACAGTAGCATAGTCCTTCCTCCAATTTCACATTCCCAAGCTACTCAAACACATACTTTGCATAATCTCTCCACTATACACCACCACCCCACATTTAAACATTTGGTTTGTATCAAGAAGCAGAGCAGGACGTGTTAACCTGTTCAAAGCCCTATGATAATTGAATAGCTGTAGAATTACTAACGCAGGGAAATTCAGCCAGCACAAGAGTATAAGAGCAGAATGAAGATACAATGTAAAAGAGAGGAGCATCGCTACAAAGTAAATCAATACACACAGTAGAGTGCATACCTCCACCAACACTAAGCTAAGCCATGTTCATATGGTGGATAGTTCAGCATTATGGTCGGTGGCCGTAAATGAGCTCTACAGCACCCCCATTATGAATGGGGCCGGTAGCATGATTCTTTTCAGCAACTAGATTCACAGGCCAGTAATGTTAGGGTTGCCTCTTAAGAGACATGCAAAGTTACAGTACATTTTGTGACCCCATCCCCACCCAAAATGGAAATATTTATACAGTCACACATACACAAGAACAATTCACAATCAACTGTGGATTTGTTTTCACGAGGAGAACAGGTAAACAAACGCACACAACAGTCTTTATGAGGTGCTGGTACTGGCAGCAAGATTAAAATAGGGAAGAATAAAGAAACACTCAGCGTAACAGGATTTAGAGTGTTTTACCGTAACTACCAACGTTTTGACAAGCAGTTTTTGTTTTCACCGCAACTTACAATGGAACTCAGTTCGCTGAGTCGCTTCTTCAACTGATTGCCCTCTCCATCTTCACGAATGGCTCTCCCTGCAGATTGAAAGACAAGAGAGCATTATGTGTGTGTGTGTGTGTGTGTGTGTGTGTGTGTGTGTGTGTGTGTGTGTGTGTGTGTGTGTGTGTGTGTGTGTGTGTTTAACAAAGGCTGAGTGAGAACAGGCCAAGTGCAGATGCTGGACAGCTCATTCTGTTACACAACAGGACATCACCAGGCCTCGGACTACACTGAATAGAAGGACAATTTCTCTTTTCTGCCCGTCTCTGTTCATGGCTTGTCCCCTTCTTCATCAGTCTGACATTACGTCACCCGTCACGCCTAACACGATAGAGGCAATAGAGGCAGAGCACATAACAATCTACTACTGCGTGAGAGAGAGAGGGGGGGGGGGCGGGGGAGGGGGAGTGAAAAGAAATGGAAAGGTAAAAAATTATAAAATTACAGGAAACCGAAAGAGAAGAGCCAAAGATAAGATAATGGTCAAAGTACAGACTGAATGAGAGGGCATGCTCTTGATAGTGGAGAAGAGGAGTGCAACAAAGAAACGGGGAGGAGGTAGGGAGTATCAAGGGGGTGACAGACAATCTTGGGGTGGGGGGTGGCGGTGACGGGGTACATAAATCTGTGCTAAAGTACAAAGGGCACAATGAGAGAGGAGCCTTTCTCCAAGTCAGCATGCAAAGCACAGCAGAGCCGATGCCGTTGAACCACAATCATTTAATGCCTCGAGGTTTAAGTAAGGGGAGGTACAGTAAATTAGTACAAAACCAGGAGGAGACAAAATGAGGTAGAAAGGAGCACTTGGAAATGTTTACTGCTGTGTGACTCAAGCATTGGTGCTTAGCTTGTACTGGGGGGAGTATGTCCCTATTAAAAACATTGAACGTAGAATCTGGGCTAAAGAACGGGCTAAAAATGCTGTTCCACTTCCTCTCACAGTCATGGCAAAGCACAAAAGCAATAGATATCACACACGCGAGCGTACACGCACACACACACACACACACACACACACACACACACACACACACACACACACACACACACACACACAGTGTGTTCTGCAGAGTGTGAAACAGCTTAGTACAGCTGTGGTGTGCAGAACCAGCTATGGCCTGCGCTGTGAGAACACTGGCTGAGGTTCAACATTCCTTCTGTTCTTTGGGCTCTCTGCTGCCAAGAGCTCACTGGAGAGGACGGCTCCCACCGCAGGCTCTCAATCACACACCACGACACACGCACACACATGCATGCATGCAGGCATGCACGCATGCACACACACACACACAGTCACACACACACACACACACACACACACACACACACACACACGCTGTACCCACTTGACAAATATATTTTAACGTCCATTTGATATCTGAACCATAGATTCATGAGAGGTACATGAGGTAGATCACTGTTTCCCAAACAGTGGGTCGGGACCCATTTGTGGGTCGCTGACCAATTTATATGGGTCACGACTCGAGTAGAAATCGCACTCTTTTCCTACATTAAAAAATTATATATATATATATAATATATTAGGGCTGGGATGCGATTACATTTTTGTATCTAATTAATTACAGGCTCTGTGATTAATTAATCGCAATTAATCACATTTTAATCGCACATCGATAGTTGACCTGAGAAGCATTTTTTTCAAGTAAAACACATTTTGTTGTACGAGTGAATCAACGAGTGAGTTTTTTAAATCTAAATTTCGCATCCACTGGGCCAAGCAAAGCGCTCTGATCGGCTACTTCTGCCTTTGCGTTTGTTGTCTCTTCTTGGTTGGTGCATCGCTATGATCGGTATGTCTGAAACGGAAGGTTCTGTGGTGCAAAAACTAAGTGCGATTAAAATGCGTTAATTTTTTTAAGCGCGTTAATTTTCTGTAATTAATTAATCGCAATTAATCAGTTAAAGTCCCAGCCCTGATATATATATACAGTATATATATATATATATATATATATATATATATATCCACGAGTTTCCAACGCCCCATAGTGCATTGCGCAGACGTCTGCACCGAGCTTCCGCCGCCGATTTACAAGCTCACAACGGGTTGCATCTGCGACGCGACGTGAGCTTGAATGTCTGCTGTTAAACCCGGAAGTTTGGTCCCGATAGTCTCCAGTAAACTCCCGCGGAAACTTGTGGATAGTCTGGATACACTTTCTTTTTTTCTTTTCTTCTTTTTTTTTCACTAGTTTGTGTCCCGGGCAAACATCTAATCTCTCTTTTGGATCTCGACCTGAAAAGCTTGGGAACCACTGAGGTAGATCATACCATTTTCTGAAGAGGAACACAGTTTCCTAGGAGTTAGGCCTAAGAGAGAAAGAGAGAGAGAGAGTTAGAATGACAGACAGAGAAGAAAACATATTTGTATTCATAATATGTTCATGTATGAATTTAGTCACAAATAAATTATGTTAAGTTACGCTAAGTTGTTATAGAAGTCTTTGGACAAACAGACCTTCCCGGTCATGAGAGGTGAATTTCTTTATAGGGGTCAGAGAGAAATCTGAAAAGCAAAGAAAACAGACACATGGATGCATTTCATTTTCAGATTGACTTGACTGATTTTTGCATACGATAGTAAAAGTAGGCAGTTACTATATGTAAATTCTGCTGGTGGACATAATCTTATCCATACAACCTTTATAGGACTAGTGGACTAAACATACCGGTAGATATATAGTTGACTAAACATAGATTTAAACACGATATCTATATTCTTGATATCTGCATCATTTGATTGTTATTTGTTGGCCAATATGAGGCTGTAAAACAAGGTTTTTACTGCCATTAACCCATAGGCCTGAACACATTATGACGCAATATGCTTATGCTTTAAATATAAAAAAATAGCAGATATACAAGCTCACAGCGCGCTGCGAGCTTGTAGATCTGCTATTTTTGAAAAATTGTGAAAATTAGAATTTTGACCCGATTATATAAGTGTCTTTTGAATCCTTCTAAGATTTTTGGAAAAAACCTATGTTTCTATGTCAGCAATCTGGCCAGCCATCGTCAAAGAAAAGGTCCTTTTCACTTAACTGGAGCCTAGTTAGTCTGTTCTTGAGAGACCACTATGTCAGTGGTGCTCAAACCTTTTCGTGAAGGACCCCCAAAATGATATTTATTTGGCCACGGACCCCCATTTCAAAATATCTAGTTCCAGGGACCACCCAGACGCAAAAGTTGAGTTACAAACGTTCGCTTTGAGAATACATATATTCAAAGATTTGCACACATTTTCACGACTTTTTCAAAAATAGCAGATCTACAAGCTCGCAGCTCGGCACTCGGTGCCGCGCTGCGAGCTTGTATATCTGCTATTTTTCACTGGTTAAAGCATTCAATAATTCTAGGCCTAAATGGGTTAAATCTGCCATTTGTGTCCTGCGCATCTTCTACTATGAGGTTGGCAGCGTTTGTGCATCTGTACTGAGCACAAGCTACAAGGAGGGCAGTGATTCATTCTGGTTGAAAAAACAACAACATAGAAATAGAGGTCGATGCGTCGACTCTAGGGCACATAAGAAACAGCTTACTGTTCATCAGTACTTCAGGCTTGACCAGGAAGTATTCAATAGGGATGGAGCACCTTGTTTTGGCCAATCACATCGCTTGGGTGGGATTACAAATATTTGTGTGTTTTGACATGCTCAAGTGTCCTGTCCTAACCCCTCCAGTGGTCCATGTTCCTCCGGGACTCTGTCTGTTGCTGTCTCTCTCTCCTCCAGTGTGCATCTGTGTGGCGGGCCCGGTACCTGACTGTGGCCTCCTGCAGTGCCCTGTGCATGTCGCACATGTGGACAGATGAGCAGAGGAGACCGGAGAACGTCCTGCTGGTCACCTCCGCAAATGGCAGTACGCAGCCTGGTCCAGAGTAGGGAGATGCCAGAGTAAATATTTGTCGACTTTTAGGTTTAGTCAACTAGTCCTATAAAGGTTGTATGGATAAGATTATGTCCACCGGCAGAATTTACATATACGGTAGTAACTTGCTACTTTTACTATCGTATGCTGACATGCAAAAATCTAAGTGGATTATCTTTTTTAACATTGTGGTGCTTACAGTGTGGACTGTGGAGAAAGAAAATGGAGATTTAAAAAGAATAAAGAGACGGAGACAGCAAGAGAATGAACACATCATGTTTCGCTGTCCTTTTTTGGGGAAACGGGTTTGATGGACTGTAAAGCTCTACCCATTCACAAGGTATACTGAAGTGTTAACAAACCATTTCCTGGTGCAGGACGGGCATTATTTATTTACTTCATTTTGTATTTATTATTTAATTTAGCCAAAAGAAATGTACCCCCTTTTTCTCCCCAATTTCTGTGTCGTCCTTGCTGTTGTACTGTAGTGACTCACCTTCCAGTGAGGAACCCCCACCACAGACGGACGTAGAGCAGGGTTCCCCAATAGGCGGCCCGCGGGCCATTTGCGGCCCGCGGGGGGGCTACTGTCTGGCCCCCACCAACCCCAGTAATAATGGTGGTATAAGAGCAGCAACAACACTAGTATATCGTCGTTGTCGGGTGGAAACCTCGTATCTCCAAATTTGTACATTCTTTCGCAAATCATACAGCTGTCGCACAAAAGTAGTGAAAACAGCAGATCTACAAGCACACAACGCCTCGCACCGTGAGGCGTTGTGTGCTTGTAGATCGGCTGTTTTCACTAGTTTAAATCATTTTAATATGATAAATTCAAAACAAACGGTTTTGGACATACAAGGTTTTCACCTGACAACGACGAAAACTGTCGCTGGAGTAGTGGGAACGCCACCGTCGCCCCCTGCAATGTTGTGGCCCTCGGCTTGGTACCCTAGACATAATTCGGCCATTGGGGAAAACTAATTGGGGGACCCTGCCGTAGAGCCTTCGTCCTACTCCTCCCGCCCAACACTCCCTGCAGACAGGTGCCTCCCCAGCCCGTAGGAGTACATGCAATGCCCGCCCGGCTTCCCTCCCCCCTAACACCAATTGTGTTCGCATAGACGCCCGATAATGCCGGTTGTACCACAGTGAATTTGAACACGCAGCTCTCCTACCTGAGCACCTATTGACAGGTGGTGTGACTGTCTCTGGCTTTGACATCTTATTGATCTCCTCCTCCAGCAACTCAGACAAGACATCTGTGTGTGTGTGAGTGAGTGTGTGTGTGAGAGAGAGAGAGAGAGAGAGGGGGAGAGAGAGTATTTACTGTATATAATCAAACAATTAAAGAAAGACTGTCTTCACTAGGCAGTGATTCCTGGTAAAACAAGTGATCCCTGGTAGTGCTGGTCTTAGTACCCACCAGGCCATTCACATGGTGTCTTTCTAGCCACCAAGGTATTCCTAATTGTCTTTCTAGCTGACCTTTTCTTTGCCACAATCTGTACAGTGCCTCACACAAATCTAATACATTCACACATACCTGATATACAGTACACACAGTAAATATATACATACATACAAGATACAAACACAAACTGCAATACATGACATCCAAAGGAATACTTCTTTTAGAGATGGGGCCCATTGAGAGTTCAGTGACCTACTGTATACAGTATGTGACCAATGTAATGAATGAGTTGAGAGGATGTCCATGGTCATGTGCTATATCCAGTAATTTATGGGACTCATTCTGAGATGGTGTCCTTATTGCTTTTTATCTGTTTGGTCATTGGTCATTGTCACATTATTAGTTTGATGCTGAAACCTGTTTATAAGGTGGTGTGCTGTGTACACAGAACATTTGATTGGCATTATGCTCTAATATTCTACTGGCAGCTTAGAACAGCAGCCTGACTACTCAAGCATCACTGTGTAATCATAGTGAATGTTTTGTGAAGGGTTCCCACACATTTTAACCAATGCATTTCCAAAATGTTTCAATTTAACCCAGTAATGAGTCTCTTACTCCTATGTGCAATGCTCAAAGACAGGCAGTGTAGCAAAAAATAAAGTGTGCACGCCGCAAACGGACCGTGGTGTGCATGCAGATCGTGCACGATGGACAAAAATGTGCCAACATCAAAAGTTACGAAAATCGTGGCAGGGAACTGAGGTCTGAGATTCATAACAAATTCGCCTTTCAGGACTCATCACTGCATGTTGTATGCTGCAGTTGATTGGTCTTCATTGACATCTCGCAGGTTACAACATTGGTTGAATTTTGTATACAAAGCCTTACTTGGTGAGCTTCCTTTTAACATTTCCTCCAAATTTGTACTGGTCAAGAATGGGCTAAATCTCAGATCAAATGCCTGGTTACACTGTGTAGTACCTGCATTTTCATCTGAGGGAGGCAAAAAAGCCTCTCCTTTTTTGGCCCCTGGTCATGGAATGACCTTCAGTCCAGACTCAAATTGGCTGTGTTTATTCCTTTGAGAAGTTTTAAGAGAATCACTCTAGACAGATCTACAAACGCTTGCACTTGTTCAGACCTGTAAATAATTTGCTCTGTGATCTCTTCCTTTGGGTACATTCATTGGGCATACTGTGCGTGTACTGCTACCTGTGAATTGTAAACTAGTTTAGTATTTAGTGTACATTTTGTATTTTTGGAGTTCTTAGGTATCTGTTTGTGTATCATGGATGTTCTATTTTTTGTTGTGATGTCTTGTATGTAAGCAAGGATTGTGTAATTTTTTTATTTCTGCCTCTTGGCCAGGTCACACTCGAAAAAGAGATCATGTCTCAATGTGTTTTTATCTGGTTAACAAAATCAATAACCAAAAACAATGCATCGACATCTTTTCCAGGACCTTCCATGACCCTTGATGAATTCCAAACTTTTCCACCACTGGAAAAATATTTTTCTAATTTAAAAATATTACCAGGAATTTCATGACCGTGGGAACCCTGTATAGATCACAATGCAATCATTACATCATTTCTGCCAACTAGCAACATCACGCTCAAAAGACAATACATGGTGCATACAATACATAGTGCATACAATACATGGTGTAAAAGATGTGTATAACTTCTACCTTCATCATCCGCCCACTTTGTCTCTTTCCTCATTCTGTGCTTCACCGGGGCTGGAGGCCTAAACACATGGCTAGAAAAGGAAACAAAACAAATCACTCATCAGAACCTTTGGATGACTTGAACTTCTCTAACAAAGTAAAAACTATTCTGTTTGTTTTATCTGTGATCGATCCATTCATGCAGTACTGTATTTGTGGTTACTTAGCCTGCTGACCGTTCTGTTTGTAGCTCACTGGCTCCCTCCAGTGGAATCACATGTGAAAGCAACTTTCCAGTCCCCTTGCAACTTGAACATGGCACATCCCCTCCATCAGGGGTTTGACATTGGACCCCAACATTAGCCTGGCCGCATTGGGCTACATCAGCTCTCTGTCCTTGACTGTTCAAATGGGACTTATCTTTCTTCAGTTCCCTGTGCATAGCACTCTTCTTCGCCTTTCGGAGAGTTTGGGGATCACCGTTACTTTGTTCCTTGGCTACCGAGTAAGTGGTCGGTCTGGATTCAAAGTAAGTGGTCGGTCTGTACATACAGACCGACCACTTACTTACCCGGCTATTGCTATCATTATGGAACACTTGAGTAAAGGGTTTCCTGTCCTTTCCTGCTCTGCTGGCGTTGGAAGAGGCCGGTGTTTGTTTGCAGTCTTTGAAGATCTGCCTCCGTACAAGACCCTAACGAGAGACAAACAGATACCTGGGTTAGAGAAATACTGTGTAATGCAGTGGTTCTGGTACTCGGGGACCACTAATGCAGCTGGTTTTCTATCCTACAATCTCATTCATTGCAATCACCTTACGTTCCATGTACAACTAATTTGCTAATTCAAACCTGAGTAGCAAGTGGATGAAGTTGCTTCTTCTGGTGGGTCCCATGTCCCTTTGTTAATATCTGCTTGGTGTCCCTATGTTTCTGCTGTATGTGACACCACACTGGTAACCACATTTTATTTTCTCCTTTTTTTCTGTCTAAACCTTCCTAGTCATCTCTGAAAGAGCAAAGTTATCAGCCTACATTTCAAGGAGTAGGTCACACTATGTGATTGGAGTCCTAGAACGACAAGACTCCAGGTATATCTGGTATATTGGAAAACCAGTAGTACTTGTGGTCAACCACAGTGGTGTGAGGGGCAACAATAAGTGCAAATGGATTTTCCGGATTGTGGAGCATAGTTCTTGGAAATTGCAGTCCACATTTAATAGGTAAGACATTCAGAGATTGTATATTATCTTTGAATCTTTGTATATCATAATCACATCTCAATCAATTAACATGTAACTTTCTGAGGTCTACGTGAATGTCCACGCAATGATCAAGCATTTTGAACTTCTGTTGTCACCACTCGTACATCACTCTGTCGAAGCCCTCAGATACACATTATATGCACAGTCTGTTGTACTAAACACTTGAATAGCAGGTTGAACATTGCAGATGAAATTGAAGGAAAGTGAGTAAGTGATGTGTAGTATGTGGTGTTTCATTAGTAAGCATTCCAGTGTGCAGTCACTACCATGAGGTGAGTCTCTTCTTTTTGGTTCCTCTGTGCTCTCATGTCCTCTGTACCTCTCCTCTTCTGGACAGACAGCAGGGGAGTCGACTCCCTCCTCCTCCCGTCCTCGCACCCCTCTCTTCCTCCATTTAGCTCTCCTTCTACAGCCCTCCGAAACCGACCTCCTGCTTGCCTCTTGCTCGTCAGTCCAGCAGCAAGTGTCGTCTGCTCACCATAGTTCTTCCACTCTTCCTCTCCTCTTTTGGCCCCAGTCCTGTCATCTTCCTCTCCTCCTCCTCCTCCTCCTTCTCCTCCTCCTCCTCTCCCCCTCTCCACCACCATCTCGCTGTCCTCTCTGTTGGCTGTGGCGTCCCTGAACAGTGCTGAGGCAGGGTTTGGAGGGGTAATGTGGGGCAGTGGTGGAGGGGGGTGCTCTCTCGCCACACCAACGCCAACCGGCTCTGGTGCTGGAGGTGCTGGGTCTGATGGGGCCTCCTTGTCCTCAATCTCCTGAAGAAGAGATGGAAACCAAACATCATGGTTCAAAATATCTAAGTCTTATATAGCAGGGGTCTTATATAGCAGGGGTCTTCAACAGCGGGTCCGGGACCCCTAGGGGGTCCTCAGAGTTACTACAGGGGGTACTCCAAATCTGTGTGATAGAAACCTTTTTTTTTCCTGAGAACTTTAGCCAAAAATAGCTTGTAGATCGGCTATTTTAGGCAAAGGTGTTTAGTGTAGAGGGGAGTCGAAGGTCAAGTTTTTTAAGTATTGACGGTTCAAGTGGTTAAATATCTGAAAACACAAATTGACACGAATCCAAAATACACTGATGACTGTGCTGTCAAACGATGAAACGATGGAATCTATGAACAGGTTGTGGGGGTCCCTGCTCCCTCTCTCTCAACTAAGGGGTCCATGGCCTGAACACGTTGAAGACCCCTGTTACAGTATATAGTTTACCTTCCTAATTACTGCCCAAAAAAATAACAACAAAAAAACAATGATATTACAATAACATTGATTTTCCCCATATCGGCAGAAACTAAATATTGGTTTGGGATGGGGGTGGATTAAGGTTTAACAATGTTGTTTGAAACTTGAAAGTGTTGACCTGCTCTTCATAAGTGTCTTGAGACAACCTTTGGTGATTTGACACCAAAAGATTATTGACTGATTGACGGACATGCAAACATGTACTACAAATTACATGGCAGACAGCTGCCTAATACAATGATCTCAAATGGACTACTAGATGATGACATCAAATATTCAACCGCAAGTACTTTCTATAAATAGACATAGTGTCACTTATTGTACATAGCAACTTTTGCACTTCAAGAGTTATTTATATTTGGAGATATTTGCCGTTGTCCTATCTCCTCATCAGTGTCACTTGCAATGCATCTGAGGATCACTAGTGCTTCTTGCAAAATAGTTTTGTAACCTATGATGTAACCCTTTTGAGTGCCATCGTCACTACATTCATCTGATTACCTACTATGGATATACAGTACATGTACTGTATACCTCCATGTGAGCTTGTTATACTCCGACGAAGGTTGTGTAAGATGAAACATGCCGGCATTATTCTGAGTGAGCCAATTATGATGAGCTACCTTAATCTCTATATTCAAACACAAGTATTAGTCTCAGCTCAACGATTTTGAAAATTCTGTCACAACACCTCTTTGCATCTCGATATATACTGTAGGGGTGCAGGAAAAAATCGATTCGAATTTGAATCATGTTTCTAACATGGTAAGATTCAGAATCGATTCTCATTTTCCAAAAAAAGATTTTTTTATTAGATATTATTTATTAGATATTATGATTTTTATTTTATGATTTTTTTATTGCGATAATTTATTAGATATTATGTTGTGTTTGTTCAAGTTAAAAGAATGTGTGCAAGCATGAATAAATCAGACATGTTGTCGTGGATTTACCTGTGTGTTTACATTATTGCAATAAGTTGATAAAACCTTTACAACTATAAAAGCTACGTAAATGTACTCTCCTTTCATGCCAGCAGACTGGAGTAGATCCTGATATATGAATTGAATAGAGAATTGTTTTGAATAGAGAATCGTTTTGAATCGAGAATCGGTTTTAAATAGTGAATCGTGACCCCAAGAATCGATTCTGAACCGAATCGTGGGATATCCAAAGATTCGCATCCCTAATATAGTGTAGCAGCCTGCTCTGGACACCTTTTCACTCTATTCTCCTGAGTGGCAGGGCTAGCTGCTGTGACTAGCCTTAATTAAGTCAAACATTCCTGCTACTTAAAGATACAGGCTTTACTGTTATATAGTACAACTCTACTGTGAGTGACTGTGTGTGTGTGTGTGTATGTACAGTATGTATGCAAATGCATGCCTAACCTCTGCCTGCCTCTCCTCTAGCTGGTTGATCCTGTCCTGCAGCTCCTTTATGGACCTCCTGTATTCCTTCACGTACACATCTTCCAGTTTCACCGCTGCAACTGATACTCCCGGGGACATCGCTTTATCCAGAAAGATATGCAAATCATTAGTATATAGTACAACTAATTATTCCTTTTTAACCCCAGGTTGGAAACTGGGCATTATTATTACAAAGCCAACAAATAATGACTTTCTGACCATATTCATTTTATAATCTGAATATTGCACAAGATGGGTCAAAAGAATTCCTTAAAGTAAAAAGTATTTTATATACATCTTTAATGGACCAATCCCCAATCACATACACACCCATTGTAACAGTTACAATGGGTGTGTATGTGATTGGGGATTGGTCCATTGCAATCCTGCACGCACATACGTGGCCCAGGTTGCAGGACAGAGACAGTATCACAAAAGGAAATAGAGTCTGCACTGGTAATGCAGAAAAAAAGCTCTGCTGTATTTTACTGCGTCATCAATGTTTCGGTCAATCAGATCTTCATCGTATATGTCCCGATGAAGATCTGATTGACCGAAATGTTGACAACGCAATAAAACACAGCTGAGTTTTTGAGCATTACCAGTGTGCAGACTCTACTTCCTTTTCCGTTCTGTGACCTCCCTGCCCTTTCCCAGTGTATACTGTACATGGAATTCATTTAGGCAGGGACAGAAGCAGCAAAGACCTACCGGAGGTGCTGCAGAACAGAGCAGACAGCCAGCATCAGACAATAACCCTTGGAAAAGAGGAGCTGCTTAACTATCGTAAATGCTATGCTCTATATATCAACTAACAAATAATTACAAATGATGACAAGCAGGACCGGGGAGGATGTGCTTGGACTCACTGGCCTGTTTGCAGGATTGCAGAATGAATGTAGCAATTCTCCTCAGCTCGTCACTCTGGGGTTCAGTGAGAAGCGTGATGATGGTGGACAGACCGCCACACTGCACCAGATGAACTTGGTGTTCCTCTGCAGAGAGGACAGAAACAGTGGTGAACTGGGAGATTTCTTGGTACCAAAGTAAGAGTAAACAGTGAGCTGTAAGCCTCTAGGTGTGAAGGGTACATTCACTGACAGGTTTATCAAGGGAAGAGACACTGCCAAATGCCAAAAAAAAAAAACTAAATGAGAAGACAACACTAGAAACAAGTGCAGGTGCGCAGTCTGCGCACGCACACAAACACACATAGTGTAGTTGCTAAGTCCTACCAGAGGCATCAGTGCAGAGGCCCAGGGTAAGCACCACAGAGAGCCTGTCTTGAGGGTCCAGGTTGGGGCTGGACAGCAGGGAGAGGAGCTGAGGTACCACATAGTGCTGAGCCAAACCAGACGCCAGAGCAGCTAGACAGAGCACAGTTGTAGGCAGTGATTTGGATCCTTTAGTTAAGAGAAAACTATACAGTGTATATTATATGTGTGTGTACATTGGTAGGAGAGACTAACAGTTGTCGGTGATGCAGACAGACAGGGTCTTTGTCAGACAGATAGCGAGCCGACAGGAGGTCAGGCTTTTGTCTGCCTCAGATGCCGAGCGAAGAAGTGACAGGGTCAAAGTTTCCAAACCTCCAGAAGCTGAAAAACACTCCTGAGTATAAGCTGCAAAGACAAAAGGACAAACACAGGTCAATTATAGGCTAATCTCTGTCAGCACCACTGCGCTAAACTTGTAGTGTTGTTGCTGGGAATAAACACATAAGCACCTGGGCGAAAGGGGGGGAAGCCAAACCAAGTTCCTGTTTCTACACGAAAAAGGAGGTGGTGCCCCAGAGGCAGAGGCAAAAACAAAGGAAACTCTTGTTTATTTTTTCCTTTTTATTTTTACAGAATGGGTTCCCAGATTGATAATAGGTTAATCATAGAAGAAAGAAACACGTTTTTGTTTGCAGGGTTTCTTTTGGCAAGTTAACAAATGGATGGATAGATGGATAACAAAAATACAGAAACGAGATAGAATCTAATAATGGCATGGCTTCCTTTAAATGCGACCGCCAGGTCGCAAGTTACTATGAAAACCTCCACTGTCTGTCCGTCACGTCACACTTTTGGCCCTACTCTTATCTCCGGCACCGTTGCCCCTATCCATGCCAAACTTTGCACACACTCCTTGGCTGGCAAACCACAACCTCTGCCCCTGATTTCTCACATGCCCCTGTTCTACAGGCTGGCTGCATGTGTGTCCTAGTGTGGTGATAGATAGTCTATGCCTCATTTAGCCAGATGGACAATGGAGATCTGTAGAAATACTTCACCAATAACAACAAAAGTACTTCACCAGAACACTTTGTGTGTCTTCAAATACAACCCAACTTTACGCTCTTCATGACTTTAACTTTTACTTCACCAGGCGTTGCAAGCTTCCGTTTTTACAGCCAAACAGAAGCTGTTAACAATTGGTGCACCCCAGTCTGTTCAATCATACTTACAGTTGTTGGCGACAGTCATGGAAATGAAGGAGCATATAGAGTGAAACAGCTCAGTGTGGGCCAGTGTCATCTCCTGTAGCCAGCTTTTGACAAGGGGGAAGGCCGAACCACAGATACGTTGACCCTCCTCTAGGACAGGGAAACAAAACCAAAGTGGAGAAAGAGAGAGAATATAACTTTAGTACAATGCTCCAGGTTACATTATGGATTCATTTACTGTAAGCAGACATTAAAGGAATAGTTCATTTTGGATGGAAAGGCAAATGTATTTCTGTCTCCATCCGGGAATCAAAGGGGGTACATTTATTATAATCAAATTATTGTCCTAGACAAATGCAACAAAAACAAAAAAAGTCTCCATGGGTTGAGTAATCAATAGAAAAAAAGTCATTTTGGGGGTGAGCTATTCCTTTAATAACAAAGAATAAAGGGGAAGCAATGAACAGATATGAGATTTTTTCATATCCAATAACTCTATATGACATTTTTCATATTGTTACATGAAATAGGACAAGACACTCTTTAAGATGTACTATTGAATGTGTTTTCTGGTATTTGCACACCATGTTTTGGTGAGCAAATGAGCATGGCTTTGAATGCCTTAATTTACTCCCTTTCTTATCTTAAGTAACGTGATTACCTTGCCTCAGTTATGATATTATGAATATTGGAGAACTCAATATACAGTATGTTCAGGACTATTAAGCTACACAGGTAGTTCTACCATTTTGAGGGTTGTTGATACAGCCACAAAGCGCATTACAGACAGATGTCCACAGCTGGCAGGTCTGAGTGACGGTGGTGGGCTTCTGGGTGGCTTCTGCGGCGAGGGGGAAACTGCTCCTACAAGGAGAAATTGTCAGTAACCTTTTTTAACGTGGCAGTGGCTAAGGAGGTCACACAGCCATCTGGGAGCAGGGAGGTTCCTGGTTCGATCTCAAGCTCCTCCTTTCTGCATGTTAAAGTGTCCTTGAACAAAAAAACGGAACGTCAAACTGCTCCTGATGAGCAGGTTGGTGCTTTGCGAGGTTGCCTCTGCCATCGGTGTGTGAATGTGTCACGCATAATTTGTAACAGTGTGAATGTGAAGTACATTGTAAATCGCATTTGAGTGGTCGGAAAAACTAGAAAAAGCGCTATGTAAATGCCGTCAATGTAATATTTATCCCCAAATGTGGTTCAATGAGAAGATGGAAAACTGAAGAACTACAGTATGCTAGTCAGTTCATTTCTGCAGAAAAACAGGAGTAGAACTTTGCAGGGGCCTTTGCTTTGGGATATTTCTCATACTGGGCAAGCTCTTGTAATAACCATGAACAACCACACTGGAAAATATACTGCAATGTCTTACCCGAAGAGGTCCAGGAGATTGCCTAGGCAGCTGGTCATCTGAGCCAAAGTCTGTCCTAATTCTAAAACAGTACAGAAAGAAGTATTTTAACTGGCGTATAAAAAGAAAAGGAAAAGAAAACTAAAAAACTAAACTCATTGTTCCAGTCCATTTTACTACTAAAGTCAGTGGAGATACTGGACATGGAAACCTTTATTCAATTCCTCGCTCTGTGTCTTCACATATTTATTATAGCCATAAGGAGGCTGATGCTTTCTATTTTCTCAGGATCCATGGTAAACGGATTACCATGGATGTTCTTAGTTATCAGAAGTTGCTCCTGCTTTGATGTGGTCTATTTCTGATATTTTTTTTCTTCTTCTTTTTTTTAGCTTTACATTGGTTTCTTTTCTGATTTGTTTCTTTACATTTGTAATTCTATTTTCTCCTTGAGCTCTATAGGTTGTCTCTAGTCTATGCGTTTTAGATTTTATATGGTTGTCATTTGTATTGTCCTGTATTTATCATTGATAAAGATGTGTAATATCACTGCCTCTTACCCAGTTCACACTTGTAATACTGTTTTTACTGGTTAAATGAAGATAAAATAAAACATAAAAGCCTTCCATAAGGGAAGTGTATCCCACAGTATGCTTTAATACTGTGATGGATATGTGAAGTCCCATTTAGATTTGGACTTTTAGACTTATTGAATAAAAGATGTGAATATCTTGTTCAGGTGATAAAGGTTGAACATATGTTTGGGTATAATATTTCTCAAACCAGATATGATATTTGAATTTTACAATCTACTTTCAGATACATTTCTATTTACTTTTCTCGATGATAGCATATGGTTCTCTGTATAGAACTCAAAAAATGTATCCTCAATTAATCTAGAATATTGAACCATCTTTGTTCTTACTGTTGCTTCCCACCAGTACAGACAGCAGATAGACAGCCACTCTCCTCTGTGTTAGTGGGGTGTCTTCTGCCATCAAACAGTCGGCCAAGTCTGAGAACATTTCCCTTCCGCACAGTGAGAGCTTGCAGTGCACTAATGGGAGGGAACAACAATGATGTAGCCCAATCCTTTACAATATACAGTAGGTTTATTTTTGTTTTAAGTATATGCAGATATGCATGCACAAGCCCACAGAGATGGACTGAGTGATGATGGATATCATTATTATCTTTCACATTTAATGAATTAACCTTTACAATTTCAAAGATTTAGCCCAAATCTCTTACCGGTATTATGTGTTATTATACAGAAATAAAATATATTACAATGCCTCCTTTTGTATACAAAACTTGGCTTAAAAACATAAAAACTATGCAATGTCAACCCAACATTTCACTCACTGTCATCGCTAAATTCTGCATGATTTTGCCACTTTTAGTTGCAAAGTAGATTGATAACAGGAATATTGAGTTATGTGCAGCTCTAACACACACAGCTGGTGCAGGAATTGAGTGTACAGTCTAAACATCGACTCACAGACACACATAGAATTAACACATACCATTGGAGTCTGCAAACGTTCCAAGTGTGAACAGGACAACCCCCTTGACATCTGGGTGAACAACACTGGTCCTGAAGAGGTTATACAAAAACTCCACACCTCCCATCTCTCGGAACAAGTCCACATTATCCTCTGAAATTATGAAAAAGATTGGAAAAGTCAAGTGGAGCATTATGGTCTGTGCACCAACTGATTGATCCATGATCAGGCACCCCACAAACCTCTGTTTTGACAGATTGAGTTGATGGTGAGCAGAGCTTGTTTCTGTGAATCTGGACATTTCATCTGGTACTTAAGACACGCAAGAAGCAAGCTGAGGTCTGTCTTTGTGGCTGAAATATAAGAATACCATGACATTGGACAGGATGTGATCATTTGCACACAATTTGCAACACCTGGGGTTAACACAAAACAACATTTGGACACCTGGGTGACAGTTAATATTACTTACTATTATGGCCTCTGTTCTTCTTTCTGTTGATGACATCCATTTCTGTTTACATATGGCCTTTATCTGTGGTTAGGAAAGCAAAAATTAAAAAGGCTATTAGACATTGCCTTAATGCAACTTTAACAAACTTCTTTGGCTATGACACACACACAACCATACTAAGCCACATAGATAATATATACCTACAGTATTAACCGACCTAGACATTCTAGAATAGACCCAATCTAACCTACTTTAGGTTAGTCCTTTAAAACTACCCAACCTATACCTAACCTAACATACTTGGCAAGGAATCAAGGATAGACCTGTCACCTGGCAAACCTACTGCTTCACTCCTCTCCAACCCATTGAGTCATTGACCTACCCAAATGTAGGTCTGTGAGCTGTTGACAGGAACTTTGTCAGTAAATATCTGACGTTTTTTCCTCACAAACTTCCCTAAGAACAAAGCCATGTAAGTAAGGAGCAGGTCAACATGTCAACATGTTGTTCTTCAATTCATACCTGGGCAGTAAAGGATAGAAGCGGGAAATACGACGTCAGGCTGCTTACAAGCTTGTTATTGGGCGCTCATAATAGTCCTTTTACTTGTTACGTTCCTATTTTTTACAGTCTATGGTTCGTTCATTTTAACACAAGATTATAATTAGTAAAACAAGACTGTCATTAACTGAGCGACGATGTTGACATTCCTCACCGAAGTGTGTGGTGCTGAAACTGCAGAGAGATTCTTGTATCTTGTAAAACAATCAAACAACTATCCAATCACAGGGACGCCGTTCTTCTGGGCCATGGGACAAACACGCTGTGTCCTTCTGGGCTGTGGGATATTAGCTCTGACAACGACGCACAAAATGGAAACGTCATGACGTCACTCGGACAATCATCATGGCGTCCACCGGCTGTCATTAGTGCGTTCTCTGGTTCTCAAGGTTTGCTAGTTTCCAAGACAGGTAGGAGCTGTTTAAATGAACGTATTTTTGTTTTAGACAACAAGCACACACCAGACTGTGTAACAAGTTGAATACGTTTATCTGTTTAATGTTATAAAACAAACCTACACATGCAGACGCCTCTGGCTAACTTGGCGTTAGCTAATGCTTGCTGAAAACGTCACCATGCAATCAACGGGTTTACGTTAATGATTAATTGATTGATTGATTGATTGATTGATTGATTGATTGATTGAAGACTTTTTTTATAAGTTTGCATTGGAAAAGGCACAGTTTCAATCATGACAGTACAGTTCTCTAGTGGTAAGGTCAAAGATGAGATCCAAGAACGCCTTTCAGCTTGTTTACATAGGAAACCTTTATGCATCTCAAACAACATTGAATGACAGACATTGATGATAGATAGCCTGTTATTAGTTAACATTTGCCAGTGTGCCCTTCTCTCCTCGGCAAGTTAACTTGCGCATGCTACGAGATGGCTCTTTGCTAATTTACTATGTCATTCATTTCTCTCAACTTCAGCTATTGAGGTTACCGAGAAGTGAACCCACCAGACCAGCTGTCCACTGAGATGTCTGGAGGACGTGTGTGCGTCAGCATCCTCCACAGAGCCTCCAGCGGCACACTGACACTGTCCCCCACTGTCTCCAGCCAGGTGACTGTCCTGATTCAATGAACTATATACCACACTGTTTACAACTTTACATCACTGTTTCTCAACAACCTGTGGGTCGGCGGTCCCCAAATTATTTTGGGGTGGTCCCCAGACATTGTTTTCTCATTTAACAGTAAACAAACCAACATAAAGTTTAAGTTTATAGAGGGTTTCTGTACATTTAACAATGTAACAATGTAAGGACTTTTTAATACCTCTAAAATGACAAATTAAACATTGGCCAAATTGTCAAATATTAGAGGCAGAAATTATGAAAATAGCCGATCTACATTTATCTCACAACGCTTCGCAACGCGCGCGAGGTGTTGTGAGCATGTAGATCTGCTATTTTCACAATAGGATGGTTAAACAAAGTGGAATGCCTCAACTCTTCCAACTCCAAGTAGTGCTCTTCAGGGTGGGGGTCCCCAGTTCAAATATGAGTATTTTGGAGGTCGCGGCCTGAAAAGGTTGAGAACCACTGGTTTACATCACTGCTTCTCAAACGGTGTGCAAAGTCCAGTTTTGCCTTGGGATTTTATGACGATCACATTATTGTAGAAATCTATCTATAAATTCACGACATTCACAGGTGGTGTGTGTTTCTGTTGTCCTGGAATTCTCGATCAGTCAGTAATTGATGAAGCAGGAAATAGGAGTGGACAATATTTTAGGTCTAGGAGGTGATGGTTATGCTCATGCAGTTTAAAAAAAAATAATGAAATAATGGGGAGAAGTACAATAACACTCAGGTCGATGGTATGGTATTTCTGCCAAGGTGCACAGGGATCAGATGATAGTTAATATACTAGCTGCTTCAAGCACAAGCGGAGCCATAACAAGACAGGCTGTAACAAAACTATAGCGATCAGGCCAAGTAGAGACATCTAGACTCTTAAAAGCTACCAAATTTAGGATGCGTCTTAGGCATTTGTTGGCAAAGGTCTGGAGTTTGTTGTGGTAATATTGGTCACTCTCCATGTCTCTGATCCATAGAGGAGTACTGACTTTACGTTGGTGTTTTATCCTGATCTTATTTCGAAGGGACAGTGCCTTGGAGTTCCATATGGGTCGCAGCGTGGTAAAAGCATGTCTGGCCTTGTTAATTCTGCTTTTGATGTCGTCATCTGATCCACCATCTTTGCAAAGTATACTCCCGAGATATGTGAATCGGTCAGTCTCTTTGATGTTCTCCCCCTGTAGTTGGACTGGGAGTTCCTGTTTGTTGTTGTTTGTTGCCTCATCGCCTCTGTCCTCTTCACAAAGGTTAGATTTAAGCTACCATAATAACAATATAGTAAATAATTATTCTGCACTGTCTACCACTGTCCGACCAATTGACTCAACAATAAGCAAGAGCTCTTCTTCCCTAGCCTGGCATTAGCCAGACTGATATTGTGGATTCATTCACACGTCCTCCACGGTATCAGTCTAGACTTGGAGTTCGGCCCATAGGGAGAGAGTATGAGAAATGAGAAAATGCCAGTCATTGACTGCGTTTCAACTGAACAGTGAAATACAGTCACTGATTGGCCGGGTCATTTTCTGATTTCTCATAGTCTCTCCCTATGGGCCGAAGTCCAGACTGATACAGTGGAGGAACGTGTGAGTGAATCCACGCTATCAGTCCGGCTAATGCCAGGCTACTTCTTCCCCACCATCCTTGGAAAATCAATATTGCTTCCAGCAAGCCAACATACACATTAGCAGCAGAGATTCCGTTAGCCGGTATTTACCGGCCATTGGCCGGTTAAATGTTTCATTGGCCGGTAATTATAAAGTCCACCGGCCACCGTGGCCGGCTGGGAAAATGCCTCTTAGGCTATTTTATCATTTAATCTTATTATTCACATAATTATTTGTCTAAAGTAGTAAGCTACAACCATTAAAACCTATCATAATTTTAAATTTGTATCATGTTCTGTCTTCTGTGAGTCTGACGACAGCGGAGCTGCTTCATGCTGCGCTGTTAGAGGTGGGACTTTCGCGAACGAATCAAGTCTTTTGAACGGCTCTTTGAAATGAACGGTTCACAGTAGGGAGCCGTTCCTGAACAGTGGTGGGAAAAGCACGCTAGTCTTTTGAACGGCTCTTTGAAAGGAACGGATCCCAGAGATCCGGCTCACTTCAAATAGCCATAAATCCCATCTCTATGTTACGTGCATTGGAAATATAGGAGCTTCAAGCTCACAAGTCGAAACGCGCATCGCTGTGAGCTTGTATGTCTGCTATTTTAGACAAGCACACGGCCTTACGGAGAAGCACACATCACGTTTCACAGCTCCGTCAAGTTGATAGCCTTACATTAATGCGCTAGTGTTATAATCAGAACAGAACTGGGGTTCTAGACCAAGCTGGACCCAGAGTAGACGATAATGAAAAAGGGACCCGAACTCTGTGGAATCGTGGATATTATAATGACTTTCTGATCGCATGGATGTGATCCCATCGTGGTCAAAGCAACAGAGGCAAGTTAGTAACCTTCCTTGCACCAACATAACATTAACAAAACAAAACAAATGTTGTGTGTTTGCATATAAAGGTTTCATGAGATGGTGAAGCCAAAATCATATAGAATACAATTAACTTATTAATTTGTAGGCCACGTAGTCTACTGTGTGGCAGGGCGCGCAAACGGTTCGCTTGTGTTGCGCGCCCACTTTAACCTATTCACTTCTTTATACTACTAGGCTACATAACATAAGTAGTAAGGATATTATTTTGTTAACTCAGGAACAGATTTCAATTGCATCTGTGATAAAGAGCAATTAAGGAAGCCCAGCACATAAAATGGGGTAATTATTATGTGCACCATGCACATACAGTATCTCATCTGCAAACACGTGTGACGTTCAATATAATATGGCCGATAAATTAATTGATTGGCCGGTAAACTATAATCCTGCCGGCCACGGTGGCCGGCCCCAAAAATGCCTAGCGGAAACCCTGATTAGCAGCACTATTGTGACGCTGTTTAATCAAAACGGAACACAACCTTAATTAGTTTAATGTTGCACAGGATCTAACCTTACCTTGCTATTTATGTTAACATGGCTGTCAAATGTCTATATTTACTCGGTGTGTAATGTACCAAGTACCAACTAGAAAACCCCCAGCTAGCTTACTGCCCAGCAGCTCCCAACAATATCTTAATGATTTCCTAATTAATAGCATTACTGTACCTTTCAGATTTACCAGTATGGCGTTGGTGCCTCCTCCTCCATCCAGCAACCCACATGGACCCAACAGTCCCACTTCTCCTCCTGGAGGGGCCTCAAATCACATCTCTGGTGTCACAGCGGTGCTAAGACAGGATCTGTGTCTTGGGGCGAGCGGCATCTTTCAACTCATCAGGATCTGGCCTTTCAGCTCAGCCGGGTCCAGATCAACAGCATTCTGCGGGCCAATGAGCAGGTAAGCAGCAATCTAAACAACATAGTTGTTAAACAACTTTAAAAACGATCTGAATGAATGGACATTTAGAAATAGAACATTGCACAGTCATTGTTAACTGAACACATCCTTGATTTGCACCATACATTAACATCTGGGAATAGGCAATAAGTAGTGCTCTTCAGGGTGGGGGTCCCCAGTTCAAATATGAGTATTTTGGGGGTTGCGGCCTGAAAAGGTTGAGAACCACTGGTTTACATCACTGCTTCTCAAACGGTGTGCAAAGTCCAGGTTTGCCTTGGAATTTTGTATATCTATCTATAAATTCACGACATTCACAGGTGGTGTGTGTTTCTGTTTCTGTCCTGGAATTCTTGATCAGTCAGTAATTGATGAAGTGGACAATATTCTAGGTCTATGCAGTTTTTAAAAAAAATGAAATCATGGGGAGAAGTACAATAACACTCAGGTCAGGTCGATGGTATGGTAGTTCTGCCAAGGTGCACAGGGATCAGATGATAGTTAATATACTAGCTGCTTCAAGCACAAGCGGAACCATAACAAGACAGGCTGTAACAAAACTATAGCGATCAGGCCAAGTAGAGACATCTAGACTCTTACAAGTTACCAAATGTAGGATGCCTCTTAGGCATTTGTTGGCAAAGGTCTGGAATTTGTTGTGGTTAACTTATATTGGTCACTCTCCATGTCTCTGATCCATAGAGGAGAACTGACTTTACGTTGCAGTTTTATCCTGATCTTATTTTGAAGGGACAGTGCCTTGGAGTTCCATTTGGGTCGCAACGTGGTAAAAGCATGTCTGGCCTTGGCCTTGTTAATTCTGCTTTTGATGTCGTCATCTGATCCACCATCTTTGCAAAGTATACTCCCGAGATATGTGAATCTAAACAACATAGTTGTTAAACAACTTTAAAAACAATCTGAATGAATGGACATTTAGAAATAGAACATTGTACAGTCATTGTTAACTGAACACATCCTTGATTTGCACCATACATTAACATTTGGGAATAGGCATGTCTTGGAAATGTTTCAAACATGCACTGCAACTCTAAACTTATAGACGTTAACCAGAGGGGCTTTATGTGAGTACTAGGGGTGTCTTCTAAAAATCGACGAATCGACGCGTCGTTTTAAGCCCCGGGAATCGACGCCAATTGTTTGAGTCGAAGCGAAAATATATATTTTTTTATATCACCAGTTAGCCTACTACTGCCAGTACTGCGGTGCACTGCTGGACTGGTGTGGTGTCATGTACTTCCAATGAGAAGTAGCAATTGGCGAACAGTTATTTATTGTCTCGCACCAGCGTCGGGTTGAAAGTGAGACGGAACGGCCAGAACGGTTCAGAACCGCCGCTTCGTTAAAACATTCAGAGCCGGGACAGTGTTCCGTTAAGAGGAGGAAGCACGCTGTCAAAATCCCATATTAAATAACCTGCCACAGCACAAACGCGCGTCCACGAAGTAGTAAACAATCTTCTAAAGTCAAATTAACATACACAAGTGTAGGCTACAAGTTACATTTTCTAATTAAAGTGCTTCTGAATTGTTCCAGTGTTGTAATCCATGATGAATGATTGTGTTTCGCTGTGTTTGCGTCCATGACATGTCCACACTGATGGCTCAAGCGGGAGCTGTGCCTCCACCTGTTTATGATCAGTTTCTGATATGAATCCGTTCTCGACACTGACTCATTACTCTGTCAGTGCTCTGTGTCCCGCGACTGCGGACTGGATCCCATCGTTCATTTAAAAGAGCCGTTCAAGAGAGCGGAATCGTTCGCGAATGTCTCATCTCTACTGCACGCTGCAGAGAGACGGGGCAGAGTTGAAACAGCGGAGATGTTTTATTTGTTTTAACGGTGTGTTATAACTCTATGGTTGTACACTGCTATGCAGATAACATTTGTGCTCGCGCACCGATATCACCGAAAACACTGTGTATTCAATTCATCTCTTAATGTATTACTCTATTATGTTTACGTGGTTTAAAGCAACACTTTTTTTTTTCTTTTTTTTTACACAAAGTAGACTATAAAACGATTCGTCGACGCGTCGGATTAACCCCCGCGACTCGAATCGACTTCATAAATCCTGTGTCGAAGACAGCCCTAGTGAGTACACAGATATCTGACTGAGTAGGACCAAGGTTCTGGTCTGAAAATTGAATCCAATATGAAGTAACCAAACCTGCATTCTAACTATTGGACAGAAGAGGGTGATTTGAATCATGGCAAAAATAAGTTTGATTAAATGCATGCAAGTCTATGGGAAAATGACTCAAAGTAGTGGGTCCCAGTCCCACAGGTGGACATTTGAATCGATCCTTCTTCACAGCTAATCACAGATTAACTCTTCAACTGTACATTGTATCACACCTAGTGTGAAGTGAGCGGTGCTATTTACAAGTTCATTTCATTACGTGGCCGCAAAGCTTGGCCAATGTGACCCTGTGTGTACAACAAACTTTGAGCACTTTGTGCTCAATTCGTAGGCCAATCTTGGCGGGGACACAAGCTTGGTGGGACGCAAATGTACAGAGAAAACCGCTTTAGTATGCAATTGTTGTACATTTTACATCTGATAAGACATTGACTTCATGTTATTCTGCAGCCACCAGCCAATTATTTATCACAAGGTTAAAAAGCTTATGCATGTCTCTGTATCACAGGCTGTGATTGTACCCGAGTTTGATGGAAGGGGCCTCGGTGCTGTGAAACGTTTTGAGAGCAACCAGTTAGCTGCTAACACACCCATTGAGGACCGACGCAGTGCAGCCTCCTGCCTACAGGTAGGCCTGTTCTCCTCATTCCACATCAGTCCTAGACTAGTTTTCTTTCAACTAGTAAAACGTTTGACCTTTTAAAAATCCCCCCAAATGATCTCAAATATATCAATCCCCTGCCCACCTGGTCCTTGGTCTGCCCCATGGTCTCTTCTCAGTGTCTAAGATATGTTTTTTAATACTTTTTATTTTTTCATCAGACAAAAGGTATGCTCTTTGGAGTGTTTGACGGGCACGGGGGCCCTGCCTGCGCCCAGGCAGTCAGCGAGCGTCTCCTGTACTACGTAGCCGTGGCCATGATGTCCCAGCGGATCTTGGAGGAACTGGAGAGGTGTATGGAGCACGGACGACCAGTCCCTCCCATCTTACAGTGGTACAAACACCACAGTGACTTCATCTACCGCGAGTCTGCCTCCCTCTACGTAGACCACCTCAGAGTCTTCTGGCAGGAGATGCTGGACTGTGAGGAACATGGTGATGGCATGAGGTATGTATGTTTGTTAACTTGGTGCCTAGACACGTGCATATTCAACTATTATTTGTACAGCATGTGACATAGTGCTGCTTAATAAAAATGAGCATACCACATAAACCCTTTATTGATCCCGGTGTGGACATTCCGGTGTTTTAGCAGCAACAGAATTGAGCATGAAACACATATGAATAAGATGACAAATATAATACAGAATAAGTAGCATTAAAATCTGATCCTCACCATCTGGTTTAGCTTAATGAATCTATTTGGGCATTCTTGCCAGAAAGGACAGCCATTATTATTTGTACATGTAGAAATAAATGCACTGGAACCTACCTTGGATTTAGGTTTCTTAACATTTGTTGATAACCTGCATTAATTACAATACACCCATTAATCCACTCTCCTTTAGTCCACAGGAAGCTCTGGACTATGCCTTTAAGCGACTTGACACAGATATCTCTTTAGAGGCGCAGGTCCCTCTTTCCAGTGACATCATGAGGAGCACAGCTATACAGGTAAACACTAGTACCATCTCTGTACCATCTAGCTCAGATTAGCATAAAATGCACACAACACTATTGTATGATATCTGTGTCTTTTTGGAGCTGTGTGAAGCACAGGCTCCCTATACGTGGCTGTGTGGGTCTGTCTGTCTGTCTGTCTGTGTGTATGTAGCCTGAACTTCCTAAACTTCGGCACGCTACTAGTCCCACAGTTTTGCCACCACACACTCGCGCCATATGTCAAATCGACCGGCTTACTCGGGAATCGTGGGCTAGTAACTTGCTAAGAGAAAGGTTCAATAGTTTAATTGATATTAATTTATTAGTGAATTAATTTTCCCCATTGACTTATAATGGGAATCGCAAAAACTCACATTCAATTATTTGTCTCTCGCAAACCATAGGGGCTAGAGTTTCAAGACTTGGAGAGGAGGTTCATAATGATTTCAAGGATTAAATAAAAAAGAATTGTGTCATTTGGCCGCATGGTGGCGCCATAACACCCCACTTTACGTTTTGGCCTGTAACTTTTGAACCGTAGGTCGGAAAATTTAAAATATTTTTTCCCTGGATTCCTTGGGTCATGACGCATCTCCCCATATAGGCCACGCCCATTTGCGCCATGATAGATTTTCCGCCATCTTGAATTTTCTCCAAAACACCCTTTTTCCTCCTTTTCCTACATATTTTCTTCAAATGTCACAAAAATCGGTACACATGATCCACACACACACACACACACACACACAGGGGTTAAAGTTCTCCGTCCTGGGGACGGATTTCCGTCTTGAGGATTCACTAGGGGCTATTTATGAGATCAGAGAAGATTCGGAAAAAAAGAAAAAAAGCTGAACCGTCTGCGCTAATTATAATAGCATCAGTTACTACTGTGGTGCGTAGACTTGCTGGTGTGTCATGTAGTTCTAATTTAGACCAACTGCTTCCTGTAAGTAGACTTAAAAATAAAACCAGTTGACGTGACTTGACTTGACTTGATCAGATTACCCTAGGCTCTTATTTTGAAATCCGCCCTACACTGAGAGGAAATGCCTCTAGCTACTTGTTGCTGCTGTAAGCTAACTGCGACGATGCATGATGTTGGATAAACAAAACATCACTTGGATTACCCGCAATAGTTTGGCTAAAGTTCATATTTATGATAGAAAACAGTGCTCCTGTGGCTTAAACGATGTACACCGTTTGGAAGTTTGTTAAACTTTTTGGACCTACGCTGAATTCCAATAGCTGGATGCTGCAAAGGAATGAGACGTCGCTCTCTCTGTAATGTATGGATGGCAGTGTCAAAAGATGAAGTCACTGGAGTTTTACATGTAAACAGCAGGTAGGCTATACTATCTAAATATGTGTTTACAGGGGGCAGCAGTAATTGACAATACGCGTTTGCTTTCTACAGTCTATATGGTTTGCTTACGTTCTCTGCATTATAAGCAACTTGTTATGTTTGCAAATCAGAGATTCGAGGGGATTTATTTGTCACTCACAAAAGTGATCCATACAGATGCTAATGAAATACTTCGGGGTGGTGTTTCATTGGTACCGATTAGCAACGTATCATTGGTGTTCACTGTTCATGGCAATAGGCGGAGATTTCTCCACTGCATCGCAGTGTTTCTCTCATAACATTACCCACGTGTGGCATAGGTTCAGTCAGCGACGCGTTATTTGGAATTGCACATGAGTTCTGGGCGGAGCCAGCGACAATAAGGCTCGGATGTGCTCACTGCTCAGTGCGGTCAAAAACAAATTGAGGTGGGCTTGGCTGGATGAAAAGGTTGACGGGAAAGCCATTCAGGTCCTGGTGTCACCGTGTCAAACGGTGAGAGAACCAGGAGCCTGTTTCTGTTGTATCTGTTATATGGCAGCATGGCAGCAACGATAAAAAAGACACTTTTCAAGCGCGGGGGGGGGGGGATACATTTCCGTCTCGGGATTTTTTTTTGCTTTAACCCCTGCACACACACACACACACACACACACACACACACACACACACACACACACACACACACACACACAGCTCCACTTCACACGGGTGTGATTTTTTATTTTGCAACAGGTTGCCTTCGCAGGATCCACTGCTTGTGTGGCCCATGTGGGCATGGAGGGAATCCACGTGGCCAACACCGGTGACTGCCGAGCCGTGCTGGGGGTGCAGGAGGACGACGGGACATGGAGTGCCTTGCCACTCTCCTCGGACCACAACGCCCAGAACCAGGCTGAGATGGAGCGGATCAGAGCCCAGCACCCCCACTCTGAGAGGGACACGGTGGTCACTGATGACAGACTGCTGGGGGTGAGCTTGATAAGAATAAGATTAGATCGACTTTATTGTCCACACATAATGTGTTTTTGGATTCAGTGGCAGATGTAAAGCAATAGATAATCTAGACTGTACTCCGTCAAGGTGCCAACTTACACCTAATGCAGTCGTGGCCATGTATGGCCCTTGTATGGCCTACTTGTGCGCCAGCAGAGCGCGCCCTGTTATTTATGTCAGGTCGCACTTGTTGATTGTGCTGTCACCACGAATGCTGGTCCCTAGCTACAGTCATAAACACAAACATTTATGCAAACAGAATAGATGCGCCACTTACAAAATCATAATAATAATAATAATAATATATATACAATAAATATGTAAGACACAAAGACAACAGTATAATAGAGCTTCTTGCACATATTCCAGTGTACGCTTAAACTGTCTATGCTTGTGTAATACAGTCCCTGGGGAAATTTGGGTTAAAGAATTGATGAGTAAAAACTACTACAGTACATTGAAATAGCAGAATTGAGGAAGCTAGTGTCTCAGAGTACTTAATTCCTTCTCTCACAGTAAACCAACTGTTCTGTCCACATGTTCTCTGCCAGGTCCTGATGCCCCTGCGTTCCTTTGGTGATGTGAGGTTCAAGTGGAGTCGGGAGTTGCAGCAGAGCGTTCTCAACGGGCTGGACTCTGGCTTGGACCTGGACTCCCTCAACCTGTACCAGTACACTCCACCCAACTACCTAACTCCACCGTACCTGGACGTGGCACCTGAGCTGACCTATCACAAGCTGAGACCTCAGGACCGCTTCCTGATCCTTGGCTCCGACGGTCTGTGGGACGAGCTGAGCAGCAAGGAGGCTGTGCGACTTGTTGGGGAGCATTTGAGTGGGATCCACCTGCAGGTATGAAAAGTGTGCGTGTTTGTCGGACGGAATTGACATGTATGTTGTGGTTGCTGCCAGTGTGAAAACCGTTGAAGGCTAAATTCATTGATTTGTTGGTTTCTTCATCTTATTCGCTTTATAATCGCGATAATCGCTGTCCTTTATCGTGATAAAAAACACTCACAATAATCGTGGAGATTTTAATTTATCATTGATGAAATTCCTCCATCATGCACTGGGATCAATTCACCTATTTATTTGATAAGCTGCATATCTAGTACCACTTAAACCCTCTATAATTGGTCAAACGGAACTGGAAATAAAGTACTTGATACAGTATTTTCTTTTTCACTCTCTAACAAATCTCTTTGCCAAAAAATAGCCGATCTACAAGCTCACAATGCGTTGTGAGCTTGTATCTATTTTTTGTCAAATGTTCCGCTCCAGGATAATGGACCTTGGGGATATTTTGATTATTGCGATAATATCATAAATCTCAATTTCTTTGGTCACACAATGTGACATGAAATGTTCATATCGTCCCATCCCTATACCTAACTTCTACTCTTCACGCTCATTCTCCTCAGGCTCCAGTCTCTGCATCTGAGAGACGGCTGAATCTGGGCCAGATGCACGATCTCCTGTTGAAACGACAAGCCCGTGCCACCCCTGCCCTGGACCTAAACGCTGCCACACACCTCATCAGACATGCCCTGGGCACTGGGGAATATGGAGAGCTGTGCCAAGAGAAGCTATCCGCTATGTTAACATTGCCAGTAGACCTAGCACGCATGTACAGGGATGACATCTCAGTTACTGTGGTGTATCTGAACTCCGACCTGGCCAAACCTCGCCACAGCTGACACTTGATCAGAGTTCATAGACACATCATGCACCAATAATTACATGTAACTCCTGTCTTAATATTTTTGTGCGAAAAGGGCAATTGGCACAATGGCACCTGTTAAAGCGATTTACCAAGAATTGTTTGGGATGACAGTAACTTGAAACTGTTTGCTGTCAAGCTCTGTGCTTTTTATTATATCATTGATTTTTATACAGATGACACCTTGTCTGCTGTAGTTTACATCATTTGAAGTCAGAGTTGCAAAAGAAGTTTCATGAAGGACGGTTTCTTTCATAAGTACCGGTACGTAATTCATTTAGTTTCCTCCATAAACAATTAGCAATTGTGCAATTTTGTAGATTAATTTTACATAAATTATGTGTGTTGTATACTTGAAACAGTGACTGAAGTACTATACTGTAAATTAATGCACAAATTCACTTTCTGCCTTGCCTGAGTAATGCTGAAGAGAATGTTTTATTCTTGCTTTTAGATGTTCAGGTTTGGGCTCTAGACAATCCATTTGTGATATTTTCTTTGATCCACAATGTGAAAGCTTTTCAAGCTGCAATCCGTTTCATGTCCCACCGGAACCCAGTTCTCCCATGTGGGAGATGAAACTTCTTCCTCTTCCGAGAGGGAGTGAGAGATTTTGTTCTTATAAGATTCTGGCAGTGCTACATGTCAAGTGTCCTAACTGACACCAGGTAGGACTCTAGCTCTGGTCCATAGCGTTAGAAGGAGTTCTCCTTAACGCTGTGGGACTGATGAGCCCTTGGGACCCACACCCACGGTAACCCAGCCTCTTTAGTAAATTAAGAATACACTTTTGCTACTCACCAAAACAAAGACGGTGCGCAAAGTGTGTGCGTGACAGGATCAAGCGTGCCTTCTTGATTGAGGAGGTGCTCAAGGCACAGTGCCAGAAATCTAAGTAAATGTTATTTTGCCACAGTAAAAGATGTCCCCTTAAAGGCCGAGCAGTCTGGGTGTGAGCACAAGGGCACATCCGTCCCACAGAATTAAGGAGAACTTCTAACGCTATGGACCAGAGCTAGTAGGACACCAAGGAGGTTACAAACCTAACAATTTTCAAAGCGGCCTCCCTTCAGTTAGATTGGCGTCCTACTTTTGAGTATATGAGATATTCCTCGCAGGCAGACTCTTACTTTATTTTAAAGGTCCATGTGTGCCTGTAACATTATTGCAATATAACTACAAAAAGTTATTTTTTACTGTCCTAATTTGTAAATCTACAAGCTCAGAATGTGTGACACTTTGTAGCTTGAGATTTTGATTTGTCTATTTGTGTCACAAAGTGAAAACTTCTGCTCTACCATACATATTGTTTAAATTAAAACTTTTTTATTATTTTTCATTAAAATAAGTTCCAATTGCAGCTTTATTTTGTACCTTTGTTCTGTCAAACATTTGAATTTGGGACTCCACCAAAAGTAAAAAGTGTAATTCAAGGTACAGACAGAGGCTTAATGTTTAGAATAGAAACCTGTGTGTGTATGTTCAGACAACTTAAATAAAACATTCAAGACATACAAAACCATTTCAGTCATCTTTAAAGAAATGTTTAGTTTGTTGCTCAGTCATCCAAAAATTGGTTTCAGGGAAAGGCTTTTCAAAGTGTATGAGACAAATTTACAAAAGAAAATTGTGCAATACATTGAACCATCAGTAGGTGGCACCTTGAATCCACCATGCACCAAACACCTGAGCAATCTTACCCCATCACTCATATCCTGATCCTTCCCACCCCCATATGCTATGTTCCCACCTCTCTACCTCTTAACTGGCCTAGAACCTGTTTGAAACGCTAGCAGTCTATTTGCCGAGTGTCATATGAGCCTCTCCTGATACCCAAGTGTTTTGTAAACAGGTTGTCTTCTGTGAGAATCTTTCACCTGACTGGCACTCTTAAGCCTAAACCGCACAACATGTATCAGAATTTATTTTATAAAACCGTGTTTCATTTTAAAAATATATATGTTTTAAACAAAGGACGTGGCACAGGAATTGGCCCAATTTTTAAAGGGTGAGATGCACTTGATTCCAAAGCAGTGATCATGTACCTACATAGTAAACATGCACCTGCATGTCTAGGAGCCTGCCCGAGGTCACCTCTACTACGTTTCCCACCCAACTTTGCGCTGATACTATCAAACAAGGCTGTCGTCGATTTTAGCATCAGCTGGAACCAAATTAGTCTACACAGAATCTACGTTTACCAACGGGCAGATACAGAACCCAAATCCCTTTTTTTAAAAGAACAGTTATTTTGTATTCTTTGAGGAAGTGGCCCGGCTTGGATAAGGATTCGCTACTGGTGATGAATGTTGCTACCTAAGCCTCAAGAAAGGAGCAGCATATCCAGGTCACAGAAGAGTGGAAGACAATCCTTCATCACGTCATTTGAATATTGTAAAGCGGGTGATGGGCAGCCTGGGGCTACTAAGACACATCCAGGTGAGTGCTGGCAACAGACTTGATGTAATTTCTGCAAAGAATCATAGAAACACCCTGGCTGCAGATAAATGGTATAACACAGGGGTCTTCAACGTTTTCAGGCCAAGGACCCCTTGGTTGAGTGAGAGATGAAGCAGGGACCCCCACAACCTGTTCATAGATTCCATTCACTAGTTTCATTGTTTGACAGCACGATCATCAGTATATCTTAGATTCATGTTAATGTGGGTTTTCAGATATTAATAATAAACATAACTTTTCACTGTACTTAGTCTGCTATTTTTGGCTAAAGTTCTCAGAATATATTATGGACACTAGGGTTCAAGTGGTTAATATAAAAAAGGAGGGCAAAAAAGATTCAATCACACAAAGATTTGGAGGACCCCCTGTAGTAACTCTGAGGACCCCCTAGGGGTCCCGGACCCCCTGTTGAAGACCCCTGGTATAACATTTTCTATTTATTATTCAACTTCTATGAACAGCACCATTTAACCACTTAAGCCTATATATACAGTACTAGTTTTGTACTAGCAGATCTGCACGCTCACAACAAGTGATCTTGTAGATCAGCTAGTGTCATTATTTTTGAACATTATGCAAATTTTGGAAAATGTTTGAAAATATCTGCCTATAATGACATGCACAGAATATTGTTTAAAGTGGTTAATTATACAGTGAGTTTTATTTCAGTTGAATTACCTCCAATAATCATAATGAAACTAAAATAATGTGGTGATGAGGTACACTGTAAAACCGTGTACATTTCTTGAGTACAAATGGACCCAAGAAATGTACAATTGCTATAGCCAATTTGTACGTACAGCTGATATAATGTAGTACTGGTGTTCAATTGCTTCTTAGTGTCTGGCTTTCCTGATGACAGCAGTGATCTCACCCGGCTGCTTGGACCAAATTGCCAGAAGTTCTAAAAATGGGGTCCCAAGGAGCAAAATTGTAGAGGTACAAACATTGTTTAAAAAGTAATTACATTTATTGTACCTACAGTGTTGAAGTTACTTTCAAAATGTCAAACATTACATATTAGACTACTTCAGTTGAAACTTGAAAGTAATGGTAGGCCTACATCTACTTTCTATGCCAGGTATTTTTCTCAAATGAAGCACAAAAGGACTAGGCATATTATGAAAAGGAACGGGGAGGCTAATTGGACAGAACAAACTAAATAATGGTAGTGAAGTAATGTGTTGAGTACTTTACCCAATCATGTGTTACTTATGAAATGCATTAGCAATGTCCACACCATTACTTGAACATTTACTATTCCATTTTGAGGGTAGACACATAAAAAATAATAAAAAAATAAAACATTTCTAATGTGGGCATCTAGGAACATCCCATCATGGAGTTCCAACATTTTCTCAACGGTTTGAGACGGATGAAGAGAGACTGGATTATTCCACCAAATTACATCCCAGAAAATGACAGAGGTCCATATCCCAAGTTCATGGTGCAGGTAATGGTGCTCAAAATGAATTGCATGACACTGGCAGGATCATTGAAGGATTTCAAATGCATTCACTTAAATTGTAGATATTTTTATTAACACATTGAATGACGTATTTCTGTTGTCGAACAATGCTTTTAGATCAAGTCAAGCAATGCCAAAAAGGTGCCAATAACCTACAACATCACAGGACCTGGAGTGGATGAGCCTCCAGAGGGTCTTTTTACATTTAATTCACAAACTGGATCATTGTTTGTAACCAAGGCACTGGACAGAGAGAAACAGGATGAATACAAGGTCAGTTAACATAAAAGTAAGACTTTAATGATCCCTCATGGTCAAATTTGATCATTTGAGTTGCCAATAAGTAGTTGGCCAGCAGCAAGATAAATTAAAGGTGATACACCATGAAATTTCACTTTTCCTATTTTAAAACCTTTTTTTGGGGTCCCACTAGCACCTTCTATCCTCACAAAGTCCCATTTCTGGTTTTGAGAAGGCGAAGGTTAAAAGTATCCCACGGGTTCTCAAAACAGGCTATCCAGATTTGCTGCCGATTGTGACGTCATCTGCCGATTGTGACATCATCATAAAAATATATATATATATATATATATATATATATATTTTTTTTTCTTTTTTTTTTTCTTTTCAAAAAATAATCTTTTTTTCAAAAAGTTTTTTTTTGGGGGGGGGGGGGGGGGGGCGCTGAAGCTGAAATGCTCTGAGAGCCATTCAAAAATGAGAGAGGCTCTCTATTCAGGAGTGGTAATTTAGCCTCAAACCTTTTGAAAAACGTTTTTGGGACATAAACAATATGACATAAATACTTTTTAAATGCATGGTGTATCACCTTTAAGATCTATGTGCATTTAACATAATGTACAGTGTACAATACAATTACACTGTAAGGGTATAATCTGTATCATAACAAGGCGCAAGGCCAGAGCAAGGTGTACAGGTATATTAGGAAAACCAAAGGGCGATCAACGTGGATGAAAAATCCTAATGCAGAGAGACATTAATAGGGAAACGTTTTGGTTGTTAGTCATTAGTTTATCTTTAATAACAAGTCAGACCATCATCTGCTTTAATGAAGATGACCTAAATAAGGTCGGATCATTGTTTCCCTATAAGTCTTTTTGCATTTGAACACAGTGTGTGTTGGGGTTTCTTCATACACTAGTATGTTTGTATCATACCATCTCCATATGTGTGATTTTTCCAGCTCTGGGCTCACGCCCTGAGTGAGGGAATAAAGGCTGAGGAGCCCACCATGCTCATCATCAGAGTCATCGACCAGAACGACAACCCTCCAGAGTTCCCACATCAACCCCTCCTTGGCAGGGTGAACGAGGCCTGTGCCATCGGTGAGACACTGCATCCAACCGCACCTAATCTCCACCTGTGACTAGTGTTAATCATGATAATTCATGGACCAAATATTGATCATAGCTGGGTTCTTGATGATTCTGAATCCATTGCAAGCATTTGTTTTGCATGAAAAACATTCCTTGGGCTAGAAGACGGACCAAAATAACGGTGAAAAGTGATGACTCATCACTTTTCACAGGTTTGAGGGGCTGAAATCTAGCCCAAGGAATGTTTTTCATGCAAAACAAATGCTTGCAATGGATTCAGAATCATGAAGAATCCCTAGTTTGACCCCTCACATGCTACTTAAAGCGTGTTTTTTCCAGTATAGTGAAGTCAATGGGAAACTATTTTTCGCAATGTTTCTGGCAGAGCAGGCCTCTCATTCTGTGTACCTTATTGACCAAATTAATAGGAAAAACACAATTTGGAGTATGTCATGACATCACAGATCTTCTCTCATTTTGGCACAGTGGCTCCCCGGCTATCATGTCACAGTCACACACACAATGCACATTATGACACCATACTTTTGCTTTCACCCCAAGATCATTCCATCATGAGGGTCAAGGCTTTGGATCGTGATGACCCTAACACAGACAACGCCATAGTCAGATATCGTATTCAAGCTCAGGTACCCGCTGTGCCCCAGCCACACATGTTTGCCATAAACCCTGTGAGTGGCATCATCACCGTGGTGGCAGCTGGACTGGACAGAGAGGTGGCGTATATATAACGTTGTTGTTTGTTTAATTCTTCTAATTATCCCACGATTTTGTAACCCATTTTTCACCCAGTGTTAATTGCCTAAACTGTAATCCTCTGATCTCCCTCTGCCAACCTGGGGAGGGCACCGAACTGAGCTCACGCTTCCTTCAGTGCATGAGCAGTGAGCTTCTTATCACCTGAGTTTCCCCGGTTGGATGTAGCGTTATTCCAACGCTACAGTTCCTTTCCCCTCCACCAGGCGCCCCGGGTGGCCAGGGAGAGGCATTATAGTGACCAGGATTCATATTTTGCCTAAAATAAATCAGACCCTCAAATGAGTACCTAGAGTAAGGAGATCTTCACCCATTTTCGACCTTACTGTACCTTCATGATACGTATATTTGGTCCTCAGTAATGCTTCTAATAAGACTGCAATATTTCTGTTTACACACTCTGTATCTCTTTGATGGGCTATGAACAGTTCAGAAACCTGCCTACCAATGACATCATCGATAGGGATTCCAAACTAAGCTGAAACAATAGCGTCATTTAAATATCGTTTGAAATGACCAAACGTACCTACTGATGATGTCACTGGTAGGCAGGTTTCTGAACTGTCTACAGCCCTCTTCTGAGACTGAAACGTATAATGAGCATGAGGACCAACATACCGGTAGGATAGGTCTATAATGGTTGCAAAACTGGCATAACACTGGCAATCCACTCACAGCAATCCCAACTCACAGCAATAATACAGCGCACAGTCACACCAGCCATGATATTTAACATTCATGAACATGTAATATCTCAAGTGTCTTCGTATGAACATAAATCAGTACATTAATAGGAAAACTCACATAACTGACACACTGCAAACAAAAATACACAGGAAAAATATGTGCTTATAGGTTGAAAATGGGTGATGTGGTCCTTTCAGTACAGTTCCTTGGTAAAGGCACTTATCTATTTTACACCACTGTCTGCTAGACCCACCCGGAGTACAAGTTGGTCATAGAGGCTGCTGACATGGAGGGGACGGGGCTGAGCACCTCCTGCACCGTTATCATCACTGTTACTGACAGCAACGATCACGCCCCACAATTTATACATCCATCTGTAAGTCTTATATCACAATATGCTGTCCACTGCCTTGATTATATTGTTTTCCTACTTGTTCTACAGCAGTGGTTCTCAACCTTTTCAGGCCGCGACCCCCAAAATAATCATATTTTAACAGGGGACCCCCAACCCTGACGAGCACTTAGAGTTGAGGCATTACTTAACACGGTTATATTGTGAAAATAGCAGATCTACATGCTCACAGGCGTTGTGAGCATGTAGATCGGTAGATCGGCATGTAGATCGACAATCTTTTACTCTAATATTTGGCAATTTGGCCAATGTTTAATTTGTCATTTTAGAGGCATTAAAAAGTCCTTCAATTGTCACTTTAGAAATGTGCAGATACCTTCTATACACTTAAACTTTATGTTGGTTTGTTTACTGTTGAGAGAGAAAACAATGTTGCACATTAAGTTAATCATCTGGGGACCCCCCAAAATAAATCAACAGGTTGAGAACCACTGTTCTAGATCTACCCGCAATTAAATGTGTGTGCTGCACTACTGTATGAGAGAGGCATTATGCAAATGCTTTTTAATTGTTAACTTCCCCACTGGTACACATGATCTTAACAGAAACATCTTAATGAAAAAAGAAATGCATGCGCAGACACTAATGTTATAACCTTTACCATTACCTGTCTGCTGTGAAAAGGGTCCATTATCTGGTTTGTTTCCTGCACTGCAGATATCTACATCAGTCCCTGAGAATTCGGCAGGTGTGGAAGTGGCCAGGCTCACTGTTAATGACTTTGATGAGCTTGGGTCCCCCAACGCCAACACCAAGTACTCCATTGTCAAAGGAAACCGTGGCGATCACTTCAACATCAACACAGGCCCCAGTAAGATGGAGGGAATCCTCACAACAGCCAAGGTGGGCGTCAATCAGTCCATAGGCTCTCTTTGATAGTTCCAGCATTAGAAGGTAGAATAGATAGACCTACATAGACCAATAATGATAAACAACTACAAAGGCCAAATCTCCTACATGCATCTGTACTTCATACCACTGTCATCCATTTCTCTAAAGTCTTTCGTAATGGAATGGAGTAGTTCACCCCCAAAATGTTTTTTTTTCTATTGATTACTCACACCATGGAGACTTGAATTCAATAATATTTTTTGTTTTTTGTCGCATTCCTAAGAAAAAAAAATTGATTATAGTAAAATTTACCCTGATGGTTTCTACTCCTTTAAGTCTTCTTGCCATTCAGCGTTTTATTGATTTTATCTGGGTTTATTTCTCTCTATATCTTGTGTTGAAGTTGTATCTCTTATGGTCATCATGCTGCTTTTTATCTCATGTTGCTCTTTTTGTTTGGAAGTGCTAAACAAATCCATTCATTATAAAGGCCCTGGACTTTGAGAGTGTTGCGGTCTTCACCTTGCTGGTGGTGGTGGAGAACGAGGTGGCGTTCACGGGGCCTGTGTCCACCTCCACAGCCACGGTCACGGTGAGGGTGGAGGACCTGAACGAGCCCCCGCTCTTCAGCCCAGCAGAGATGCACGTGCTGGTGTCAGAGGAGCTGCCTGTAGGGAGCGCTGTGAGCACATGCAGGGCACAGGACCCAGACACGGCCAGGAGGCAGACAGTTGGGTATGCACTCATAAACACACCCAGGGGCGTCACACCAAATTCTGGGCCCTGGGTACAAGGATTATATAATCCTTGTACAATCCTTATACAATCTCAGCACGGCACCGAGTGCCGCGCTGCGAGCTTGTATATCTGCTATTTTTTTTAAATCGTGAAAATGTGTGCAAGAAACCTATGTCAAGGACCCCCAAGATGATATGTATTTGGCCACGGACCCCGATCTCAAAATATTTCGTTCCAGGGACCCCCAGAAGCAAAATTTGAGTTAGAAATGTTCGCTTAAAAAATACATATATTACATATATACATAGATTTTCACACATTTTCACAACTTTTAAAAAATAGCAGATCTACAAGCTGGCAGCGCGGCACAGCTTGTATATCTGCTATTTTTTCAATAGATAAAGTTATTAGGGCCCCTCCACCTTGGGCCCCAGTAACTCAGTCCCACTTTCCTACCCCTTGTGACGCCCCTGAACACACCTACAGTATGCACTCACGCACGCACGCACACATGCACACACACAAAAGCACGCACACACATTCAAATGCATGCAGAGTGCAGACACTATTTCAAGTCAATCATTTGACATTAAGTATATAAGCAATTCATTATTTGATTTAGGTAGAATTTCAATAAAACTGAAAAACAAACGGATAATGTATTGTTGCACAATAATTACCGAGTAGTATATGTAAGAATATTGAATGTTTTACTTTTTATAATTGACAGTAGATTACTTTTCTGCGTAGTTATTGATTTCCTATAATTGTGCTGCATGTTTCTGTATTTCTTCTAATCAGATCCCTCTTCTCTCTCTCTCTCTCTCTCTCTCTCTCTCTCTCTCTCTCTCTCTCTCTCTCTCTCTCTCTCTCTCTCTCAGATATCAGCTGAGGGGTGATATTGCCAAGTGGCTGAGCATTAATAAAGACTCGGGACTGGTCAAAACTAAAATCACAATGGACAGAGAATCAATCTTTGTAAAGAATGGCAAATACACAGTTCTAATTTTGGCTTCTGACAATGGTAAAGGTTTAACTGAATCAACAGAATAAATTCACATTATTCTCTTTAACTAATTTGCTGCCATTTAACAATACCTTCGTACTCTCATATGCCCCTGTCTCCATAGACTTCCATGTAATTCATAGTGCATGGATCATGCACACCCATGCCTAGATAATGCACCACGTGTGTCCACATTGCTCACAGCTTTCAAACAAAAAATTCCGAATGGAAATCCGTTCAGGCATTCATGAACTAGCAGCCATTATGTTTTCCTAAAATGTAAACAAAGATGGCTGCCATGTTTGAAAGATGGGGTTGCTATGGGGGTTAAACATGCAATTTTGCGATTGCTATCATGCCTACTAAATTTTTTGGCGTCAAATTCTTTTTTTTTTTTTTTTTTTAACGGGAAATTCTCGGGTTCCTCGGGCATGGCAGGGCCGTACATCGGGATTTTTACGGGCTCCTCGGCCATAGCAGCAAATGAGTTAAGTACTGCCCTGAATTGATTTTTGTTTGATTTCGTTTTTGGCGGGGCTTTAAACCTTTTGATATATGACATTGTATATTGTCTCTGCCAGGCCCGAAGGCCGGGCCTTTGGATGATATTTTGGAAACACATCAAAGCCACCTATCCTGTGTTCCAGATACAGCGTCAGCGACGGGCACGGGGACTCTGGTGGTGACTCTGTGGGACGTGAACGATAATGCTCCTCTGATCAGGCAGAGGAAGGTCAGCTTGTGCAGCATGGACCCTGCTCCTGTCCTGCTGGATATCACGGACAAGGACGGGCCTGGGAATACCGGGCCGTACACTGTGGAGCTCCAGGGTCAGCACCAAGCCAACTGGACCGTTAGCACCAACACCACAAGTAAGAACCAGGCACGTGCACAAATAGACGTCAAATGGGGCTTGAGCCCCTGCCCTTTTATCTGTCTGTAAAAAGTGCCCTCTCCAGACCATGAATGCAGTTGTTACTATGGTGAAAGAAATGCAAATGCCCTCTTTCCATGCCATACCTGAAGGCTGCGTTCAAGAGAATTGCCTTGTCCAAACTCTCCTGAACTCGAATGCAGCATCTTATGTTGAAATAATAATGAGTACCTGAGACGAATAACAGTATAAGTCCATATTTGAATTATTTTGAATATATATATATTTGGATTTACCAGACTGTAAACCACAAACTAGTTATTTTTTATCTGTTAAATTGTTAATGCAATCCCCCCTCATTTTGTTTAATTGTCAGTTTTAATGTTATCTGCTCCCTTTCTCTGCTGAATATTGCTTGTAGGGACTTACACTGTTGTTCCACAAACTGCTGGAGATATAATGTTTTTCCACTTTCCACAAGTATTATCTATACTATAATTTTGCGAATGTCTGTCTGTCTGTCTGTCTGTCTGTCTGTCACAGCGTTTCTCCTCAGTGGCTGGAGCAATTGATCTGAAATCGCATCACAATTAGCATATGAACACACCTAACATAACTGTGAAGCCCGTTTGTCACTTTCACAAATCGTATGCTGTATATTAGCATTTTTATGGTGTATCTACTATCTATTCTGCATCTAGCTTGAGGCTCATCTATTCTGCATCTAGCATGAGGCAACATGTTTAACCAGCTCTCTCTGTGTGTGTGTGTGTGTGTGTGTGTGTGTGTGTGTGTGTGTGTGTGTGTGTGTGTGTGTGTGTGTGTGTGTGTGACTGTGTGTGTGTGTGTGCAGGCAGGCGGGTGTGTGCGTGGGCGGTTGGGCGGGTGGGCGGGCGGGCTGGGGGGGGGGGGGGGGGGTAGCCATTAAACGAACCGGGTATTTCTTACATTGATGCTCCTACATATTATCATGCAAGCACCAGCTAAAGTTACTTTCCATCCCTCATATACTGTATGCACAGTGCACATCCCATAACCCACACACTGCACATCATTTTGGAGCTCATATCTTTGAACGGGTAAGGGCTAGTGTCTTATAATTCCTAATATATATGAGTTAAGTAAAAAAAGACAAACAAAATGAGAGGGGAGTACATTAAGACTTTAAGAGATTAAAAACTTCTAGTTTGTGGTTTATAGTCTGGTACATCAAAAAAATATATTTTTTTTTAAATACGGACTTAGACTGTTATTCGTCTCAGGTACTCCTCTCTGTGTAGAAATCCATGCTGTTACGCCACCTCTCCAGTATTGACTTGGTTATGCTTAGTTCAGTGTGATATCAAGTACCAAAAATAGCCGACCTCCAAGCTCACAACGCGTCACTGCGGCGCATTGTGAGCTTGGAGGTCTGCTATTTTCGATATTTTCACCAAAAGGCCCTTCTAGAAATTTCAGCCCCTGCCTCTCTAACATTCTCTGCACGTCCCTGGTAAGAGCACCTGCCCCCATCCACCCCGACAACCTTTTGTTCATGGTACAGGTACAGATTGTGAACCACGCCACTCCATGATTCATGACCCATACACTGCCCTAATCCTAACCTGTAGCGCTCTCTACCGCAGCGGTTTCATTTCAAGGACCCTCAGACTGTAGTTTGGTATGCAGTAGACAAAGGACACCCATATTAACTCTTAACAGTGTACGAATGGAATCAAATGGGCCCTTTGGAGTCCATTTGGTTCCATGTGTGCACTGGTACAGACCTACAAGGCTCCATTTGATTGCTATGTTTTAGTTAAGTTTAGTTGTATTAGCACATTGTTATAATTTAAAAAAATAGACCAATACATATCAAGGATACAAAACACTGTGCACGGAGAGGAAGAAGCCATCAGGCTTATTTAGAATCATTTCCTTAGTGAAAGAGGTCATTAATTAAACAGATTAAAAGATCACTAAGAACGATACAAAATAATAAAAGTTATCTAGCGAGCAGCTGTTCAATAAAGAAATAAAAACATCCAATATTTAGCTGGGAATCGCCTCAAGGACCCCATGGCATCTGCAGACCCCACTTTGAGAACCAGTGCATAACCCTAACATATAGGGTTCAAGCCAACATGAATATGTCTGCTAAAGCAGTGGTTCTCAACTTCTGGGTCGGGTCCCCCAGGGGGGTCCCCAAATTATTTTGGGGGGTCCCCAGATGTTTAGCTAAATGTTAACATTGTTTTCACTCAACAGTAAACAGACCAACATACAGTATACTTATCTTCACATTTTTAAAGTGACAATTTAAGGACTTCTAAGACCTAAGAAATTGTGAAAATTGCAGATCTACATGCTCACAAGGCCTCGCAGGTGCCATGGCATTGGTCCGACATTTCATTGTTCCTACATCCCATTAGTCCGAATCTGGTGAATGTTAACCTGGTGAAAATACTATGCCTAAACCTAACCCTAACCTCAGTAAAACTATGCCTAAACCTAACCCAAACCCTAACCCTAACCTCAGTAAAACTATGCCTAAACCTAACCCAAACCCTAACCCTAACCTCAGTAAAACTATGTCTAAACCTAACCCTAAATTAGGACTAATGAGATGTAGGACGTATGGGCATTCCCCGCCTCACAAAATGCGAGGCGTTGTGAGCATGTAGATCTGCTATTTTCACAATGGAACAGATTTAAAAGTCAAACTAAATGTAATGCAAACTCCTACAATTCCAAGTGCTTTTGAGGGTGGGGGGTGCCCAGTTCAAATGCGATTATTTTGTGGGTCCCGGCCTGAAAAGGTTGAGAACCACTGTGCTAGAGTGGTTGAATCTATAATGGTATTTACTGTATGTCCCCTCCTCCTCCTGTCTCCTCTCACAGGGCACGAAGCAGCTCTGGTACCTAAGCGAGCGCTGTCTCCTGGGGATTATAGTGTGGTGATGCGAATCTATGACGCCCAGATGCTGTTCCAGGACAGTACACTGGAGGTGGAGGTGTGCCAGTGTCAAGGAGCCCTCAGCACCTGCTTCATGCCACACCCAGAGCCCCGGGCACGCCTCACTTCAGTCACAACTGGAGTTTTGGGAGCCATATTTGCAGTGTTGTGTATGTTATCCCATAAAATAAACACACCTATTTTTGCCAGGAGGGGTTGATTTGCAGGCCAATGAGGGCACCTTTCTAGGACAGTAACTAAGTACATTTACTTGATGTACTGTTGTACTATTGTACTGTTATTGAACTATTGTACTATTATTGCACTATGTACTATTTCAGTCTTGGGACCCAAACTTGCATAAATATATTATGAATTGTCCACTTAAGCCCCCTTTCAAATGTTGTGAAAATAGCCAATCTACGGTGCAACACGTTGTTAGCTTGTAGATTTACTATTTTCACAATTTCTGCAACATTTCAGATTCAGAACATATTTTTAAGAATTTTGGGGAGGTTTTCAATTCAGCAATGCACTTACATTTAGAAACTAAATTATAAACGTGTTTGTGCGTCCACCACCACAGTGCTGTTACTGCTGCTGCTCCTGTGGCTGCAGGCGGGCAGCCGCTCGGTGAAAGAGCTCCCCCTGCTGGAGGACGTGGACAGAGGCAACATCTTCTACTACCATGAGGAAGGAGGAGGGGAAGAGGACCAGGTAAAAAAACACACTAAAAGTGCTTTTCACTCTTTAATATTCGATGTATACTATTACTAAATAAATAATGTATTTTCAACATGAGGGTAAACATACTTAGAGTTGTTGCTGTCATCAACAGCGCTTTAAAAGGAAGAATAATATTTTTCCACATCCAAACTGCATTTTGAAATACACCATTTCTTATCTGTTTTTTTGTACATTTTGAGACATTTTGAGTGAAACCTATGTTTATTCTGGGGATAAGCACAGTATGACCTGGAGCATCAATTTAACTCCAAAAGAGATTGTTCCATTGTTGTACCTTCAGTACCACTGTTCCATTCCTCCAAACATACTGTCAAAGTAGAGTTAAATGAGCACTCCAGATTTTACTGTGAGGAGAGGGGTTCAAAACATTATCTTATCCCTTTACTTCAGGAGTCTTCAACGTTTTCAGACCAAGGACCCCTAGCTTAGGTGATAGAGAGATGAAGCAGGGACCCCCACAACCTGTTAATAGATTCCATATAGTTTCATCTTTTGACTAGCCTGACACTCAGCCTGAATTGACATTTCGTTTCACTTCATTATTCACCCTGAATCGCCAAAACAAAACATTTAAAGGGGTGTGGCTAGCGATTCAGGGTCTGGAACTAGGCTATCTTTTGACAGCACAACCATCAGTGTATTTTGGATTCATGTCAATTTGTGTTTTCAGATATTTAACCACTTGAACCGTCAATACTAAAACTTGACCTTTCACTCTGGACTTGGTCTGCTCTTTTCCCCCTCTACACCAGAGCTCTTTGCCGAAAATAGCTGATCTACAAGTGCGAGGCGTTGTGAGCTTGTAGATCTGCTATTTTTGGCTAAAGTGCTCAGAATATGGACGCTAGGGTTCAAGTGGTTAATATAAAAAAGGAGAAAAACAGTTTCTATCACACAAAGATTTTGAGGACCCCCTGTAGTAACTCTGAGGACCCCCTAGGGGTCACGGACCCCCTGTTGAAGACCCCTGCTTTACTTGAAGGTGTGACTAATACTCAATTGATACTACATCGAGACAAAGTCTTCATATGCATTTTTAATTAGATATTTTCTGCAAAGGACAGTCTTGCAATAAATGATAAATGAGGCATTTTGAAATCATTTAGAGTTGTGAATGAGTGTGTTTGTTTCCGCTCTGCTACAGGAGTACAGGGGTGTCGCACCAAATTCTGGGCCCTGGGTACAAGGATTCACTGTGGGGCCCCTGTGTTTTAACTATTGAAAAATAGCAGATATACAAGCTCACAGTGCGGCACCGAGTGCCGCGCTGCGAGCTTGTAGATCTGCTATTTTTGAAAAACCTATGTTTCGATGTCAGTGGAGCTCAAACCTTTTCATGTGCAGGACCCCCAAAATGGTATGTATTTGGCCACGCACCCCCATCTCAAAATATTTAGTTCCAAGGACCCCCCCAGAAGCAAAATTTGAGTTACAAATGTTCACTTAAAAAATAAATATATTCAAAGATTTGCACACATACATTTTCACAACTTAATATAGCAGATCTACATATAGCAGACCTACAAGCTCGCAGCGCGGCACTCTATATCTGCTATTTTTCAATAGCTAAAGTATAACATAATTAAGGCCTCTCCAACACCTTGGGCCCTAGTAACTCAGTCCCACTTTCCTACCCCTTGTGACGCCCCTGCAGAAGTATGACCTGAGTCAGCTCCACAGAGGACTGGCGCAGCGCCCAGAGGTTTTTGATGTGGTCCCTGCAGCCCAGATCCACTCCCACTATCGCTTACAACCACAGGAGAATGAGGACATTGGCAACTTCATTAAAGAGGTGGTGACATAGTTTTGTACTTTCTCTGTTTTGTATGTGTCTATGGAGTTAAAGGACAACTTTGTTTTTTTACAACAAGGGTTCATGTTTTAGATTGTAATTAGAGAAAAGAAAAAGTGAATGTTAAAGTGTTTGCATTTGCTTCGTTCTATTGTTTTATTGCGTTTACCGTGCTAAAATGTGGGGCATGCGTACGCATGGGGGCATGCATACAAGTTGCTAAATATATATTTTTAGACACAATAAGCCAGCAGTTTCTTTATTGATATTTACAGTAACACTTCTAGCCCCCATAAGTCACATCCAACCATGAAAGGTTGAGTTGTATCTTGGGAATGGGCTTATTCTGTGTAAAATTACATATTTAGCCACTTGTACGCCCAACCACTGAAATAAGAATCTCTAAAACAATAGAAAGAAGTAAATGAAATAATTTTAACACTCATTTTCTATATTATTTAATTACAATCTAAAATATGAACCCTTGTTGTAAAGAACTAAAGTTGTCCTTTAACATTACTCTAATAAGCCACCGGCTGGAATTATAATGTGCAAATTTGCCTTACATGCGTATTTTTAGTTTCTTCCTGAAAGCTGAAAGCCTGAGTCAAAAGGCCAGATCGAAAAACGGACATTTAATAATTAATCACGAAGTACCTTATTTCTATATTGCAGTATTGATACTTTTAAGTTAAAAAAATGTAGGCTAGTACTTTTTCCACCAGGGAGGCGACCATGGCGTTTGTGCAAGGAACCTAAGCACAACGTTGGGGGCCAGTGGTGGGCAAGGAGGTAGGGAGCGCTTCGCTGTGTTCACTTGGACCGCACGGAGGTGCGGAAAGTGAAAGTCGGGGGGGCGAAGATTTACTGTCCATAACGGCACATGACTCGGTAACGGCACTGAGTCGGCTCATGCGACCGTCACTGCCTCCGTCGTCATCACCGAAAACAAGCGCTCCTTTCCCTTGCAGACCCCCGCGCCAGGCGCGTAGGCAGCGGTAGGCGAACGAGGCGCCCGCCTACTAACTGAGAAATGATCTGGCAAAAAAAAAAAAAAAAAAAAAAAGTCTCTTATTTCCATTGTGTAAAGGCCTGACTGGGCAGTAGGCCTACAGTGTGGAGAGGACCTTAGGCCTATAGAATGTCGCTCAACCAGTTCCATTCATTGACTAGTAGGCGGCCTGGCCATTGAGAAAGTGTTACCCTTTTAGAGATGTAAATTTGGACTGCCGGGCTATTTAACTCAAGTCGCAACAACAGAGACAATAACACACTGAACAAAGTCCATTCTGCTTTCCTCCTACCTGTAGGATATCCTCTGTTCCAAATGAATAAAGTCCTTAATGTAGTAGGTAAACAGCTTCCAAACACAATACGTGATCATTGTGTTGTTTAAATCCAGCACTGCTGGTTTGAATTGATGTCTTGTTGTCTCTCCAGCTGTAGCATATTACAACTCGTTAAGCAAGCCTCTTCCATAAATGTAAGGCCCATTCCCACTGGGCCAGATAACAGATAAAAAATATATCTATAATATCTACCACAGATAAAAGTACCTCTGTGGCAAATATCTGTGCATGGTAGATATTTCTTTTTATCTGTATCTACCATCCACTTTGAATGGAAAAATATCTAAAGAAAGAGATTTTTTTTATGTTATCTGGCCCAGTGGGAATGGGCCTTAAATAAAAAATAAAATGTATTTCATTAAAGGAGTAGTTCACTCTCAAAATTATCGATATTTTCAAGCTCAAGCCCCGCCGCATGTTGTGAGCCATGTATTTTAAGGGACACATTATGTTTACTTTGAACTAATTTAGCTAGTGTTGTAATCAGAAGTTGAAATAGGCCTATGTCACTATTTGGGAGCAATGTTCGCCTTGTTTGTAATGCTCCATAGGCCTACTGTGCTTTTTGAAAATAACTAGCCCTTACACTGAATATACTGGAATAGTGTTTTAATTATAACGTTAGAAGGGGGGGGGGGGGGGGGGGGGCTGGCATTTCGCCTACCAAAATTTAATTCCTGGCTACGCCCCTGCCCCGCGCCCCCCACGGTTGCGCTTAGGGTTATTGGGAAAAACCGTGGACGCACCACTGACGGTATGAAACCCCTGTGTGTCGACCCCCCTGCCCTGTAGAACCTGCATGCAGCTGACAATGACCCCACGGCTCCTCCCTACGACTGTCTGCTGGTGTTTGACTACGAGGGGGAGGGGTCCGACGCTGGCTCTCTCAGCTCCTCCATCTCAGAGGAGGAACAGGACCTCCAGAGCCTGGCCCTCTGGGGGCCTCCTTTCTCCAGGCTGGCCGGCCTCTTCTCCTCCTGGGCCGAGGAGGAGGACAGCGACGAAGACACACTGCCGGGAAAGACGGAATGGGTCTGACTGCATGCTGTATGTATGTTAGGGATCCAGGCCTGGACTTTCATCATTTTAGGGGCATGGCCACTTGGCCTTTGGTGTTGTCCATTTTTTTAGGGCACAAAGGCCAAATGCCAGGGCATGAAGGCCATCAAATAAAACAAGATTTTAGTCCATTGAAACAATTCATTGAATTTAAGGGTTGGATAATTATGTAGAATATCTGCTGTGGGTATTTACAATCTGATGCCCAGCCCTGCACAAATCAAAGATACTGGATTTAAAGATGGGGACTCAAGCAGACACTGGTGTCTACATGACAAGAAAGACACTGGTGTCTACATATTGACAAGACAGAGACAGAGGAGAAAGTGGTAGAGTCAGCTGCTGGGGCAATAAGGCCACTGTGGCCTCAGGGCATGACATTTTTTGGAGGGGCACAAGGCCAAACTGAGGAGCAACGACGGCCATGGCCTTCATGGCCTCCCTGAAATTCCTGCCCTGGATGGGACCATAATCGTTATTATCGTTTATTATCGTGATCTTTTTTTGCCGAGCTGAATATCGGTTACCATTTAAACCCTCTGGAAATAACGTACTTGATACACTCTTTTTTTTTCACTCTCTACCAAATATCTTTACCAAATAATAGCCAATAGATCTGCTATTTTTTGGCAAATGTTCTGCCCAGGATATTGGATGTTGGGGATATTTTGATTATCGCTATAATATCGTAAATCGCAATTTCTTCGGTCACAATAATCGTGACATGACATTTCCATATCCCTAATGTATGTATGGCCAGAGGTGGGCAAAGCTCAACCCCAGTGCTTGAGTCAAAGTATGGATACTCCTGGTCAAATATTACTCAACTACAAGTGAAAGTTGCTCTGTCAAATCTGTAATTAAAGGATGACTTCACCCATTTTCAACCTATCTCCATATAATTGGTCATCATCACTGATGCACATGATAATATGGTAAATGGTCAAACATATAATAACACAAATAAGAAAAGGAGTGAAAGACTTGAAAGTACATCATCCTGAGTGTGTTTTTCATACTGTCCATAACATTTCTATTGTCCATTTATTCCCATTTTTACCATTTCAACGGTTAAGATATTAATATTTGTCTTAATTGCAGTAGTGACCTGATAAACACGTTTATCAGGTTATAGTAAATGAGGTGTCACATTTACTATAACCTGCAGATCCTGTGCGTCTGTCAGTCACAGTGTGTGACACCTCATCTCAGCTCAGCAGAAGTTCTGACATCACAATGATGTTGCGAGTCACACTTGCAAATTAATTCCGTCCTTGTCCCTTTTTATGCACATACATGGAGATCTTGGTTTGTTGTTTTTTTTATTAATAAGTGTGATGTATTAACAGTATGATGAAATATTTATTTTGAAAATGTGAATTGTTTTAGTACATTATAATAAACTAAATGTTTTGCCATACTGATGTTTTGCCATACTGACTGATGATCAGAGTAATGTGCTGCAGGATACAGAAAGCCTATATCAGGTAGATCAGTGGTTCTCGACCTTTTCAGGCTGCGACCCCCAAAATAATCATTATTTAACTGGGAACCCCCCCACCCACTCTGACGAGCACTAAGAGTTTAGGAATTACATTTTGTATAACACGGTTCTATTGTGAAAATAGCATGTAGATCGGCTATTTTCACAATTTCTGCCTCTAATATTTGACAATTTGGCCAATGTTTAATTTGTTGTTTTAGAGGTATTAAAAGGTCCTTAAATTGTCACTTTAGGAATGTGCAGATGCATGCCCTCTATGTCTATACATTTAAGCGTTATGTTGGTTTGTTTACTGTTGAGAGAGAGAACAATGCTGCACATTAAGTTAATCATCTGGGGACCCCCCAAAATAATGTGGGGACCCCCCAGTGGGTCCCGACCCACAGGTTGAGAACCACTGAGTGTTACCTTTGGTCTGGGACCAATGAGATCACAGAGTCAACTTCCTCAGAGGCGGTCCTTATCACTCTCACCAGGGAAAAACTCAAGGGAACTTTGACCCTCAGGATCCAGGACACAAATAAAGCAGCAGACCCGTAAAAAGAGAAATGTTTAGAAGTGTTTTAAATGTTGTCTTTTAGTAGTGGGCTGGTTCCTTCCTATAAGGTGCTGATATGATCATCTGTGGATAAACGGCTTATAGTTTTGTACATCCACTGTGGAAGGTAAGCCATAACCTTTTCTCTTTCTTAATCACAGATCTCAGTTTTCTTCCTCTCTCAGTCTAAAGTGTAGTTGTGTGTGTGTGTGTGTGTGTGTGTGTGTGTGTGTGTGTGTGTGTGTGTGCGTGCGTGCGTGCGTGCGTGCGTGCGTGCGTGCGTGCGTGCGTGCGTGCGTGCGTGGTGGGGTGGTTATTTCTATCTTGTTTTCGACACAGTGCTGATGTGATGTCCATATTTCTTTCTCAACAGATGACGCGAAACATGTTCCAAGAGGGGCTGTACCATGTTTATTTTAACGAGACGCCCTTTCCCCAGCCACTGGCTGCGGCCACTGCCCAGGAGGAGCTGAAAGATGTTAGACTTCACCAGTGGTTTGGGACTGTCGTCAACATCCGACTTTTAGTCAGTGGGGTGAGACGTTATTAGTAGTACTACTCTACCTACCCTGTGGGACACTGAGTGATCAATCCATCGATCTATTGATGACTACTTTCTTGAATGTTCAGTCCAACACTGTGGGTCGACCTTTGACAGGCCTGAAATGTGTGTATTGGTTCTGTCAACAAGCTACAGTACAATGCTCTGCTGATGTCATCTTGAATAACGTAAATATTTCACCACGCCCTCCTACTGGGAGTCTCAGACAGGCCCTGATAATGACAATGATGATGTACAATTAATCATAGCAGTTCTAGTTACCTTGTAGATTGATTATTATTACAAAACATACAACATATTCTTGTAAGAGTATTTCTACATTGCAGTATTGATACTTAAGTAAAACATGTGAGTACTTTTTCCACCTCTGTCTGTCTGTCTGTCTGTCTGTGTGTGTGTGTGTGTGTGTGTGTGTGTGTGTGTGTGTGTGTGTGTGTGTGTGTGTGTGTGTGTGTGTGTGTGTGTGTGTGTGTGTGTGTGTGTGTCAGTTGCTGCAGGTGGTGGGTGCAGTGGCCTGCATACTGACCACAGTAACCCATGCGTGTGTGAGTTACAGCTGCTCTGTCTCCATGGTCACGCCAGTCTGGTCAAGTCTGTTCGTGAGTCCAAATTCTTACAACATAATACTGTATCCAAGCTCAAGTTGACAGTCATTGTCTCCACCAGCCGAAGGCATGGGGGAGAGTATGTTTTCCCCTTCGTCCGTCCGTGTGTCCGCCCGTGCGTGCGTGCGTGCGTCCGTCCGTGTGTCCTCGCAGTTTGTGAGCACCTAATCTCAGTCGCCGTTGGCCCGGTCGCTGCCAAAGTGAGCACCCTGGATGCCATTCTAGAACCTCTGCCCTAAATTTTTCAAATGGGCCTTTTCTAGCGCCACCTAGTGGCCGATGTCCGCAAAACACATTTCTGTGCACTACTCTTACAGATTTTGTCCAAAAATCCTACAAATCGGATTTATGCTGTGTTTTTTTCTGTCTGTGAAAACAGTTAATAAATGAAGAACATATCAATCAATCAATCTACCTGGTTTCAATTCAATATATACTATGTTTAGCCACTTAGCTCAGTGGCTCTCAAAGTGGGGTAACACAGGGGGTCCCCAGCTAAATGGTTGATAGTTAGGAACCAAATGGACACTTACAGGCCTGTAACTCTGACTGCCGGAGTGAAATTAGTATTGGGGATGTTACAGTGTAGATCATGGTCCTAGAGATTAAACCTATAGCATATATGGGGGTCTGTGGGCTAATGCATATATCAAACTGGGGGTCTTTGAAAGGAAATTTTTGCCTTAGCTGACACAAGGTGTACAAGGTGAGGGGTTCCGTGTCACCCTCGAGGACAGAAATGGCTGTAGTGGGGATTGAGCCTGGGGACCTATAGACAATCTATAGACAAAATGTACTTATAATAATGGATTATTATAAGTACATTTTGTCTATAGATAGCACTTCACACAACATGCTTTTCATACAGTAGGAATATTCTAGGACAGTCACCAAAGTGCACACTCAAGGCAGGACCTCAACACTCTTGTTACAAATGTTCTTTTTTTATTATTTTTTTTACAGTATTTGACCACTGGGTGTCTGGCAATAGAAGTCCAGAGGAAGCCAAGCAAACTGAAGGTATGTTTCAATCTGTGTTTGTGGTGTCACTGGTTCTCATTGTGGGGTCACTGTTAGGGATGGGACGATAAGCGATATTATCGTTTATCGTGATAAAAACACTCACGATAATCGTATCATGGAGATTGAATTTATCGTGATATCGTCCTCGGTCATGCACCTGGGTCAATTCGTCTTTTATTTGCCGAGCTGCATATCCAGTACCACTTAAACCCCCCCAACCCAATTGGTAAAGGTACTTATAATAATACTTCATACAGTCTTTTTTTCACTCTCTATCAAATGTCTTTGCCAAAAAACAGCCTGATCTACAAGCTCACAATGCGTCACGTTGCAACGCGTTGTGAGCACGAAAATCGTGATATGAAATTTCATATCGTCCCATGCCTAGTCACACTGGTGTGCATAATGTTTCATGAGGTTGTGTTTGATGTGAGCAGGTGGCTACATTGATGGGCCTGAACCTCTTCAGTGTGCTGCTTGGATTCTGTGCTCTTCTGGCATACAGCATCAGCTCCGTACATCCTATAGATCTCAAAACAAAGCAGCAGGTACCGGTATTTGTCTATTTGTCTGTCCAGCCAACACTACAATAGTTACACGGAACATCTAAATTATATAGATTAAATATACTGTACACTTGGAAACATCTCATATGAACTCTTTCAGGAAGCTATGCTGTTAGTTATTTCTGTGATGTATTGTCTCTTTTGACATTACAAATCGTCGTTGTCGGGTGGAAACCTCGTATCTCCAAGTTTCAAATTTGTACGTTCTTCTGCAAAGTAAAGCCCTGCTTCATCACACAAGGCCATCACACAAAAGAAGTGAAAACAGCAGATCTACAAGCACACAACGCCTCGCGGTGCGAGGCGTTGTGTGCTTGTAGATCGGCTGTTTTCACTAGTTTAAGTCATTTTTTAAATGATATGCCAAACGAACGGTTTTGGACATACAAGGTTTCCACCCGACAACAACGTAATATTTTCCAAATCAATTAAATCTCCACCCCCTCCCTAGCGTGTTGGTTCACATGTAGCGAAGGGGAGCTCCATTGCATTTACCCTGCAGTGTCTCCTGGCATCCTTCTATGTGATGTTCGTGTCCTGGAGGGGCCTGCGCCGCTACAGCGGCCCCAACAGTCAGAACTACAACCGTCTCTCACAGGTCAGTAAGATGCCATGCACGCACGCACACACACGTAATACTATAGTAATAGTAACTCCCTTGATTTCCACTAGCTGCACTTTTTCTGTTAACTCTTAAACCAACCCTTAACCCTCAGGACTACATGAAACCTTGACTCAATTCTAAACCAACATTCAATTCAGTTAACTCTGACCTTGCAAATGGTCTTAAATAAGCCCATCAAAATGCAAGGACCAGCAATGTCCTATTCTACTTGGTCTGATATTGAGACAGATTATTTAAAATTATTTTTAATCACAGGGATCACCATATATGGCAATAAAAGGGATTTGGTTCCCATGACATCACAGTGATGTCAGACAGAGCGTGATGTCAGAGGGTGAGAGTCAATCAACAAAAAAACGTTACCCGTCCGGACGGACAGATACGGTCAAGATATGACGGTTCTGATAGTAAACTGCGACCTTCAGTCACAATTACCAGGTGTTACTGTACGTATGTTCAAAACAGTGATGTACGCGTTTACAAAAAATGTGACGTGAATTTGACTTATTTTCCTGTAGGACCCAGGAGACGGCACCAGACTACTGGAGGAAGAAGAAGTATTCAGCCTTTAAATCAAAACAATCTTAATTGTGTATTTATGTGTGTGTATATCTATGTGTGTCCATGTTCCTGATCCATGTTTTCTGATGTTGGTACATTTTGTTACTGTATAGATCAGGGCCTGCATGTACACTCTTTTAAAATTAGGAATCTGATTTCAGATCAGTTAGTCTAGTGAAGTTTTATTGACACATCACTTCTCGCTCGTTTTTAACTCCAGTTGATCGGCTTACCAGTTGAATTCACCTGCTCTCCCATGTATAAATAGCCTGTTATTTGATGGCTGGTATAAAAATCAACATAACCCTGGGACCAAAATCCTAACTGGTAATTTAAATCTGAGAGTGTACAATGTAACCAAATGGACCCGTTGCCGTGCAATAATTTACTTTGTGGAACTGACCACCAAACCCTTGGCCCCCTCCACCCTCCACTCCATAGTATCGGCAGTCCATATTTTGCATACAGCACAAAGCTTCTAGGATCGTCACAGAAAAAGTGAAAACAAGAGCCACTTGTCCATGCACATTTTTTTATATGAACTTGTCCATAAAGATGTATTAGTTGTCCCGGACAACAGGACAAGCCTTAATGTCATGCCCTGCTGAGTCCTAAAGCATGGTGGATGAATGGGGAAATGGCTAATTGAATAAAACACTCCACAAGAGACTTGAATCACTCAACTGAAACAAACACAGTGACAGAGTTGTTTTTTGTGACAAATTATAGTAAACGTGGACCTTGTATACATTATTGCAAGTTTTACAATGAATACTTGGATCACAGAAGGTACAGTAACAGGACACTGTTAAATGAAAAGTGTTGTGGGCCTATGATGTTTGGATACATACTGTTGTTTTAACCTTAAAAATGTCAAATGTGTCAAACATGTCAGTTTGACATTTTTAAGGATGCTGTTTGTTGGTCCCCACTAGGTGGCAGCCATTGCTAATATTAGTGACTATATATTGGTGGGACATTTCATAATGGTAGTTTAGTAGTTTATATTACTAAAGGCTACCTTATATGCCAGCAGTATATCTAACCCTCTCTAAGATGTTAAATATTATATTTTAGGTGCATGTCATATTTCCATTATTTAGTTAGCAAAACTCTTTCCATCTAAGATATGATTTACAGTAATGATAATATAATGATAATGAATTTTATTTATATAGCACCTTTCAAAACAAAGTCACAAAGTGCTGTACAAGGCAAGATTAAAACATTTCTGTAATGTGTTATTCTTTTTAAATTATGTTAATTCTTGTACTGCCATGAGTGTGTTTGGCGATGGGGGGAGAAAAAAAAGAGATCATTATGTACAAATAATTTCTCAATGTGAAATTCAATAAATAGGCCTACATGTAAAAAAGAAAAAAAAGAAAAAAAAACATTTAATTAAACATTAAAACATCATATAACAGAGCAAAGACAATCACTTATAAAACACAATGCAAAAAAACACAGAGCAAAGACAACACAAATTGAATCACAAATCATAAAAAAAATGGGTGCTATCATTTACACAGTTTAATAAATAAATGTTTTAAGCAGTGATTTAAAAAGTGGCAGGGAAGCTGCTAACCTAACGTGCACTGGCAGCAACCTGGGTGCCAGGGCGGCAAAAGCCCGGTCCCTTCAGGTCACCATGTTGGTATCGTGGCCTTTCAATAGGGCCTTATTTGAGGACCTAGTGGGAGCGCCCAGGCTCATACGGGCAGCATATCTAATATATATGTAGGAGCCAGTCCATGTATGGCTTTGTAAGTGATATAGGACTTTAAAGTCACATCTATTATAGGTCACAGGTAACCAATGAAGAGTAGCCAAAATAGGGGTTATATGGTCACGTTTCCTTGTGTTTGTGAGCAATCTCGCAGCAGAGCTTTGGATCAACTGTAGGCGGGATAGTTTTTTTTTGGTGAGACCGGAGTAGAGGGAATTGCAGTAATCAAGTCGTGATGAAATGAGGGCATGTTATGTTCCGCAACTGGAAATAGCAAGATTGGACAACGGTTGTAATGTGTTTGTTGAATGAAAGGTCTGTATCGAAAATTACACCCAGATTATGGGCTGCTGGTGTGATGTTAGCGGAGAGGGGACCAAGTTGTGAGTGGAGGGAGATGGTTGAGCTGGGGGGACCAAAAAAGAATTATTAATACATTGCATACATGTAGACCTACTTCAGAGAGGACTTTAACCGTTAAAGCCCCATATCCTTTGTTAACGCCGAATAGCGATCTACAAGCTCACAACATATTAGGATGAGCTTGTAGAATCTTGTTCTGTCTCCCTGTTGATTTCTTGTGTTCCTTGTTGTTTCTTAAAGGCCTTAAAGTTATAGTCAGTGTTTTACTTTACACTTGCGTACCTTTATTTTGTATAGTGATGTGCTAGTGTTTCCTGTTTTCTGTTACCCGTTTCATCTTAGCTCCCTGTGATTATTTAGTAACATTGTTTTCTCACTCAATAGTAAACAGACCAAGGTACTTTTAGTACCTCTGGTCAAACATTGGTCAAATTGTCAAGTATTAGAGGCAGACATTGTGAAAATAGCAGATCTACATGCTCACAACGCCTTGGGTTGCTGTGAGCATGTAGATCGGCTATTTTCACAATGGAATAGATCAAGTCAAACTAAATGTAATGCTAACTCCTACAATTCCAAGTGCTTTTGCAGAGTGGGGGTCCCCAGTTCAAATATGATTATTTGGGGGGTCACAAGCTGAAAAGGTTGAGAACCACTGCCCAAGCCTATCCCTGTGTTGACTGTCAGGTTAGTTCACCCCACTAGTTATTCCATGCCTATTCACACTCCCCTGGTTCTTTGCCAGTTTGTTGTGAGTTTATAGTTTGTTGTGACCTGTGAATTTATTTTATAGTAGGCCTATTTGTTCTTGACTCCTAGTGCCTCTCTCATCTCGCACTTGGGTCCTACACACTACTCTAATGACTACAACAGTGACTATGGAGGGATGTTGGGCTATCTTGGACAATTATAATGCCATCTTGAAACTAAAGTGGTTAGAACAACAACAGAACTTGCATTGCACTATTTTAAATTGGACTGTATTGGACTGACTGACTTGTATAATTTAGGACAAAGGTTGTCAGGAAAATATTATACACAAAGGCACTTGAGAGAGACAGAAGATCACTATAGGCCTATAGCAGGGACACCATACCCCACATTTATATAGTAGGCTACTGGAGAGAAAGGACCAACATGGGACACAGGTTGCGTTGCACGCAACCATTATGCCTACTGAACACACGCCGTTGAAATGACAGCATGATTATTAACCAGCTTAGTGTACAGCAGGGCCTACATACTTACTTCTCTCTGCTAATAATCACATATGACTATTTGTACAATACGTTCACTGAGGTATATACAAGTAAGTGAGGATGGAGGTCCCTCTGAACAGTGGTTTTACCCAACATAAACACGGACCACCTAGGGTGGGCCTACAGTATGTAATCCTTTAAAAAAAGAATGTATGCTTGCTTGCTCTCTCTCTCGCTCTCTATCTCTCTCTCATACACGCACACGGTAAAAGTATGATGTGTTTCGCTGTTTACATTATGTCCCAAGGGATTTTTCACTGACACTATAAAGCAAGGTCATACTCCAGCCTTATAGGACACACTCACACACACGCACGCACAAACCACTATGAGTGATTTTTTTCTTTTTTTTACAGAGGAACCAGTTTCTCACGGCATGTCTGGCTAACAGCTTCCAGCTGTGCTCTGCTTAGTAACAGTGCTATGGGAACACATAGAACAGACCAGGGACGTACTGGCCATTGGGAAAAGCGGGACAACTCCCGAGCGGCCGGTTCATTCCCAGCCGGTCCAGGCCGGCCATTAGGGAAAAAAAATCCATTTTGGGGGCTGGGCGGCCAACAAAGTAAATCGTCACTGTCGGCAGAAACCTCGTATCTCCAAGTTTCAAATTTATAATTTTTTTTCGCAAAGTAAAGCCCTGCTTCATCATATAAGGCCGTTGCACAAAAGTAGTGAAAACAGCAGATCTACAAGCACACAACGCCTCGCGGTGCGAGGCGTTGTGTGCTTGTAGATCGGCTGTTTTCACTAGTTTAAATCATTTTTAAAATGATAAATACAAAACAAACGGTTTTGGACATACAAGGTTTCCACTCGACACACGACGAAATATAACTCATGTACAGTAATTGGCCCACTGGCTTGTCACGTGTCATGATCTGAAATGGCAAATCTTTGAGTAGCAGCATGAGGGCCTCTCCAACTCTTTTTCCCGGGCTGAATCAGGGGCCCAGCATGTCCCTGGAACAAACACACAGCAGAGAAAGTGGGATTTATTAGTACATGGACAGAGAAGGATGGGACGAGGCTGGATGTTATTATACAAGTCGACATCTGATCCTTAGGGCTGGATTTTCTATAGGTTCTGAGAGCCGTGAAACTAAAGTTTCAGTCAGGAATGCTACTTACTGCATGTGCCTGTAACCTGCAATGTTTGCTTTTGTGTAGCCTACATGCAAAAGTGCGTGTAGGCTACCCTTCATTTACAGGGTTCCCACACATCTTTACCAAATCATTTCCAAAACTTTTCCAGAATATTTAACCCGATTTTCCAGGACTATATAACAATAATTCAGCTCAATAACGAGTCGCTTACTCCTATTGTGGAGTGACCCACGAAATAATCATATTTGAACTGGGGACCCGGTCACCCTGACGAGCACTAAGAGTTGAGGAATTGTGTATAACACGGTTTTATTGTGAAAATAGCCGATCTACATGCTCAACGCGAGGCGTTGTGAGCATGTAGATCTGCTATTTTCTCAATTTCTGCCTCTAATATTTGACAATTTGGCCAATGTTTAATATTTGTCATTTCAGAGGTATTAATAAAATCAATAACCAAAGACAACGCATAGCTATTTTTCTAGGACCTTCCAGGACCCTTGATCAATTCCAAAACTTTTCCAGTACTGGAAAAACATTTTTCTAATTTAAAAATATTTCCAGGAATTTCATGACCGTGGGAACCCTGCATTTAGTTTAATAGGTCAGTGTTACTACAAAGATCCCACATAGATCAAGAGTTATTCAACCCGAGTAAGAGGGCTTAACACACTTTGCAAGCCAGGTAAAGGATGCCAGCTAGAAATGTCTTTGACTATGGTATTTAACATCCTGAATCCTTTGTCCTGCGTTACTATGTAGACCCCTGCAAAAGATGATCTTCCTCTTGGCTTCGTAGGAAATCCTCTAGCCATGTTGTTTTGGGGGACATTCCATAAGAGAGACGTGAGTGAGACCCAACTGTGAGATGACATGGGAGTGAGTGTGACTGGGAGGAAGCGTAAGTGAATGAGAGTTTCCCTTTGATACACGGCCCGGCTGAGGCCATCTTTGCTGACTCAAGACAGATTCAAGACAGATGGAGGAAAGTTGGTTCTTCATTAAATGCCTGACTTTGTTGTGCACCACGATAAACCGAAAATGAATGCCTTGCGAGCGTGTACTTGCACTTGCACTGTTTGCAACGTGACGTGTTAGTAAAGTGTTAAATCAATCAGTCAGTCAATCATTTCCAGATATGTGAGCTTATAGACTGTAACCTTTCTGGGAGCAGTCAGAAATCAAATGACAGAGTGAATGAACGAACGAGTACACGAGAAGCCCCATCTTGTCCACTTTAAAAACACATGATAATGATTTCATTAAAAAACGGACACGTGCAACTTCTTGAGAACATTCAGCAATAATTTATTTCTCATAATCTCAAGAACCACCGAGTCTTTTCATCTGGAAAAATTCATCATCGACTTGCCAACAACACAGTTTTGAAAAATGTAAAGTTTACTATACAAATTCTTAATAGAAAAAAAGAATAAATTAACTGTGGAATTCAGTTATTATTATTTTTTTTATCAATTCCACTTTTTTTTCATCTCTACAACACCTTTAATGTCGGGTTACAGTTGAACAGAACCAATAAAATCAAAGTTACATGCTCTATTGTCTGGTGGTGAGGGGGGGAAAGGTGGGGGTCCCTACTACTTCAAATCTGTCAGTTAAAATAAGCTTGGGGTGTTGCACATCTGGAATCGATAACAATGACAAGTAGTCCTATAAGAAGATTCTAAATGACAAAGCAGTAACTGGTCAATTCTTTGTAGCACCTGAAAGGGTTAACAGAACTAAAGGAGAAAAAAAAAGTGAGAGACAGAGAGAGAAAATACTGGTTCATATAAAAACAAGGAACATTGTTTAAACAGTTGCGAATGTTAAAAATCCACCCGTGGAGGCTCCATGGCACCCCCTTCTGTTAAGTACAGGAAAACAAAAAAAAGATGATCATTAAAAGTTAGTTGGTTGCTTTTATCTTTATCCTTACAGGACTTAAAAAAAAAGACTTCATACATTTCTAGGGAGAAGTACGGAGCATTTCCAGAGCGACAGAGGAAGGGTACTTCACACTTCCTCGCGTTTGGGATCAGACAGAGGTCAGAGGTTACCACAAGGTTGAGAGTTCAAAGGTGAAATAGGACGGTTGGGGGGGGGGGGGGGGGGGGGGTAGTATTATGTTATAACAGACGTGCTTGTGTTGGGGCGTGGTGGACGCTGGGCGGGGGCATGCGTGGCATTGCGTCATGGAACACAAAAGGTGGGCTCTTTCAAAGAGAAACAGTTGGCACTACAACCGCGGTCGAGAGGGGGGGCTTGAGCTTGTACAAAAAGCTCAGAGTTGGTTTTGAACCTCAACAATGGGGTGAAGGGGAGGGTTCTGGTCGAGAACCACCAGATGCACAGTGGCAGCTTACATTTAACATGATGATAGGAGGGGGGTTAAATGGACAAAAACCAGTGTGCAAAAGAGACCGCACGCTGGTTTGAGGGGTACTTAATAGAGGAAGGTTCCATACAGTGTACACTGTGGTATTTCACCCACCCTGTAGCCACGGGCCTGCTAGTCTATAAAACTGCAGCTTCCCTCTTTTGGGGGAGCAACGGAGCATAGTTCTCAACATTAAAACGCTCACACAAATGATGGGAGTTACTTACAGAGACCACACTCCTCAGGACAAAGCCGGATGTGCTTTTAGACCCTGTTCTGACTAATTAAATGTTTGAGGAAAGAGGCTCAGCGTATTTGTGTAGACATTGTGATTGAGAGAAGCGGGGTGTACGGCTTGTCTTCTGTCCTGATTGTGTGCACAGGGGACAACAACACAAATGGTCGGCGAAACTCCCTAAAGGAACCCAATCAAGGTCCGTCTGCCTCCGTAATGAGATCCTGATGACACAAACACGTTCCTCATTGATTCTGTGGTGAAATGACCACTGTGGGGATTTTTCTTTTTTTGTCTTTTGTTATTTCCTGGCTATATCAGGGGGACATCTGTATTTCCTTTGATACTGTGTACTGACACTTAAAGTTGACCCCGTCACCAAAACAGAGTCAGATGACAATGATTCCAAATTGGGTCCTTATAGACATTGTATGACTATTCGTGTTGTGCTTTGAAATCAATCGAGACTGAAAACTCTGCACGCACGCACACACACACACACACACGCACACGCACACGCGCACACGCACACACACACACACACACACACACACACACACACACACACACACACAGTAAGTGCCTGAGCTCCTCATACAGTATGTACAGTATGTATACCATGTGACTGATTGAACGGTTCGTCTCACTGTCACTCTGCTGCTCTGATAGCCACACAGCGAAATCCTGCGTGTTCATTTAACTCTGACTCTGTACAAATGTTGTACAGTCTAACGCTGAGGATTTGACTGTGTGTGGACCTGGGGCATTGAGGAAACACGGCGATCGAAAGGAAATTACTGTTTTCAGTGCTGAATTACAGTACAAACGTAAAAACACCAGCATGATTGGCACTGATCGTTCTAGTGTGCCCGTTATGACTATGTTCTGACAGTCAGGTGCTTTGGCCAGTGTAAGGAGAGAGGACAAGCCGCCACCAAAAGCAACTGTATTCAGTAGGAAAGCTCCTCTCCTCTGCTTGTAGACGCCCGTAAAAGAGTTCCCATCCCTAACCTGCGGAAAGAGCAGACACCGGGGCTGGACTGACGGACAAAGAGACATATTTTTTTTTCTTTTTTTTTACCCAGCCCGTCCCCTACACTTCTACAAAAGGAAGGACAGTACAAAGCCACCACTGCAGCGAGGGAAAAACAGGGACAGTTACACTGAAGCTTAACAGACGTCCACACTGGTCGATGTGCTTGACTTTCACAGATCTCAAAAACGGCACAATCGTTGTTTTTTCACTTCCAGATGCAAGTACAGTATAGCAGACAGGAGGGCGAAACCAGGCCAGTGTTGCTTGGTGAGGGTACGACCAAACTAAAAGCACACATCTAATGTTTACAGGTACTAAATGAAACAGTGCTTGGGCGCTGACAACCACTTTCGCCCTCCTCAACCCACCTATCTTTCAACCACCCCGGTTTTGTAGAATGTTCTCAGCACAACGCAGACAGGCTGAGGAATGTAGCAGACAAGGACAGTCCCATGAAAAAACCATAGAGTGAAAGTCAAAGTAAGCCACAAAGTCATTTGAAGTACGCATAGATTGTGTTTACTGCCAACCCTCAAGTGGCCTTTTATCCCTGTGGAGATATGCACGCTTACATCCACTCCATGCCCGGTTCATGTGCGGCCACACAACGCCTGGTATTGCTGCGGTCCTTGCTAACTCCAGACAACCTCCCAGGAACAGGCCACTCCCACTCGGGTGACTGACAGTCCATTACAGGAACTAATGGGGAACACAAGTACTTGTCTGACTCTGTGCAGCGTCCGTCTCCACGAGAGCCCCGCTGCGTCCAGTTCGTACGTCTTTGGTTGTGGGATTAACCGAGACAGTTTGTCCATCAGCTTCTCTTGTTTAACGTCGCTCCTCCTCTGTGTCATTTACCACTGCTCTTTCTTTCTCTCTTTTTTTTTTATACACAGGTACAAGTGAACCAAACAGAAAATGGATGAACGAGACGCAGACGCACACCTATCAATGGGCCCCCCCAGGGTACAAAACAGGATGGCAAAGGGCTCAAAACCAGCAGGTATCCTATTGATTGTTTTGGCAGTACACTGGTTTTAGTCAGTATGGTCAGGGAGGGGAAGGTATGTAAGATAGGAGCGGTGACAGCTGACACTGCTTTCTGTGAATCTGAGTGGTGTGTGCGTGTGCGTGTAGGTGTGTGCGTGCGTGTGTGTGTGTGTGTGCGTGTGTGTGTGTGTATGTATGTATACAGCAATCCTTCTGTCTCCCTGTCTCCCCTTGGCGTAATTTCCTCATGTGCTGCGTGGGTAGGAGTGTGGATGAGGAAAGGGGCTCTGTAGTGCTGCAGGGGGGATAATAAGAAAAGGATCTCTCGTAAAACCCATCATATTCCCAGGTCACCAGTCCAGTCCAGTCAGGGCAAGGTGGTTTACGGGGACCTTTTCAAGACGAGGTTGTAGGTTGTAGACGGGTAGTAGTAGCGGGGTCGGGTAGAGAGTTAAGGGTCTCAGACCAGAGTTCCAGGTTTGGCCTTGTCGTGTCCGTACCACTGCACGTCTGCCAGCTCTGAGCACAGCGGGCTGCTGAGGAAACAGCTGTCACTGAAGGACCTGCAGGGACACGCAGATATAGAGTTCAGACATGAGCATCACACCAGTACACCCGTTCCCCAACCTGATGCATCGCGGTATACCTGTTAAGACTAGGCATGGGACCATATGAAAATGTCATATCACGATTATTGTGACAAAATAAATCGCGATTTATGATATTATTGCAATAAACACAATCCATTATCCTGGGGCGGAACATTTGCCAAAAAATAGCAGATCTACAAGCTCACAGCGCGTCGCGTCGCAACGCAACGCGTTATGAGCTTGTAGATCTGCAAAAAATACTCAATTATAAGTACCTTTTACCAATTATAGAGGGTTTAAATGGTACCGGATATGCAGCTCAGCAAATAAAAGGCGAATTGATCCCAGTGCATGACGGAGGACGATATCACGATAAATTAAATCTCCACGATACGATTATCGTGAGTGTTTTTTATCGCGATAAACGATAATATTGCTTATCGTCCCATCCCTACTTAAGACCAATGACTCAAAACATGCTATCGCCTAGTATGTGGACGTTAACCACGTAAGCCTTATATACTTGCCCAAAATAGGGACAGCTGGGTTAAAGTGGTTAATTGTTCATCAAAACGTACAGTAATACATCATCATGTCAAATCATCAATGTCTAATTGTCTACAGCTAAAACGTCGTCACAACGGTTGTGTTTCTGTTAGTGGAGTCTGCAGGAGATGAACCACAGAGAAGCAATTGACAGCCATGACAGAACAGAGCACATGCACAGAGTCCAGATACAGAACAGGCAAAGAGAAAGAGCCAGCGGTGGCACAGATACTGCCAACCCTCAAAGAGCAAAAGACAGAGCCCCCCCGGTTTCAGCCCACATACACATCACATTTTTTGTCATATTAGCAGATGGTGAAAACATCCAACACCCGCTTTAATCCCCGACTTTTTTTTAAGCTGTGCCGACAGCTGTAGCGCCGTTAATCTGTTTGCTTCTCGGTATCGCCGTTGAGTTTTGGACTCCTGCGGTTCTACGTTAGGAGGCTGAGCCCAGGCAGACAGTACCTCTAGGCGTCAGAGCTGGGCTGAGGGGCAGACTGACACGCATCCTCAGTAGGAGAGCTGTCTGCTGTGCCTCTAAACCAGGAGAAAAGAAAGACACGCACACAGACACAAACACACACACGCACGTACGCACACACACACACACGCACACACACATGCGCACGGGCACACACACGCACGCATACAAACACACACACACACAGACACACACATGCACACACACAAGGAAAGGAGAGTTAGTAACGGAAGAGCAAAGCAGAAGAAGGTAGGGAGGAGGACAGTGAGAAAGAGAGAATTACGGGTGGAAGACGTTAAAAGCGTTTAGAGATGAAAAGAAAAGAAATTAACGCAGAGAGAGGAAACGGGTCGTGGAGGGGGAATCAGAATAAGAAGAAGGTATCAGAGCAATACGTCACTGTCGGGCAGAAACCTTGTATCTCCAAGTTTCAAACTCGTACGTTTTTTTGCGACGTAAAGCCCTGCTTTATCAGACAAGGCCGTCACACAAAAGTAGTGAAAACAGCCGATCTACAAGCACACAACGCCTCGCACCGCGAGGCGTTGTGTGCTTGTAGATCTGCTGTTTTCACTAGTTTAGTAAAAAAAAAATAATGATGAAAATGAACGGTTTGGGACATACTGTACAAGGTTTCCACCCGACAACGACGAATAACAAAGGCGTTAAAAGAGAGTCGAGTCAACGTGGTCAAACAGCAACAGCATTAAGTTGAGAGAGAAGCAGTCAGTGCTTGGTGAGTTATGCCTAGGGTTAGCTACAGACAGAGTGGTGAGTTATGCCTAGGGTTAGCTACAGACAGAGCAGCAGAGAAGACAAGGCAGGACAGCGAGGTGCGTGCTCATCCTGTAACGCATGAACATCTGGGCCTGCGCCTATGCTGCTGCCCAGCTGCAGGTCCTAAGAGAAGACCTTAGGCTTTGTTCCCAAAAACCACTTGTAGGTGTGTGTACGTGTGTGTACGTGTGTGTGTGTGTGTGTGTGTGTGTGCGTGTGTCTTACCCGCTCTGCCAGTTCAGGATGTGCTGTGGGCTACAGGGGGGTGTGGGTGTGGCAGCCTGTTCACTGGAGGGGGTCATACTCCTCTGGCTGTGGGGGGACGCAGCTATGAGGAGAAACTGACAGTCAGTACATGGGAGAAAAAAACACACGCACACGCACGCACGCACGCACGCACGCACGCACACACACACACACACACACACACACACACACACACATACACACACACACACACACACACACACACACACTGGGCACAAGTACTGGGAAAAACAATCACAATTATGATAATATATGTTATCAAACTAAATGAAATATTCTATTGAATATATGATTTCAATGTGTCTTGCAAATTGATTATTTCATTATGGGAAATTGTTCATTGTTTGTCCATAAGTATGTTGTTATAACCTGACATACTGACACACAAACACTCCCACAGGCAAACACAATAGAGACTGCAGTGGGGTGAAGGACAGAGGAATTCCATCAATGCTTCACGTATGGCTTTAGGGCACTGGTTCTCAAAGCGGGGTCCGGGGACCTCCCGGGGTCTTTGAGGGGATACCAGGGCCAAAATGAGGAACAGTTTAAACACTTGTACTCAGCCCTATTCACGTTTTCTTTTGGCTACGAGCTCACAATGTGTCGCGATGTGACACATTGTGAGCTTGTAGATTTGCTATTTAAAAAAACGTATAATAATATCTTCAAATGGGGGTCCACGACCTATTACATATCAACTTGGGGGGGTTCTTGACATGGAAATGTTTGAGAACCACTGCTTTAGGAGGTATGGTTTCTAAAGGGTTTAAGGGGTGTGGTCTCTTTGAGGTTCCCATGTGGTTCAGGGCAGGCAGGGATCGTGTTTCCGACACATAAAAGCATGCTCTACAGGCCTCGTTGGCGCAGTAGGCAGCGCGTCAGTCTCATAATCTGAAGGTCGTGAGTTCGAGCCTCACACGGGGCATTCCTTTTCTCCCTGTCACCACTATTACGTTTAAAGTTAGCCCTTTAAGCTTTGCCAATGTAGTTTACTTTGGAAAATTCATTATGTTACACTCTAGTCTAGAGTTTGTGTATAGAGTTTGAGTTGAATGAGGAGCGCTTTTGTTTTGTTTGGGCTATAACTACCTACTATTTTCACTGTATTAAATGTTTTTATTTGGTTAATCTATGTGATTTAGATCATAAAATGAAAAATAAGGTAATAAATACATGCACAAAATGTACTTTATTACATGTTAACTAAAGCTCACATCACACGTTACATGTTAACTAAACCTAAACACACGTAGTTGAATCTTTAGTTTACGCAGCAGTTAAATCATTACCCTTTATATTTATAATAATTTAACATGCAACAGATAAGAGCGATTCTATTTGATTGATTTATCGATAATTAAATACCTTGTTTCACCACTACTAAAGGCTAGAATACACAAGGTGTTCTTCTTAAGCCACCTTAACCATTTAGACCAGGAACTCATTATTACTTTAACCATTATTTTATGCTTTAACTATTGAAAAATAGCAGATATACAAGCTGGCGGAGCCGCCGGTTCGATTCCCGATCCGGACGACCTTTGCCGCATGTCACTCTCCATCTCTCCCCCCATTTCCTCTCAGTTCTTTTTACTGTCCTATCCAATAAAGGCATAAAAGCCCAAAAACAAATCTTAAATCTTTTTTAAAAAGCGAACATTTGTAACTCAAATCTTTCTTTCTCAGGGTCCCTGGAACAAAATATTTTCAGATGGGGGTCTGCGGTCAAATACAAGTCATTCTAGGGGGTCCTTGACATGAAAAGGTCGGGCATCACTGATAATGGAATCCACCCACCTGGCGAGCCCTTGGCGAGCGTCCCCACCCTGCTGCCTCGGCCGTGTCCCAGCGTGCCCTGCTGCGACCCCGCGTCCGAGGAGTTGTTGGACCCCGAGTGCGAGTGGCTCCTCTCCTTGAGACTCCCCGAGGACCTCTGGTACCAGCACCGCAGCTCGTCCGACACGGCCGCCCGGCTGCTCCCCCCGCCTCCTCCCCCGCTGCCGTCTCGCCCCAGCGAGGGAGTCCGTACGATTTGCGACCGCGACGGCGTCAGCCGCCCGCTGCTGCTCCCGCCGTCGCCGCTCTCGTCGCCTCCTCCCCAGGTCTCCTTGTAGAGGCCGCCGGCCGTGTAGGAGCTGGACGTCTTGAACTGGGCCTTGACGCTGTAGTGGCCCTCCTGGTCGCTCTCCAGGCTGCGCACCACCACGGCGCCGGGGCTGCTGCCCTCCACGTACAGCGGGTACTCCTTGATGCGGTACTGCGACGACGGCTGGCTCTGGCTGTGGAGGTAGACGCCGTGGTGGCCGCCGCCGCTGCTGCCCACCCCGCCGCTGCCGCCGCCCCCAACGCCGCCACAGCCATTCTTGGCCGCCAGGTTGGGCATGGAGCCCGAGTTGGACGAGCCCAGGTGACCCGCCGACCTGGTGGGAGGACACAGGCAAGGAACAAGACGAGCGAGTCAGATACGTGCACGATGTAGTGCTCTACTCAGGACTAAGACATTGTAAAATGCTTTAAAATGAAATTAAATCGGGCGCCCGCTGGCCTACTGGTCCAGGCATTGCCACATAGGCATGGATGCCTGGTGGTGGCGTCGCCGGTTCGATTCCAGATCCGGATGACCTTTGCCGCGTGCCACTCCCCATCTTTCCCCCCAATTCCTGTCAGTCTACTGTCCAATAAAGGCATAAAAGACTCAAAAATATAAATCATGTACCATAATTAGAAATCTACAAAACAAGAGGAAATATTGGCCTAAGGGTGGCACAAAAGGAAAAGCCATGGGTGCATGGCTCATCCTGTAGAAAGTCTTTCTATTTTTCATTATTTTATCCTGCAGTCTTTCTTATAATGAGACATGTGCAAATTTCACATTTGGCCTGAGGATGGCGCTGGAGGAAAGGTCACAGGGCCACTCAAATGGTTACAGTTCACCCTAAGCATTTGCTCAGCAGGTTTCATGGCAAACCAGAAAACCATTTCTGAGATATCTTCTGTGCAGCTGGATATGTGGCCAAAGGGTGGTGCTAGAACGGAGGGTTTCAAAGCTAGAGATGGTGGGCCTTACTAAAGCCAAATGTCAGAAAAACTGCATCAAAACCCCATAACATAACATATAGGTTATGTTGTTTTTATGTGTATTTAAACTAAAGCTGCAATCCATAACTTGTTTTTGTCATTTTAACCATTCTGTATGGTGGGGAAGTTTAATACGATATTCTGCAGAAGTTGGAGATGGTCTCCATGCTTCTCTATAGAGACATCCATGCTTCTCTATAGAGACATTCAGGACTTCCCAGACATGCTCAGACAGAGAGACAGAGACAGAGAAAGAGAGACAGAGAGAGAGACAGAGACAGAGAGAGACAGAGAGAGAGAGAGAGAGACAGAGAGAGAGAGACAGAGACAGAGAGAGAGAGAGAGACAGAGAGAGAGAGAGACAGACAGAGAGAGAGAGAGACAGAGACAGAGAGAGAGAGAGACAGAGAGAGAGAGAGACAGAGAGAGAGAGAGAGACAGAGACAGAGACAGAGAGAATAAAAGGAGAGTCATGGGCAAGTCTCTTCCTCATGAACAGCAACTTATAACGGATATATTGAAGTAATAGTTTGTTAAACCGCAACAAGTTGAACCACTGCCAGGTTTCATTTATGCTAGCAAGCTGATGAATGAGGGCCAGAGCGCACAGTAGGGGAGCGGTAATAAATAGAAACAAAAGTTAGAAGTTCAACTCTTTTCACTAATTGTCTACTGGAATTAGCAAACTAATGTAGAAACCAAAAGTAAGGAGTTCTCCTCGTTTCACTATTTGTATGCTGGGTTCAGGAAAACTAATACAGAAACCAAAAGAAAAAAGTTCTCCTCATTTCACAATAAGTATGCTGGAATTAGGAAAAATAACAATCTGTTGTTGAGTGAATCTATGGGCATAGCTACAATTATGCTTCACATCGCTTTCACCTCAAATCTCTATGAAACACAACTCACACTTCTCACACTTTGAAAAGCCATGTCCTGGAGGAAAGACCATACTTTGGATTTAAAGAGCTGGTTGGATGGACCAAACTGACTGACTGACCTGCACTGCCATCCTGCATTGCAGGATTCTCAATTCCCTCACTCTCTTTACCATATAGCAAAGCATTTTATATTACTCCTTTAATTTATGCAAAAGGTTGGCAGAAAATAAATTGTAAATATATTTTACACATAGAAATAGAATTTCATAAATATAGTTGAGTGTGTACTACTTTAGCCATTCATACATTTTATCCCATAGCATCTAGGTCTATTTTTGGAAAACAAAATTGCTATCGTCACCTACCGGTGCCGTTGCCTCTGCCTCTGTCGGGCCTTGGAGGGCGAGTCCTCTCCCAGGGTGGAGTAGTTGGGGTTGCTGCCAGGGGCCAGGGGCCCCCCGGCGGGATAGTAGTGCTCCGAGCTGCTCTGGCTGGTGCAGGAGGAGCAGTCGTCCAGCGGGTCGGAGCCGTTGGAGCCGCGGCCGGGGCCCAGGAAGAACTCGGGGCTGCCCAGCGTGCCCAGGGCGTGGGGGTGGGGGTGTGCGTCGGGGTCGGACGGCAGCAGCTTGCCCTGGGACTCCAGGCTGGAGCTGCGAGTCCTAAAGTGCTGAGCCAGACTGTGCAGACGGGTGGGACTGATGTCCACTGACCTGTGGGGACACACGGAGCCCGGGAGGAGGGTTTAGTTTGTGTCAGAACCACAGGAAGGAACCCAGGCGTACAGGGAGTGTTGGGGGGGCTTCTTCCTCCAAGGCCCGACAGAGGCAGAGGCAACGGCACCGGTAGGTGACAATAGCAATTTGTTTTCCAAAAATAGACCTAGATTCTAGACAGGCTCGGGAATCGAACCAGCGACCCACTGCAGTCTACCCAAAGCCTACATGGTATGCAAAGATAACAACTTACAGATTGTAGCATTAAAGGCTTATACATGAAGCGAAGAATGAGATGCATAGGTGGCTGACCTGGTGGAGTGTACGTAGTGAGGGGCCCTGGTCCTCAGGTCTGGGGTGGAGGGCATGCTGGACTGAGAGCTCCAGTGAGGAAGGGTCCTGTTGGGGCTGCTCTGCAGAGAGTTGCTGCCCCCTGCCTCCGCACTGCCCGAGCTGGGGAAACGCCTGTGACTGCATGGAGGTGGAGATGAAGAGAGAAATATTTGTTACATATTTACATTTATATAATAGTCTATGGATAACAGTACACACACACACACACACACACACACACACACACACACACACACACACACACACACACAGGGCTTGTATTTTGATTGTGTTAAGTACCAGCTCTTACAGTATGCCTTAACTTGTCTCCGACAACCGAACTTTTCGTCGTGCAGCTTTCCGAACTCTAATTCGGGGGCTAATAGTTGAACCGGACCTTTCCGACGAAAGGTTGGTGGTCGGAGACAGTATGGACAGGCCTTTAAGTTAAGGCATAAAAGCTGGTACAGTACATAAGACAATCAAAATGGATCCTACAGAGTTAATATCATATATCACTGGTCAAAAGGGGGAGTGACATACTGACAGAGATTGAAGATGTTGGCCAATTACTGTATTGTTTGTTATGTTATTTTGAGACAGAACCAAAGGGTGCAAGTTTGCTGTTTGTGCACCTGTTGTCAGATGGGGGAAAGTTTGAAAATGTGTTGTTGTACTGGTGGGAGATTGTTCCATTGTTCTCTGGCCATAAAACCTAAAGATGATCGATTGTCCAAGGAAGGTCTTGCATTGTGTAAATTCTACGTGCTGATTTTCAACCTGTCTTACCTGGAGTGCGAGGAGCGTTTCTTCACCTTCTCGTAGGGCTCGTCTAGCGACGACTCGCTCCACATCTTGGGTTTGATGGGCGACTTGTCGTACTCCGTGCGCGTGTAGTGCAGGTGCCGCAGGCCGTCCAGGGACTGCGGAGGAGGGGGCCTGCTGTGAGACGGCGGCCGGGGAGGGAGGCCCTTGTGCGGGGACGCTACTGGCGAGGAGAAAGTGGGGGTTCCCGTCACCTGGGGGTCATCTGGAGATGGAGACGTCACCAGGTTATGTTAATGTAGTGCATTTTTGTTACCAAATGAGGGACTGATTTAGTTTTATCTTTATCTTTAGATGAGCTTATCTTAAAGGACAACTTTGTTTTTTTTACAACAAGGGTTCATATTTTAGATAGTCATTAGAGAAAAGAAAAAATGAGTGTTAAAATCTTTTCATTTACTTCCTTCTATCGTTTTTAGTGATTTTAAAGATTTTGATTTGCATGCATGCCCCCAGGTTTGCATGCATGCAGGTGGCTAAATATGTATTTTTTGACACAATAAGCCCATTCCTAAGATGCACTGCAGTCTTTCATGGGCAGATGTGACTTAGAGGGCTGGCTGGTGTAAATAGAAACAAAGAAATTGCCGGCTTATTGTGTCTAGAAAGACATATTTACATTTAGCCACTTGTACGCATACCCCCACCCACTGAAATCAAAATACTAAAATGGCTAAAACAATAGAAAGCAGCAAATGAAATCATTTTAACACTCATCTTCTCTTTTCTCTGATTACAATCTAAAATATGAACCCTTGTTGTAAAAAAACAAAGTTTGCCAGTGGTATCAGAGATGGAAGGGATGAAATAACTCACCATCATCTAACACCAGGGCATCAGACATAGAGCTGTCTTCAGAACCAATGTTTGCCTCTGAGGGAGAGAGTATCGAA
>NC_137820.1:16106901-16114401 GCF_963921795.1 Nannobrachium achirus | reverse complement strand
CAGAAGTGCACAGCACATTGCACGTCCATGATCAACATTTCACACATTTGTAGCAAAAGAGAAAGCGTTTCGGACACGTAGCAAAATACCTTTATTTTTCAATTATTACATTCTTTGGCTGCTGAGCTACGGCAGAGTGTGGAGAGAGCTGGGATGCTGCCTTCCTAGGGACTGTAATTGATTTACCAAGGTGTCAAGTCTGGGCTGCACTTTAAATAGCTGACCCTACAGGGTCTAGCATGCACAGCACATCATAAACACTTGCCTGTTAGTCCTGATACAGTGCTATGCATGTCTAGCCCTGTCAATCCCGGAGGAAGGGTGATGGTATTAGATAATGGTGCTTTTCCTCTACATGGCACTGACTCGACCTTTTTCACTCTAGGTAGAACCCCCTTAATATAGGTGGCTGTCATAAATCTAGCGTAGCGTAGTTCATTGGGACACGGAAGTTAGAGTCCTAGATTTACCCCGGGCCCCCCCATCTCATTCGCCAACAGTTCATTCACACATACGCCTCCAGTCAATCCACGTACCTACGTTCATTCGCCACTAGCTACTTCTCACACTCCCCCTTTTCCCAGGGTAACTCAGGCGGTCTTTTAAGCAGCTTCAGCTCACCGCTCATTCTTTTCGAGCAGCTGTCAAAGCAGGTCGTGCTTGACAGCGTCGGAAAATTCCTCCTCCTCCCCGGCCTCCTCCCTTGGCTTTAATTCATGATTGATAGGAGGTTGGCTCATTCCATGGTTATTCTACATGTGACTATACTGGAGTTGATATTAAGATTGTACATTCATGATGTAGTGATGTACGTTGTTGTACTGTATTATGCTCTGCTCTGGGGGTCTGAGATAGCAGATTCTGTGACATGTACGTTTACACAGATCAATCTGTATATCATCAGAGCAGAGCCCATCTGCCAAACTCAATGCAATATCATTGCATAAATGTTACGTTACTTCAATAAACGTTTTATGTTCAACTCTAAGCTGAAGTGTCTAAATGAATGGCATTCAACCGTGATTTGTGTTAGACTATAGCTCCAAAGTAGTCATCAAAATCCATCCAATTTCAATACAATAACACTCATGTTCAACATGGTAGATTCTGGGGAAAATAATGATCCGGGCCAGATTATTAATATATTAGTAAGTGCCTCAGTATGTTCTTTTGCACGGAGATGGGCAGTGAGGAGAGAGGGAAGGGAGAAAGAAAGCCTAAGGAAATAGATATGTAAGCCTTGGGCTACACTCTGTAAGAATGTCTCGAAACCAATGCATCCCTTTCTTTATTTGTCTCTCCTCAATGGGCAGACGTTAAAAGTCATTCATATCCATAGAGCTCTGACTCAAGGACGCATAGCACACACAGACCATTGTGTCTCTGTAATGCTTTAATTGGTGGTTTAAATAAAGAGGAATATACAGTAACTGGGAATGAGTGAGTGATATTTAAGTTAATATGTCAAGAACTCAAGATATCAAGATGTGTCTTGGACAAAGGAGGAGACATAACTGGAGGAAGGTGTGATTCTTTGCATGTCCAAAATTCCAGTTTCCACCTTCTCCCAAAATTATTCAGCAAGCACATTATCAATACTGCTTGATGGTCGTACGCACACTTTTCCATGGCAGAATATTGTTTGTGTCACTTAAATAACAATTGCACCAAGGTTCAAGCGCACCTAGCTCTTAAATTGAATGGGACACATTGGTCTAATTTATGTTGTGCCCCCAACACACCCATGATAACTACTATTTATTATGTTGTTACCAGCTTGTCCAGCAGGGTCGACATATGAAAGCCATGCTGGGTTAAAGGAGAGTGCTAAATACGTTTCTCTTTTCTTTTCTTCTCTTCTCTTCTCTTCTCTCTCTCTCTCTCTCTCTCTCTCTCTCTCTCTCTCTCTTTCTCTCTTTCTCTCTGCAACCTCATTACCTCCTCCTACACAGACGGACTCATTGTTTTGCTCTGTCCACTCACCAGTTCCAATGCCGCTGCCCCTCTCATTCCCACACACACTAAATTTAGAGGCAGGGGGCCTCACGAGGATGGGTAAGGGATGACAAGGAGGGTGGGGGTCCTGTTCTATACATACAGACATAAGACTGGGAGGGGTGGGCTTCTGTGTGTGTGTGTGTGTGTGTGTGTGTGTGTGTGTGTGTGTGTGTGTGTGTGTGTGTGTGTGTGTGTGTGTGTGTGTGTGTGTGTGTGTGTGTGTGTGTGCGCGCGCACGTGCATATTTGTGTCTCAAAACATTCCTCTCAGAATCAATGCCCTCTGTCCAAAAGCAGCTGTTTCTGTCTCTCTAGATTTCAGCACACATGTGCAGAAACACACACATGTGCCCCCACTTACACACACACACACACACACACCCACACACACACACACACACACACACACACACACACACACCCACACACACACACACACACACACACACACACACACACACACACACGCACGCGCGCGCGCACACACACGCACGCACTCACACTGACCTGAGGAGAGCAAACTACCACTGCTGCCGCTGATGATCTTGCCCTTGCTGCCCATGTTGGCCAGCTTGGAGGTCTTCAGAGTCCCCGTCTCCGTCAGGTCGATGGCGATCTCGCTCAGACTCCGAGCCGCGTGGATCTTGGACTGGACGGAGAGGAACACACCTGGTCAGTTTCATTTAAAACAACGCTATACTAAGTGCCCGGGTGCATTTGTGCAGCCACAATTCACCGTTTGTCAGCCTTCTGATTGGTCCCTGAGACTCCCTGACTGGTAGCCCTGGGCGATATACCGATTATATCGTATATCGCGATATCAAAGGGCAATACCGATATTAAAAATGAATACCGTATATCGTCATTAATAAAAAAAATATTAAAATATTTTTTTTTTGGGCCAAAAAACACCTAAAATACTTTTTTTCAAGCACTGTAACTGTATTTATGCTATAATTGTTCGAGTCTATTGTAAAACAACTATAATTTTCCTAAGAGAACATTTACATAACGGAATTTCATTCAGAGACGCGTTGCGTGCTGCTCGTGCGTGACGTATGTACGTCTGCCCCTATGGTCAGCCCTCACGGATCACAGATCATCACACAGAGACAGAGCAGAGACTTCGTTCGTGCCCTGGCTGTATATTGTCATGCTGGAGTAATTTACATGTTTGTGAAGAAGTCATGTGTGCTCCTCATGGAAATGTGACCGTATGGATATAATCCCAATCTCCATTCTGAATTTCTGTTGTTAGCGATAGCAGCACTGCTAGTTAGCAAACAATTAGCACTTTGCTAAAGCCCTGTTGCCTTCATAGAGTCATGATGATGCGATAGTGTGACATGACATAAGTCAGTCAGTTCATCCATGTTCAGACAGTGTTCGATTGAATATGCCAACTACGCTAGGATTATATCTTGAGTGAACACTAAACAAACTGCATTGTCCGCACAAAGCATTGACGTTTAGTTGACTTTTCATTGCTTATGCAACAGATGGAGGCAGCTGGGCACACTGACTCCATCTAGTGGCGTAAAACTAAATTGCACTTGAAAAAATATATCATTTTTTCTCCAATTCAAGTTTCTTTTATTGGACGATAATACCGAATATCGCGGTATTATTTTAAATATCATATCGATATTTAAAAAGGCCATATCGCCCAGGCCTACTGACTGGCCAACCAGAAAAGAACATTCACTTTTTGCTATCGGGGGTGGAGTTTGTGCAGTGGAGAATGTTGCTTCAGGCTTTCAACAACGGTCCGCTCTGCGGAGCACGGCGTTCGCGCAGTACGGCCGTGCGAGGTGATAGCGATCTCGCTCATCATAATGAATAAGCTTCAACAAACTAGTTCACATGGACCATATCAATGTAACTAAGAGTTACGATTGGGTACATATATTTTAAATGGGCAGAATTACGAAAAGCCAGCCTATTATGTGAGGAGAACTATAATCTGGCTGTCATCTTCCTACCCAAGATGCACTGCGCTTTCTCTTTCTATTTCTATTCTCTCTCTGATCCAGAGGATTAAACTAATTAAAACATATATTTTCGGGGGGAAACTACTGTTTTGCTATGTAATTACTGTACCTTTTTCTTCCCTTTTTATTAATATCACGTAGATGTGTTTTTTTTTTGGTACTTTATATAGCTGTAATGAGGCTATGAAAAAAAAATCCCATCCACTTCCACTATAAAAGAATCTGCAATGGTGATTCTGTCCCACTGGGATTAAACAAATTAAAACATATATTTTCGGGGAAACCCCCTGTTTTGCAATGTAACTACTGTACCTTTGTCTTCCCTTTTTATTAATATCACCTAGATGTTTTTCCTTTGGTACTTTAAATTGCAATAATGAGGCAATGAAAATACCCTCTCCCCCCATTCACTGCCACTATAAAAACAATCTGCCCAGGGTCAAATGTACCACCACTAGAAATTCGCGGCCGCTGTGCGGCCGCTCAATTTCTAGACCTCGCGGGCTAGGCGCGGGCGCTCAGGCAGGCCTGCTCTATATTTGATCAACATAAGGGGTTTAGGTTTTAAGTCAGATTAATCATGAACAAAAAGGCACACTTGGTTGGACACCAATAACTCAGGAAACAGGAACAATTGAAAGTGTCCAGTGTAGTCAACGTGTGCATTTCCAAATCCTCATCTACTATTATTCATTATTAATATCTATCTCTCTATATTTCTATCTATCTCCCTCTGCCTCTATTGATAGATGCATGTACTGTATCTATCTATCTGTGCCTCTCTATAGTATATTAATTATTATTATTATTATTATTACTATTGTTATGATTTGTAGGATCTCTCTCTCTCTCTGTGTGTGTGTGTGTGTGTGTGTGTGTGTGTGTGTGTGTGTGTGTGTGACACAGCCCTCCCTCTCTGTTGTAAATGTAATTCGATACACTGCCCTGCTCCTCTCCCCTTCTCTCTTCTCTCTCTCTCTCTCTCTCTCTCTCTCTCTCTCTCTCTCTCTCTCTCTCTCAGTGCCTGTGTGAGGGACATGTCCGTCCGTTACTGCCCTGTGCCTATGCTTGAAGTGGGCGTGGCCTCTAAGCCAATTGTATAAGTAGATAGTAACAGGGCAGAATGGGGCGGGATTTGCAAATGACTGAATTTACTGTAGATCTTTGTTAATAAGGCCATAACTATCAATCTAAAAATATATATATATATTGCACAAAAAAGCATTGCAGATGCCCTAGCACCCAAAACATAACTGACTGCAGAAACTTCCCACTGGACTTCAAGCAACTCTGACTTCAGAGGGTTGACATTTCTCTATTATAAATCCTTGTTTTGAGTGGTCTTGTGTAATATTGTAACATTCTGAAATATGGACTTTTGATATTCATTCATTCAGCTGTATACCATAGAAAATCTAAATCTTAAGAAAAACAGTTTGGAATGATTCACTGCATGTGCAATGTATCTAGAACACATGAATGTTTCAAAAAATATATGCAAGTTTCAAGAAAATGTACACAATATTAAAAGTTTTCGAGGTTGACTTGCAGTATGTGAGTGTCCAGTGGGACTGACCTTGCTCTGCTTGCGGTCCAGGTAGAACTGGTGCTGGCTGATGGCCATGGCCCAGATGGACTTGATGAGCGCAGGGCAGGCGTACCAGGTGTGCACGGCGATGCCACTGTGGCCAAACGTCCTTCTGGTCACCGACGCCCTACAGTGGGAGCGGACACAAGGCCTCCTTATATACACTGAATACAACCGCTATGTACTACCGCTGGTACCCGTCAATGCTACTATTAGTACCTAGCGTTATTCTACTACGCCTGCTACTACAGTTCTAGCACTGATAGTACTGGAGTAGTAGCAGGGCTTGACATTAAGGCTTGTCCTGTTGTCCGGGACAAGTAATAAATCCTTTCGGACAAGTTCATTAAAAATGTACTTGTCCAAAGGACAAGTGCATCAAAGAGTTAATGTCAAGCCATGAGTAGTAGTAGTAGTAGTAGTAGTAGTAGTTTTGTCTTGAAATCCTCACTCAAACACATGCAGTGGTGTAAAGTAACTAAGTACTTTACTTGAGTATTTCCATCTGCTAGATCCGTTTGTACATTTGAAAACTCGAAATGGGACATTCTGCATAATGAATACTTTCTACGTGTGGTAGAAAGTACATGTTTATGTCAATACTTTTGTACTTTAAATTCCGTACTTTTACTCGTAACAGAGTGTTTCTACATTGCAGAATTGATACTTTTACTTAAGGTAGGTAAAACATTTGAGTACTTTTTCCACCACTACTCAGACACACCTGTAACCAAGCAACATCAGGCCAGCTTTACACTAATGACTGGCTCCCTAAAAGAGAAAACACCACAGCTCTCTCTCTCTCTCTCTCTCTCTCTCTCTCTCTCCCTCTCTCATTCCCTCCCTGTCTCTGTAGAATAACACTCCACATATATAGGCATGTTAAATAAACATAGGAGAGGTCACTTCCTCCGCCAAACAGCTATCAGACGGTCATCCATCCTTCTGCGGTTAGCTTTCCAGCGCTCACTGTGCGTGCGTGTGTGTGTTCATGTACGTACTGTAGGTATTAATAAGCAGCCCATCAATCCATGTCAGGGGGAGACCCCCCATATCTAGCTCGGTTTCCAACAAAAACAGAATTGGATCGCTATCGCTTTTATTCACACTGTACATTACTGTATGTGGTTTGATTCCGAACATTTGCATCTAGTTCAGTATTGGCCTACAGTATTAAGGGCTACTGTCCAGTGGACATGGATCCAAGGGAACGCACTAAAAGCCTGGTAGTCTTCTAAAAGCTAGCCAAAAGCTTGCTTTCTCCAGTCGATACCATGAAACCAATTTGAGCATGCACGCTGTGATGAAACAGCTGTTCCTACACAGCAAAGTTGTACAGATAAATTAACGCCACGTCTCTTTTTACACTTCCGGCGACCACTCAATATCACAAAGCACTATATCGTCACTGTCGGGCAGAAACCTCGTATCTCCAAGTTTCAAATTTGTATGTATTTTCGTTAAGTAAAGCCCTGCTTCATCATACAAAACAGTCTCACAAAACTAGTGAAAATATCAGATCTACAAGCACACAACGCCTCGCACCGCGAGGCGTTGTGTGCTTGTAGATCGTCTATTTTCACAATTTTAAATCGTCTTTTTAAATAATAACCAAAAAAGGAAGGTTTTGGACATACAAGGTTTCCACCCAACAACGACGACATGCTATATTCTTTCTAGGTATGAAAGGTGCTATAAACAAATCCAGTTGTTATCACTATTGCTGCTGTTAACAGTCATGGAACAAATCAATTGTCTGAGAGCCTCTCTCTCTGATGTTCCCGAGGCAAAGCTGCAATCACTCTCTCAACACTGCAACCTACTGTATGTATAGCACACCACTGGGAATACCAAGAAACCTGCCATAATGTAGCAGCAGCGGAGAAATGTGACGACGGGGTCAAAGCGTGGCATATATTTACCT
>NC_137820.1:16076901-16101901 GCF_963921795.1 Nannobrachium achirus | reverse complement strand
GTGTGTGTGTGTGTGTGTGTGTGTGTGTGTGTCTTGTCTGCGGTAGGGCGAGTAGGGAGAAAGGGGAAAGTATTTAAACATTGCCAAATAAACACCCGAGGAGAGCGGTGGGACAGAGTGTGTTTAGTAACAACAGGATGTCCACTAGCTAATAAAACACAAAGAGGCCACTCTGGTCCCGCTTTGAGAAGTAAATTAAAGCCAATGCCGAAGATGGAAGACTCATTATTATCATGATCAAACTCATGATCAAACATCAAACTACTTTTCTAGTTCCACGTGTCAAATCCCAAGACCTATCAGTTGAGAATATCCCCCCCGAGACAACATTTTCATAACTTCCGCAGAAAAAGCCTAAAAGTTTCCAATAACATATCGTCACTGTCGGGCAGAAACCTTGTATCTCCAAGTTTCAAGTTTGTACGTTTTTTCACCAAGTAAAGCCCTGCTTCATCATACAAGGCTGTCGCACAAAAGTAGTGAAAACAGCCGATCTACAAGCACACAACGCCTAGCGGTGCGAGGCGTTGTGTGCTTGTAGATCTGCTGTTTTCACTAGTTTAGTTCATTTTTAAAATGATAAATACAAAACGAACGGTCTTGGACATACAAGGTTTCCACCCGACAACAACGATATGTTTTTTCTCACACCGGTGTAAGTTGAGTCAGTACACTGTAGTCAGTTATAGGTGGTGACATCTCCCAGGTCTGACTCACTGCTGTTCCTGGTAGAGGAACTCTGTGACTAAAACACTGACCTGTCACCTGGTCAACGTTCTTCAGATGAGCTGAGAGATACTGTGCATGACTAATGTACTGTGACATCGTTGATAGCGCCTGCTATAGAGGCCCTCGGCATCGACTCATTGCTAGGATGGACTGCTCGCCCCTTTGAGTCTGGTTTCAAACCTTTTCGGGTGGCAGACTGGCTGAGCCAGAGTGAGTGTATTTTACCTTTGGTGGATGAAACGCAGGCTGGTAGGAAGAACTGCCTGTTTCTACTAACGCACTAGGCCAAGGGTCTTCAGTAGGGGCTCCGGGACCCCTAGGGGGTCCTCAGAGTTACTATAGGGGGTCCTCCAAATCTTTGTGTGCTAGAAACCTTTTTTCTTTTTTTATATTATTAACCACGTGAACCCTAGTGTCCTTATTCTGAGAACTTTAGCCCAAAATAGCAGATCTAGAAGCTCACAACTCCTCGCAGCACGAGGCGTTGTGAGCTTGTAGATCGGCTATTTTTGGCAAAGAGGTTTGGTGTAGAGGGGAAAAAGAGCAGACTAAGTACATAGTGAAAGGTCAACTTTATAAGTATTGACAGCTCAAGTGGTTAAATATCTGAAAACACAAATTGACATGAATCCAAAATACACTGATGATTTTGCTGTCAAACAATGAAACCATATGGAATCTCTGAAAAGGTTGTGGGGATCCCAGCTTCATCTCTCTCTCAACTAAGGGGTCCTTGACCTGAAACGTTGAAGACCCCTGCACTAGGCTCTCTGAATATCTCTACAACCTGACAGAGGAAGAAATGTCTTAGGTTTAGGTCTAGACCACCCTCCACTTTTCCTTGTGTGTCTCTGCCGTGACCTGCCGTGTTGAGGGGATAGAGTCTGCCTTGTGATGTTGCACTAACAGGACATGAAGTCCGCAAACTCCCTTTTCGCTCAAGTGCCTTTAGAATACAATCAACCTTTTGTTGACGAGGAGGGAGGCCCAGTCTCACTCTGGCATGGGCCAGCGCTTCCCTATCTCCTGGTTTGTTGTGTGTGTGTGTGTGTGTGTGTGTGTGTGTGTGTGTGTGTGTGTGTGTGTGTGTGTGTGTGTATGAGCGTGAGACAGACAGTCAAAGACAGAGAGAGAGAGAGAGAGAGAGAGAGAGAGAGAGAGAGAGAGAGAGAGAGAGAGAGAGAGAGAGAGAACAGGGGCGTCAATTGGGTATGGCAGGGGAATGCAGCTGCCATACCCTGGGTCCAGAGGGGAAAATAAAAGTTACTTTTAAATATAAATCCATGAATGTCTCTTTGGCTATCTGTGCTGGTTATTATGTTGTTAAACTACAGAAAAATAACTGCAAATGCAAAATTTTACAAAATGGTCACTTTAACAAGGTATTAAAATTATATTCTCCACACTTGCATTCTCCCCATCTTGAAAAAAATGGTATATCCCCAGGTTCCGCAGGTCAGCTGCACAGGTGCAATGCATTATTGTTAATTGTGGCACGTTTACTAACATGCCAAGTTTAGAGCTCTGCACTTGAACGACCGTTCCAGGCTGCCATATCCAGCCCAAGAAAAAAAATGTACTTCTTAAAATAAATGTATCATGCCCCTCTTGCTAAGGTATGGCAACATGACTGGTGTCTTGCACGCACGCGAGACACCAGTCATGTTGCCATACCTTAGCTTTTTCTGAACTGACGCCACTGAGAGAGAGAGAGAGAGAGAGAGAGAGAGAGAGAGAGAGAGAGAGAGAGAGAGAGAGAGAGGAGCCAAATGGATAAATTAATACCACTCCGGTAGTTGCCATGGAATCCAAATGCTTGATAAGTAATCGTGTGGGAAGGAGATTAATTCCCCTCCTTCCACGTCCTCCCTTTCTACTGTGTTATGTGAAAGATTGAGGTTATGAAAGGCCAGCATTAATGGAGTCTGCCACCAGGGATATAAATACATATATATAAAAGACACAATAAGGAAAGGTGACCTTTCCATGGAGTCTGGAGTCAAGATAAGCACAACATTCCCCTGCCTTGATCTTACAGTGGTGAGTGTGCGCGCACGCCAGCGTGTCTGTGTGTGTGTGTGTGTGTGTGTGTGTGTGTGTGTGTGTGTGTGTGTGTGTGTGTGTGTGTGTGTGTGTGTGTGTGTGTGTGTGTGTGTGTGTGTGTGTGTGTGCGCGCTGAGGTAAAAATGGATAAAATTGCACCGCATTCTCTTCCTGTCTCCATGGTGATGTAACACCTAGGCAACCGCGGGATTTGGGAGACCGGGGAACGAGCCTCTGTGGTCAGAGTGGAATGTACTAATCAGAACACACACGCACGCACGCAAGCACACGCGCGCACACACACACACACACACACACACACACACACACACACACACACACACACACACACACACACACACACACTCTAGTACAGTGTTTCTCAACATTTTCAGGCTGTGACCCCCAAAATAATCATATTTTAACTAGGGATATGGGGTAAGGCATGGAGGAAAATAGAGCTTTATAGTGTTTTATATTTGCTGATGAAATGTATGTTTGTGTTAGTGTTATGCTATGTGTCAATATGGGAATGTTGTTACCCTCATTAACACCCTGTGAAAGCAGGCTGAATGCCAGTGATCAAGGCCCCTCAGGGTGGCTGCCTGGGGGTCAGGGGGGGTGAGAGCTAATGGAGGGAACACAGAGGGAAGACGGCCACCTTCAGAGGAGCTGGAGGGAATCAAAGCCGTCCCAGACTAAACACATCTAGAGGACAGCAGTGGGACGGAGGACTGTGTGTGCATTACTCACAATGACAATACTCTGTGTGAGTCATAACGGGTGGAAACAATCAGGGGGAGAGAGTGACAGTGAGACACGGAGGAAGGGAGAAGACGGCGGAAGAGGGGAAAAAATGGATGGAGGAAGGGAGGGAGGAAAGTTTGTGAACGCGGAGGAGGTAGAGTGGACAGATTACAGGAGACAGACAGAGAGGGACGGAGAGAGAGAGAGAGCGAGAGGAACGGGGAGGAGAGAGGAAAGATCAGGGCTGTCACGATTAGGACATTTTACAAGACGATTAATCGTCACTCGAATAATTGCGATTAACGATTTAATTGTGTTTTTGTCGTTGACAATTACATTTCTGTTTGACTTTGTAGGCTTTGATGTTGCACATGGCAGATATGACACATAACCTAAATATACAAAGAAATTACTTACATATTTGACAACTTTATACTTAAAAAAGAACATTGAGAGTGGAAATAGCCGATCTACAAGCTTGTTATTTCCACTATTTTTGAAAGTGTTTGAAAATATACGATTATGACAAAATAATTCACGATTACGTCAAATAATTGTGATTAGACGATTATGTAATAATCGTGACAGGCCTAGGAAAGAGGGCAATTCATCAGAGATGTAGGGAAGGTGGAGAGGATGGACAGATTGTGAGAGGACTGCGAGCAGTCGCCGAGGGTCGGACGTGAAGTTGCCTCACCTTCCTGGGTTTGACCTTGTCCTGGTGGTCATACTGGAAGATGCCTTTATAGCTCAGACCCAGCCACCACGGGATGCCCTGCTTGTCCTGGCACAGAGACATACATAAAAAAGTCATTAACATACTCTATACAACATATGTGAAGAAGCTTAACAGCTCAAAAGATCCCAATGCACCCACTCTGAACTCCGGGGCCGGAGAAAATATGTGTGCGTGTGAGAGAGAGAGTAGAGAACAGTGGTAAAACGCTACCTTTACAGCGTAGTAATGTACTCCATATGTGGGCAGAGACTCTGCGATGCTCATATAACTGTCAATAAGAAAGCCAAAAGAGAGACATGAGGCACACACAATTCCAACGAATCTGTACACGTTGTGAAAATGGCTCTTAATATTCATGGAGACGAAGCAGGTTGAGTTGAAGAGAGCTTTGCGAGGTCTTGTGTGGTGTTCTTACTTGACGATAGCTTGTCCTCTGGACTGCCCGTTGAGTTTCTTGTAATGTTCTATGACCCGATCCTCACTGCACAAGAGGACACAAATACCAATTAGAGGCATGGAAAAGGGGAGAGAGAAAAAAAATCACACCCAATGTGAAGTGAGCGGTGGTCGTGCTTGCATAACGTCTTCAGACTAGGATTTGAGTCTAGGATGTACAGGCTATGCTACACACACACGTTTTGCTATGGCAAAACGCTGAGGAAAAAGGCTACAGACACGCACAGCCACTCTATGGAGCAGTTTACCACCGCTCAAAAACTATCAGAAAGAGGAGGGGGCTGATAAAGAAAGAGAGAGTGTAGGGCTGCAACTGTCAATCATTTTCTTAGTCATTATTCTATAGGCTATATATTTATTTTATTATAATCAATTAAATCAATTTGTTCGATTAACGGTTGCAGCCCTAAGCAAGTGTATTTTTGGAGCGGTGAAAGCGCTCCCAATAGACAGGTATGTCCGTGGGTATGTCCCTGGGTGGGTGGGTGGGTGGCTGGGTGGCTGGCCGTGTCCGTAGCCTGGCAATACCTTGAGTGGCCACACACAACACACTAGTTAAAGGAGGGGCGCTGTTTTGTGCAGGCCAGGCACACTCACAGAGAGACAGAAAGTGAAAGGGACAGAGACAAAGAAAAGATACAGAGATACTGTGCAAAAATAGAGAGAAAGGTATAGAGAGAGGCAGCAAGTGAGAAAGAGAGGGAACCAGACAATAGATAAAGAGAGAGAAGGCGAGAGAGAGAGAGATTGAGCAGTGGTTCTCAACCTGTGGGTCGGGACCCCCAAATTATTTTGGGGGGTCCCTAGGTGATTAACTTAATGTGCAACATTGTTTTCTCACTCAACTGTAAACAAACCAACATAAAGTTTAAGTTTATAGAGGGTATCTGCACATTTCTAAAGTGACAATTTAATGACTTTTTAATACCTCTGAAATGACAAATTAAACATTGGTCAAATTGTCAAATATTAGAGGCAGAAATTACATCAGGTCGCGTTGCGAGGCGTTGTGAGCATGTAGATCCGCTATTTTCACAATAGAACCGTATTATACAAAATGTAGTGCCTCAACTCTTAGTGCTCGTCAGGGTGGGGGGAGGGTCCCAAGTTCAAAAATGATTATTTTGGCGATCGCGGCCTGAAAAGGTTGAAAAACATTATGATAGAGATACAAAAAGACAAGAGACAGTGAGAGATGTTGTAGGGTGGTGGTCCCTCACCAGAAGCCCAGCGAGGGGTGGTCCTTCAGGGCCTGTGTGGGCAGAGCGGGTAGCTTCTTCAGGTCTCCCCTGGTCACGTCATTGCTGGGAAAGGAGAGACCACCAACATGTGAGAACAAGCCTACAGCCACATCCAAAAAGCCACACAAGTTTATACACAATTCAACCACAACATTTTACATGTCATGCACTGAAACCGATATGAAATAATGCTTTGAGGAAGACCGAAATCTGAGATCTGTGACTCGGTGAATGGCTTTGTACAAACCATGACAATTTTCATTCAAAATTAGATTATCCCCCACCTACCCACCCACCGACCGACACACACAAATGTAATATTCTCGTACAGAAACAGATGAAACCCTTGAACGTCAGGGCAAAAGAACACTTTTAAGACCACCAAAGTACAAAAACGACAGCTACTGTATGATAATACCTTCATCCAAGCCACCGTTGAAATTATCCAAAATAATTTCTCCAAAATGTTACGCTTTTGAACATCCTCTGAACTTCATACAAAGGAGCGTTTTTTCTTTCTTTTTTTGAGAAACGCTATATGGCATGAAGACGATGACGACTTGACACTGAAATTCCCCCTATTACTGTAACTGTCCTGGGAAGCGGTGAGTAACGTTGGAAAAACCCCGTAAGACTGAGGAAGAACAATTAGTTAAGGGGGAGGACGGATGGACAAAATGCTGCCAGGCTTAATGTCCTGCGTTTCTCTGAGACAGTTGACTTGGACGCGCAACTGGCTGCTAACTGGATGTCGTCTTGTCTAGCAGACAACAGCTGCAAAGAGATGGACGGCCAGGCAGAGAAGGAGACAGACGGAGAGACAGAAAGTGGGCTGCGTTATCTTTGCGATTATTCAATCGCTTACTCTTTCAATTAATCAAATAATTCGAGAATCGAGATTGTTTTTAAAGCTCACAGTGTGTTGTGATGTGAACTTGACCTGCTATTTTAGAAAATCGCTTGTTTTATTAAAATCGATAAAAAAAATATAAGCGATTGTTGCAAACCTATAGAGAGAAAGGGGGCGCAGATAAAAGTTAGGAGAAGAGAGAAGGGGAAAACAGAAGAACAGTTTTGGACCTTGATCCTTCAGACTAGGGATGGGACGATAAGCGATATTACCGTTTATCGTGATAAAAAACACTCACGATAATCGTATCGTGGAGATTTAATTTATCGTGATATCGTCCTCCGTCATGCACCGGGATCAATTGACCCTTTGTCAGCCTTCTGATTGGTCCCTGACTGGCCAACCAGAAAAATCATTCTCTTTTGCTACCGGGGGCGGAGTTATGCAGTGTGACAAAGTCCACATTCTACCATTAATATTAATGGTAGTGGTAGTGATAGTGATGTATTTTATCTGCTTAGTGATGTATTATATGCTTATTGTAAGTCGCTTTGGATTAAAAGCGTCTGCTAAATGCCTAAACTGTAAACTGTATGGCGAGAGTGAAGTTTTAAATTGATATTTATTTATATTTTTATTTTATTTTTTGCTTTGCCATGATAAATAGGAACATTTTGGAACAAAATGGAGTGAATACACAGTGAATATTTGTTGAAATTATTAAAAAAAAATGTTCCGCACCAGGATAATGGAAAATCCATTATCCAATCCATTATCGCGATAATATCATAAATCGCAATTTCTTTTGTCACAATAATCGTGATATGACATTTTCATATCGTCCCATCCCTACTTCAGACTCACAGTGACACAGCCTGATTCCATCATCCTAGCCTCCAGAGGCCTGGGGCTGGGGGTGGGGGGGTGGGTGTGTGAGAACATGACAGTCTATGAGCTAAAGCTCTGGATCGCAGCCCGTTGGTCTCACCCAGCGATAAAACCACTGGGTTCCACTCTGCTATGCAGGGAATTGGCAGGAGAGGGAGGGATCCCTGAATCCTGACAAATATTACTTACAGCAGTTGCGTGTGCAATAACGTCTGTTACTAGTTACTAGGGCCCAAGGTGGGGGGGGGGGCCTTAATTCATTTATACTTTAGCTATTGAAAAATAGCCGTGAAAATGTAAAGCAAATCTTTGAATATATGTATTTTTTAAGCGAACATTTGTAACTAAAAAGTTGCTTCTGGGGGGGGTCCCTGGAACTAAATATTTTGAGATGGGTGTTCCGTGGCCAAATACATATCATTTTGGGTGTCCTTCACATGAAAATATTTGAGCACCACTGACATAGAAACATAGGTTTTTAAAAAAAACCTTAGAAGGATTTGAAATATTCAAAGACCTTTTCACGATGATTCAAAAATAGCAGATCTACAAGCTTGCAGCACGGCACTCTGTGCCGCGCTGTGAGTTTGTGTATCTGCTATTTTGCAATATTTAAAACACAACATAATGCGTAATAATGTGTCTAAATGGGTTAACCTATTCAGAACGGGTACACACATGTGTATCATTATTGTATGCTTTCACTATTGAAAAATAGCAGATATACAAGCTCACAGCGCGGCACCGAGTGCCGCGCTGCGAGCTTGTAGATCTGCTATTTTTGAAAAATCGTGAAAATTTGAATTTTGACCCGATGCTATAAGTGTCTTTTGAATCCTTCTAAGATTTTTTTAGAAAAACCTTTGTTTCTATGTCAGCAATCTGGGTTTGGGGTTCGAGGACTGGGTGGGGTCTGGGGGTTGAAGGGTCAGCAGGCGTAGGAGGCAAGAGAAGAAGCCTGGAGGAATGTGTCCGCACTGTGTCACATTCCAGCCAGCGTCAGGAGGACGCCATGTTTATTTACAACTCCGTTCGCAAAGGAGGAAACGGGGTCAGGGGGTCCACGGCTGCTGCTGCGCTGTTCTCTTTATCATCGCCGCCATGTGCAGACGAACATCTGAGAGACTGCTGCAGCTACACTACTGCTCCCTCTGTAATAGAGTCGGTCTCATGTTCCAGAGCTAAATTCATATGATGCGGTCCCAAGAAATCGTGTCACGCTCCATTGGAGAACTCTGCTGCGCTTAATTGGATTGAAGTCATGCACTGAGGAGATCTCCTTTCCTTCCACACACACACACGCGCGCACAATCCCTTTTTCCTCTCGGCAGACATTGGTTGATGGGAGGTGGGGGGGGTCGAAAGGTTGCAAAACAGCTAAAAAGACAAAGGCAGTCCCCACGAGTGACATAAGAGTTGTGTCTCTGAGAACGCGGACAGCCAGGCAGACAGTCTGACCACCGAGCGGTGAGCTATTGTCTCTGTGTCTGTGCCACCCACCCCACTGACAAACACATAAAAACCCCGACTCACACTGTGAGTGAGTCCCATTCCCCAGGGGTGTCACTGAGTTAGGACTGAGTTACTAGGGCCCAAGGTGGAGGGGCCTTGATTCTTTTATACTTTAGCTATTGAAAAATAGCAGATATACAAGCTCACAGCGTGGCACCGAGTGCATTGCTGGCGAGTGCATTGCTGCTATTTTTGAAAAGTCATGAAAATGTGTGCAAATCTTTGAATATATGCATTTTTTAAGCGAACATTTGTAACTTATATTTTGCTTCTGGGGGGGGGGTCCCTGGAACTAAATATTTTGAGATGGGGGTCCGTGGCCAAATACATATCATTTTGGGGGTCCTTCACATGAAAAGGTTTGAGCACCGCTGACCTAGAAAAAAAACCTTCGAAGGATTTGAAATATTCAGACTCCGCACACATTTTCACGATTTTTCAAAAATGGCAGATCTACAAGCTCGCAGCGCGGCACTCGGTGCCGCGCTGTGAGCTTGTATATCTGCTACTTTTCAATAGTTAAAGCACAAAATGTGAGTGAATCCTTGTACCCAGGGCCCAGAAGTTGGTGCGACACTCCTGCCAGTCCCCACCCTCCCTGTCCCTGTCCCTAACCAGACAATCCATTGTGCCATGTGTCAGTGAATGGGTTTGTTTGGAAGGCTGGTTCCTAGTTTCTGGCAGCGTCTGCAGATATTCCATCCAAGAAAACCACCCTTCTTGTACTCACACAATACTGCATTACTACTACATTACACATTAATACGCGTGGACAGCTGGCGGAGACGTCCAGTCCAGGCACCTAGGCAGCTCATCCAGCCTGACAGCGTGTCGCGGGTTCAAGTCCCGATCCCGACGACCTTTGCTGTGTTTCACTCCCCATCTTTCTCTCCCCATTTCCTGTCAGTCTATTTTACACTATCAAATAAAGGCAGAAAAAGCCCCAAAAGTATCTTAGCATAGTGACATCCGTGCCAACATGAAGGCTCATTGTTACAATTATTACCACTAGAAGCTTGGGCTTCTAATGTGCTTGTGATGTTCATATGATAGTATATTAGATCATAAATGGCCATTTATGTGAAACGTCTATGACGTCTGACATCATGCGATCCCCTTTATGCCCATATATGGAGATACCTGATGTCATCAATAGTCACACGTCCTTGTCCCTTTACCCATATGTGGAGATCCCTGATACCCATATATGGAGATCCATGTATATGGAGAACACTGACGGCATCAGTAGGACCCATGCGTGTCAGTGTGATGTCAGTGTGATGTAAAACGGATATGTGCCCATATATGGAGATATCTGTATCTCCCAGTCCTTGTCCCCTTTTATGGGCATATTGATTATGTTTGCAAACAATGTTGTTTTTGACAGCACCTTTTGATTTAGTTTTAGTCATAGTCTTTTGAATAAACTGTCATAATTTAGACACCTGAAAAGTTATCATACGTTTTTAGGCGACTAAATCTACAGTTGATTTTGTCAACTAAAATGTATTTTGGCGGACCTTGATGACATCATAATGACTGATTTTACACTTGGTTGCGTGCTGAAAATAGCAGATCTACAAAGTCGACAAACATTTTTCGTCAAAGTTTTAGTCGACAAAATCAACACTGTTTGCAAAGTGCCTTCTGACCTTCATGTACTCTGACCCCCTGGCCCAAAGGGACAGTTACAGGCCTTGGTTGTACATTCATTCACATGCAGTTTTTCCAGGACATCATTTAGTGTGCTTACCTGCTGAAGTCACCTTTAGCCTCCTGGGGAGGGACAGAGGAGAACAAAAGAAAAGAGGGGAGAATATAAGTTAAAGATATTGATGGACAAATAGTTTTATAGCAATGATGAATGATGGTATGTGAGTGTGTGTGTGTGTGTGTGTGTGTGTGTGTGTGTGTGTGTGTGTGTGTGTGTGTGTGTGTGTGTGTGTGTGTGTGTGTGTGTGTGTGTGCGTGCGTGCGTGCGTGCGTGCGTGCGTGCGTGCGTGTGTGTGCGTGCGTGCGTATCAGGCCTCCTATGTGGGGAATAGAGACTTTTTAAGCCTAGAGCTAAATCACTGCAGGCCAGCAGAGCAGCAGATACCTGATAGTATAGCACTGCACCTGCACAGAACACATGCATGCATGTACACACACACACGTGCGCGCGCGCACGAACGCGCACACACGCAAACCACTCAAGCGTCACTCTCTGTGTGTAACCTGACCTTGTAGCATCACAGTTAATGGACTGACCTACCTCTGAGAGAGAGGAAAGGGGGAGCGTTAAAGAGAAAAGGTGAAAGAGAGAGAGAGAGAGAGAGAGAGAGAGAGAGAGAGAGAGAGACATACAGTAGAGAACAAGAGAGAGAGGGAGAAACTGAAAGTGAGAGGAGAGAGACAGACACAGTGACAAAGAAAGAGAAATACTAGCAAGACTAGAGAGACTAACAAAAGCACAACTGGCTGGCTGCTCCACCAACGTTGTGTTTTCCACAGTAAATGTGGTGGAACAGCAAGCTGCCGTGGAGATGTTTCTTTTTGATCTTTGTAGCTTGTTTTGTCTCGCACAAGCGCTCTAAAATAGATGTGCGTAACCTTTTTGTGAACTAGCAACTAAAAGCGGTGCCATAAGAGAACAAAGGTCCCCTGTAGCTCTGAAGTAATATGTCACTCACTGCACTCCCGACTTAATGATCAGGGTTTAGGCCTAGCCAGCAACAAAGACACGTTTTATACAAGGAACATCTCCTGGTCTCACTGCACATTCATGTTGCAGAGTTTTGTCACAGACAAGACTGGGATAAAAGCCTTTGACATTGTGACGGGACAATTAGTGGGACAATTACACTTCTCTTGTGTGTGTGTGTGTGTGTGTGTGTGTGTGTGTGTGTGTGTGTGTGTGTGTGTGTGTGTGTGTGTGTGTGTGTGTGTGTGTGTGTGTGTGTGCGTGCGTGCGTGCGTGCGTGCGTGCGTGCGTGTGTGTGTGTGTGTGTGTCACAGACAGACAGACAGACAGACAGAGAGAGAGAGAGAGAGAGAGAGAGTCTGAACTCTGAAGTACAGTACAAGTACAGTAAACTTTAATGAGCGATGTGGAATGAATTTCCAGTTTACCACTTAACAATGAAACATGTCTCACAAACAAGTCTTCAGTAAATAAAAGTTCTATAAAAAAACACACTGAATGCTGAATTAGGATGTTTATAGAAAACGGGACAATATCGAGAGACCTTTGGTCCATAAATATTGTCGGGACACAGTCAGGACCTACTATATTTATAGTGATATTTACGTCACGTCGCCCTGCAAGGCAGGCCCTGGTAGAGACTGTTTGGGTACAAAGTAAAGGTCACGTGACGTGGAATTGAATTATGTGTCTAGGCCTGTGGGCTAAATATGGTAATACACACAAACTGCCACATTCGTGCACAGGAAAGAGTGAAAGCAGAACAAAGGGCTAGGGTACAGAGGCCAGAGAGGACACGCACGCACGCACGCACGCACGCACGCACGCACGCACGCACGCACGCACGCACGCGCGCGCACGCACACACACACACACACACACAGTAGGGTTCTCAACATCTTTTCATAGATTTTGCCTTTTGGCCTTACAAGCAAACACAATCAAATAGGGATGGGACGATATGAAAATGTCAAATCACGATTATTGTGACAAAAGAAATCGCGATTTACTATATTATCGCGATAATCAAAATCCATTTAACTGAGGCAGAACATTTGCCAAAAAATAGCAGATCTACGAGCTTGTAAGTATCTTTTACCAATTATAGAGGGTTTAAATGGTACCGGATATGCAGCTCGGCAAATAAAAGATGAATTGATCCCAGTGCATGACGGAAGATGGTATCACAAAAAAATGTAATCTCCACGATACGATTATTGAGTGTTTTTTATCACAATAAACGATAATATCACTTATCGTCCCATCCCTAGCAAACACAATCAAACACACAGAGGGCGAAACCGAACCACAAACACATTGTGTGTTATTTGGTCTTACTTGTAGGATGTAGGAGGCCAATTCAAAGACGACATCGCTATCCACCTCAATAAGTTCCTGCAAGAGAGAGAGAGAGAGAGAGAATGAGATGATGTCATACATAATGAATTAAGAAAATAGACGTTTGTGTGAGTGTGTGTGTTAATGAAGTGCATGTCGTTCATGAGTGATTTGTTCCTAAGAATCAAATCATTAGCGGGGCTCGTTCACACTTTCGTTCACACCCCCGCCCCCTCCCCCTAATAGCACCCGGCACTCAGGACGGGAACCGGGAGGGCGGGCTGTACTCACGACATAATAAAAACGCTCCCGCGATAGTGTTTTTCACGGGGCGATCGTGCTATGAACGGTGAACGTGAACGAATCGTTTGAACGGATCATTACCGTGAACGAAATGATTCGTTCACTGAAATGAACGGGATTGCCCATCACTAGTGTGTGTGTGTGAGTGAGTTTTGTTGGGGTGGGGGAGGGGAATTCCTACTGATCGTTGTACATTCCACCATGATAGCGCCGCAATTCCTTTCATCTCTCCACTCCCAACCTCCCTGCAAACTCCCCGCCACCCCATCTCTAATTTCATGACCTCCTCCTCTCATGGAAAAGGGGTGTAAGTGGAGGTGGGGGTGCAGGGCTGATGGGCTTCAGCTCCAGCTAACAGATTAACAGTGGAAGCAAAAGAGATAGACAGAGACACACAGGGGCCTTTTTCACCATAAGAACCTTGGTTCAAGAACCAGTGCCGTTCAACTTTCTTGGAACCTTGGTTCATTCTTGCGAACCGGCCGCGAACCGGCTTGCGTTTCCACCAGATTGAACCAGAGGAACCAAGGATTTTGTGGTTCCCGTTTGGAACCAACTTTTACGGTTCGGAACCAACTCGGTGCTCGGTGGAAAAGCTCACCTCTGGTTCATCCCATAGGCGGGAGGGAGAAAGAACCAGAACCAGTTCTTTGCCGGTGAAAAAGGCCCTACAGAGAGAGTGTTGTGGAACACTCTGGTGACTCACTGAACTATCCTCCTCACAGAGTCTCTCTCTCTCTCTATCTCTTTCTTTTTATGTGAGAAGGAAAAAGGACATTCTTATATGACACACATAGAGGAAGGGGGGGTGGAGTCTGTGTGGGTGATTCAATATCCTGCAGTGATGTTAGTATGTGAGGGAGATTAGCACAGAACCGACGGCTCCTTTGTCCGCAAAGCCCCCGTGTGATTAGCTTTCTTTTGACTGTACGACGTGTGTGTGTGTGTGTGTGTGTGTGTGTGTGTGTGTGTGTGTGTGTGTGTGTGTATGTATGCACATAATATCGTCACTGTCAGGCAGAAACCTCGTAGTGTCAAATGTGTATGTTTTTTGGTAAATTAAAGCCCTGCTTCGCCATATAAAAGTGAAGCACAAAAGTAGTGAAAATAGCAGATCTACAAGCACACGATGCCTCGCATCGCGAGGCGTCGTGTGCTTGTAGATCTGCTATTTTCACTATTTTAAATCGTAAAAAAGAAAGGTTCTGGACAAGGTTTTCACCGGACAACGACATTATACTTGTAGTTATGTGTAATTGTATGTGTGTGTGTATGAGTGTGGGGGTGGGTAGGTAGCCTATATATTTGTGTATGTCAGTAATAATGGGGGGCTTTAGTGGGCAGTGAGTAGTGGGTCAGGTATGCCAGGAATGTCTTCCATACAAGCCAGCTCTTAATTGGTAAAGAGATCAGACAGGCAGAATGTAACACTACACTGAGCCAACGCACCCTATCTATACCACCCAGCATGGCTTCCCACCGCTACTATATAGCTCCTGTGTGTGTGTGTGTGTGTGTGTGTGTGTGTGTGTGTGTGTGTGTGTGTGTGTGTGTGTGTGTGTGTGTGTGTGTGTGTTGTGTGCATGAGTAAACATGTAGTAAATAAACATTAACAATAGTAAACAATGGTTACTTTATCTACCATGCATGTTTTTTGTACTGTTCTCAAACAATGGGCCGGGAGTCGGGACCCATTTGGGTTGTGGACCCAATTGCATGGGTCGAGCAATTTCTTTCTTACTGATGATTTCTGATTACAAAAAAGTAACCCGCTTGTAGATATTTTCACTAGTTTAGTTTAGTCCTGGGGAGACATACAAATGTCTCTTTTAGGTTAGGGTGACCAGACGTCCCGGTTTGGCTGGAATTGTCCAGGTTTCGAGCTGCGTGTCCCGAGGTCCCGGCAAATATCTCTAAAACGGTAATATGTCCCGGTTTTCAACATTCACTACGAAACGGTCCCGGTTTTTGCCAGAATTAATATAATAGTGTTATTTTCTGAGGTTGCATAGACGCAGAGACTGTTTGTCAACAGTCGCTGCGTATGTGCGCGTGCACGAACGTTAGAGAATGGGCGCGGGCGTGCGAGTTGAACGTGCGCATTGCTTTGAGGGTCCCGGTTTTAGGGAACAGTAGTTCGCGTCCCGGTTTGAGCGGCTGTATATGGTGGTCACCCTATTTTAGCTCTTGAGCTCAAAAGCTTAGGAACCACATTTGTCTGTGAGAGTATACTGGGACAGAATAAGCTACATCTTGAGAGATGTAGAGCAGAAGGTGAGAAATGTTCCTAGATTTAGCACAATCAGAGTAAGTGGGTGGAGCTGTATTTGTTTCAGGAAGCCATTGGTTCGGGGGCCTGTGAAAGTCAGCGTTATTGTTACTAAATGAATAGTAATGGCTGTTCTGATGGATCCTCTGACACTGTGACACATTGTGTGTCCTGCTGTCCCTCAAGTCAAGTGCACCCCCATCTGGGCATCACGAGAAATTGCACCAATCAAGTTTACATAGCAGGGTATGTAAGGATTCCCTGTATGTTTTGAGGGGAAAGGGAACGAGAAAAACTAATAAATAATAACACTTTCAATAATACAGTGTTGTGAAACATAATGTCATAATAACTGATGCCACTCTAATCCAGTACTGTGTAAAAAAAATAGATTAACATCATAATAAAGTCACTCCATATTTGTTATTTTTTGTGTTTTGTTTTGGGAGTTTATTTTTCTGTGCAACCTACTTTGAATGTTCATGAATAATTAGTGAGAAGAAGCTGCTTACACCAATTTGATATTTGAGTAGCACAAAGATTTAGTCTAACAGTGACAGGTGGACAGTAAAATTGCGTCCTCTCTGTTGTTAGAGGGTGGAATGCAGCAGCTACATATAGCAGCCCCAGTGGCCCAATGGATAAGGCACTGGCCTCCTAAGCCAGGGATTGTGGGTTCGAGTCCCATCTGGGGTATTTAAAAGCTCAGCTGAGCTCTATTTATGTTTACCAACCAAATCCATTTATATAAAGCATTGCCTTGCACATATCTTTAACGGGGGAGTAGGTGAAAAAAGTCTCACTTGTGATTCCTCGTGAGGCATGGGGTTAAAACATTGATGAGTCGCGACTAGCGATGGGACGATATGAAAATGTCATATCACGATGATTGTGACCAATGAAATCGTGATTTATGATATTATCGCAATAATCAAAATATTATCCTAGTGCAGAACATTTGCCAAAAAATAGCAGATCTGCAAGCTCACTATGCGTCAACGTGAGCTTGTATATCGGCTATCTTTTGGCAAAGAGATTTGGTAGAGAGTGAAAAAAAGGCTGTCAAGTACGTATATTAATAATAATATTATAAGTACGTTTTACCAATAGAGGGTTTAAGTGGTACAGGATATGCAGCTCGGCAAATAAAAGGTGAATTGATCCCAGTGCTTGACGGAGGACGATATCACGATAAATTAAATCTCCACGAGAAGGATCTCTCAACGGAAATAAGTTTGCCTTAACTGAGTTTCCTTTTAGTTGACCGTGTATCAGTGAACTGTTCTGTCATGAAACTGCACTTTTTTCTATGCAAAACCTTATAATAAATACCTCAATCAATCAATCAATCAGTCACGAATCTCACGATACGATTATCGAGTGTTTTTTATCCCGATAAACAATAATATCGCTTATCGTCCCGTCCCTAGCCGAGACCACACGCTAGCAGAAGCGCTAGGACAGAAGTGCACAGCTCCGCAAGAGAACATGGGAAATGGATGCATTTGAAGTCTTGGCATGTGTTTCAGATGTGTTGTTTGTCCATGTGTGAGAGTCCAGCCCTACACACAGCGTGGCTGAACGTAGCTCTACAGCAGGGGTTCCCAAACCTTTTTGTCTCAGGGCACCCCATAAATATTTCTTTAATCCGAGGCACACCTACATTATAATTTTCACTCCCAGCACCTCATATTTATTGCATATCGATGTTGTCGGGTGGAACCCTTGTATGTCCAAAACGGTTCGTTTTGTATTTATCATCTATAAAATGTACTACACTAGTGAAAACAGCAGATCTACTACAAGCACAGTGTGATCGGCTGTTTTCACTAGTTTTGTGCGACAGTCTTGTATGATGAAGCAGGGCTTTGCTTTACCAAAAGACGTACACATTTGAAACTTGGAGATACGAGGTTTCTGCCCGACAGTGACGATATTTTAGTGATTATGTTGCGAGGAAAACGTTGAGATAATAGCCATTTTGGTCAAAACTTACTGAAAATAACGTTGTACTTCAAGTTTAAAATGATACCAAATATTTGTTTAAGAGTTCAAATAAATTCCAAATATTACCAAATGATCTCGCGGCACCCCTGGACTGCCGTCGCAGCACCCCAGGGTGCCCCGTCACCCACTTTGAAAACCCCTGCTCTACAGTACATGCAGCATGGCTGATTGGCTACATTTTCTGCTTCACCAAATCAGTTGAGGGTGAGATTAGTCCATATGCACAGTAATATCCTAGTAGTGTCAATTTAACTCTCATTAGCACCGGCCACCGGATGATCTTGATTGAGGAATTATATGATAAGATAAGTTCACGTCAAAATAAAGTCATTCAATATGATATGTTTTGGGAGTGTATTTTTTCTGGGAAACCTACTGTGATTTTTCACGAATAATTAGAGAGAAGCTGCTGACACTGACTTGATATTTGTAGCGCAAAGATTTAGTCGAACAGTGACAGAGGGACACGTAAAAAATGTGTCTCTGTGTTGTTACTGGGTGGAATGCACCACATGCATATAGCCCCAGTGGCCCAATGGATAAGGCACTGGCCTCCTAAGCCAGGGATTGTGGGTTCGAGTCCCATCTGGGGTATTTTAAAAGCTCTGCTGGACCATGATGGAAGGCACCTTTGTTTACTTAACAAATCCATTCATATCAAGCGTGTCCAGCAAGCTTACCTTGTAGATGCTGGACTTGGCATTGAGGAAGAAGAGCTCAATGGTGGCGTTGTCCTTCAAGTAGGAGATGCTCTCTATGTAGAACCTATGTAGAAACACACAGAGAGATGATTGGACACGGCTACCAACAGCAATACGGGATTAAGGACATTATCTACTCATTAGTCTAATTCTAGGGATGGGACGATATGAAAATTTCATATCACGATTATTGTGACCAAATAAATCGCGATTTACAATATTATTGCGATAATCAAAATATCCCCAACATCCATTATCCTTTAGCGGAACATTTGCCAAAAAATAGCAGATCTACAAGCTCATAACGTGTCGCAATGCAACGCGTTGTGAGCTTGTAGAACGGCTATCTTTTGGCAAAGAGATTTGGTAGAGAGTGAAAAAAAGACTGTATCAAGTACGTTCAAGTACATTTTACCAATAGAGGGTTTAAATGGTACCGGATACGCAGCTCGGCAAATAAAAGGTGAATTGATCCCAGTGCATGACGGAAGACAATATCACGACACATTTAATCTCCACGATACGATTATCCTGAGTGTTTTTTTATCACGATAAACGATAATATCGCTTATCGCCCCATCCCTATCTAATTCTTAGTTTTCTTCATCTGCATGGAATAATGAGCTTTTCTAAATGAGGATGAATCAATGATCTTCCCTGTATGGATTGAATACACAAAGCAGAAAAGAAAATGTATCATCCTAGATATAAGTCAGTCAACCAATAACTTAGTCAGGCTCCGCTGTGGGTGTTCTGTAATATTTGTTTTAGCGCAACCCACACTATATATTGTTCAAATATGAATCATATCCGTTTTTGCATCAGGGGGATCAACTCATGTTACATAACTAATTAAGCTGAGGGAGTCCTTTGAACAGGGGGTTGAAATGTCATATTCTCAAAAGAAATAAAGTCATTTACCAGACTGGCCACATGGGGGCGAACCACACTATAGTCTGACCTTGTATACTGTGACCACCCACTTCCTCCTAAGCCAATTCCCCATCTCCCAGTCTGGCAAAGATCCATAATCAGTGTGTGTGTGTACTCTGCACCCAGGCAAAACACACGCACGCACGCACGCACGCACGCACGCACGCACGCACGCACACACACACACACGCACACACGCACACACTCACACACAGTAGAGTAAATGTGCACACGGTGCACTTCACACAATGTCTGGCTGGCTCTGCATAATCAGCACTGTGTAGCGATTACAGGTGCATGCACACACATTCACACACACATGTGTAAAGAACTACACAAGTGTGCAAAACACACACACACACACACACACACACACACACACACACACACACACACACAAACACGCACGCATACACACACACACACACACACACACACACACACACACACACACACACACACACACACACACTAAACTGCCCAGTACACGCAACAACACACAAACACATTCTCTCTCTCTTTCACACAGTGGTACTGTAGCTACCAGCTAAAGAAGCACAGTAACCCACTTCTGGCTCTGTGGCGAGTGCAGAGCTCAAGCATAATAACCCGCTCTAAATTTAGCCAGTGAATGCACACGGGAACAGAGGGGGGGCGCTACTACAGTACGCTGCAGTGCAGTGCGCTTCAGTGTTGAACATCAAAAGAGAGATATACCTCACGTCACGTGTGTTCTGTTTCTGACACACATTTCAACGGTTCACTTCTGCTCACCGACAGACAGTGAAATAGTGCATGCGTACATTTAGATTCATGTACACACATAGCCTACCTATGCATGCATGACTACGCACATGCGTAGTACAATCCTCGGTGGTCATTTATGCATTGGTAACTCAGAAAGGCTACAAATGGAACCAATGGATGGACCATTCGTCACAGGTCCATTTGGTTAGATTTTGTAAACTTACAGCAGGGGTCTTAAAACAGACCCCTCGCAGCGCGAGGCGTTGAGAGCTTGTAGATCTGCTATTTTTTGGAAAATAGGTTTGGTGGGGAGGTAAAAAAGAGCAGACCAAATACATTGACCAAATACAGTGAAAGGTAAAGTTAACTAAAAACACAAATCCAACATAGACTGATGACAGTGCTGTCAAACATGTCTATGAATCTATCTCTATCGATGAAAATCTGCATCACACATTTATACAATATGTAGTGGGGGTCCCTGCTTCATCTCTCTCTCAGCTAAGGGGTCCAGAGTTACATTTAAACATTTACACTGAGCATTGGAAATTGAATACATGTATGATGACCTTGGTACACACTGCCATTGACTGCATTCAAATGTGTATCCATGAGTCCTGAATACTGCATGATAACACCTGAGGTGAGGTTCCTGCAAAATATCCTCACTTTGCAGGATTCTTTCGTCATCTTTCTGATTTCTTCACTGTCCTCGCAAGAATACAAGCTTAAGCGCACGCACGCACGCACGCACGCACGCACGCACGCACGCACGCACGCACGCACGCACGCACGCACGCACGCACGCACGCACGCACGCACGCACGCACGCACGCACGCACGCACGCACGCACACACACACACACACACACACACACACACACACACACACACACACACACACACACACACACACACACACACACACAAATAAAATGCTTTCAAGTTCTTACTCAGTGCAGTGCTCTTTTGTTCCATAAATTGAGTATGTGCTTGTGAATGTGTTCCCAAGTGCATTAGTAGATTTGTGTGCATATATGTGCGTGCCTGTGAGTGTGTGTGTGTGTGTGTGTGTGTGTGTGTGTGTGTGTGTGTGTGTGTGTGTGTGTGTGTGTGTGTGTGTGTGCGTGCGTGCGTGTGCATGTGCGTGTGTGCGTGTGCGTGATGGAGCAAGGGATGCCTGTAGCAGGAATCTGCAGGATCAATACCGTAGAGTTTAAATCTGGTTACATACTAAGAATGAGCCTTGTCAATATTCAATGTGAACATTTAATTAAAAGCACTCTTGATGTTACAAGTGCACACGCACGTGTGCGCGCGTGCGCACACACACACACACACACACACACACACACACACACACACACACACACACACACACACACACACACACACACACACAGCGACATGCATTCATCACAAAACCACCCACTGATTTGAGACCTTGGGTGGGCTGCCAAACAACGAAATATGCACCAAACACCCAACCACATGAAAAATACATGTTTACACACACAAGCTCGCATAGTAGACGCACACAGACACAGACACCCACACACCCACACACACACACACACACAGACAGACACACAATGAATGATAATGGATTCAGGTGTGACATTTGGGCTGATTGTGGACTGATTGTACAGCGTAAAGGAGTGAGAGACGAGGCAGAAAGAGAGAGTGTAACAAAAAGAGCGAAGGAGAGGAAGAGTGAGAGAGAGATTAAGACAGGGCGGTAGAGAACGGAGAGAAACAGAGAGAGAGGAGAGGGAGGAAGGGAGAGAGAGAGAGAGGCAGTGCATTGGAGAGAACAGCAGAAGAGATGAGGAGCGGACGAGGCCTGCAAATGGTGTCAGGGATCACTAGGTCACCTCCACATCTTCAAACACCCATTTGTCTGCGTAAACACGCGGACACGCACACACACACGCACACGCACACACCGCGCGCGCGCGCACACATCTTATATCGTCGTTGTCGGGTGGAAACGAAACTAGTGAAAACAGCCGATCTACGAGCACACAACGCCTCGCACCGCGAGGCGTTGTGTGCTTGTAGTATGCTGTTTTCACTACTTTTGTGCGACGGCCTTGTCTGATGAAGCAGGGCTTTACTTCGTGAAAAAACATACAAATTTGAAACTTGGGAGATACGAGGTTTCTGCCCGACAGTGACGATATATAATTTAAACATTGCATTTACAGGGCAGTCGAGATACAGGTTTTTCTCTCCCTATCTCACACGCATGATAGCGATATGAAGCCGCATTGTGCCAAACCCCACCCTGCCAGCGTGTGATTGGCTGAAGAAGTCCCTTTGAGCCTCATTCGGACACAGAAGCAGTCCCCTGGGCAATATTTACTATTCTGAACATAACGGCACGTAACTCGGTAACGGCGCTGAGTCGGCTCATGCAACCTTTGCGCCGCTCGGCCCGACGACTCGCTCGCTGCCGCCCGCTCGGCGGGGCCTCACAGGGCTCAAGGTTGTCATTCAAAGCGACGCCAGCCAATAACAGCACATCTTTTCCGGGACTACTAGGCAGAATGTGGCTCTCTTTTGCTATTATGCATCTCACACGCATGCGCACAGACGCACGCATACGCAAAAAACAAACCACAACATCTCTAGCCCTTAACGCCATTATGCACCTAAAACATGGGCGCAGTGGTTAGCGATTTGCCTCACAGCTAGAAGGTCCTGGGTTCAATTCCTGCTGGGGGATGCTGTGGGCACTGGGGGGCGTGTTCCCTCCTCCGCAACATCAGCGCCCACACCCTAGGTGGGGTTGGCGATAGGGACTTTCTGTGTGGAGTTTGTATGTTCTCCCCGTGTCTCCTAGGGTAAATACCCTCACAAAAACATGCAGTAATCCTGGTCTCTATAATACCTCCCCCTGGCCAGCCGGGGCGCCTGATGGAGGGGAAAGGAACTGGTTGGAATAACGTGTTCCTTCCACGCGCTACATCCAAACTGGGGAAATCCCCAATGTCAGGTGAAAAGAAGCAACTTGGACTACTCATGCATAGAAGGAAGCATGAGGTCAGTCCGTTGTATCCCCAGGTGTGACAGGGGGAGAGCAAAGCCTAGGATTACTTAGGCAATTGGCACTGGGTGAAAATGGGTTACAAAATCATGGGATAAAAATTATAATAAAAAAAAGAAACATGGTCATCATCAACAGAAAACATCCCCACAAGTTCTGCCATAGCAACACAGTAGTGTTGTACACACTGAGCCCCGTTGCCCCCCTGAAGAAAAGAAAAAAACTCGGTGAACATGAACAATACGTCTGTTTGCTGGAGAGGCAATTATGTCATATGTTGACCCATTGCGTCGCGACTTGACCCTTATCACAAATGTCAGCGAGGAAACGACTGGTCATCGTCGCATTGTTTAGCTGAGACGGCGCACGCCGCGTCGCTATGTACCGTTGCTAGCCAAAGGTCCTGTCCCCGCGGTGCATGTGACATCATGGGGATAACTTGAGGACAAATAGAACAGTGGCGATTGTGTGTGTGTGTACGGGGGGTGGGGAGTGGGTGTGTGGGTGTGTGGGGTGTGTGTGTGTGTGTGTGTGTGTGTGTGTGTGTGTGTGTACGGGGGGCGGGGAGTGGGTGTGTGTGGGGTGTGTGTGTGTGTGTGTGTGTGTGTGTGTGTGTGTGTGTGTGTTTGTGTGCGTGTGCGTGTGCGTTGGGAGGATGATGGGTGTGCACTTTCATTTCAGAGAAAAATAGGACGGGGAAGCTCTTCAAAGATCATGTATGTACCTTTTCTGTCTGCTTTATAATAGATAAAAGGCGTGCACGTTCTCTCTCCGTCACTCACACGTGCACACGCTCAAGCGAACAAACAAACAAACAAACACGTAGTCACGAACAAACACGCGCGCGCACACACACACAAGGGCACACACATTATTGTGATGGCCATGATGGGAGCTTTATGTAAGAGCGGGGGCCATTGTGAGTGTGGTACAAAGGCCGGGCATGGAGAAAGGAAGAGGAGACATTTCATAAGCCTCAGACAGGAGGGAGTACAGTGAGGGACACACCTACAGAGCAGACATTATGCACCCCTGGATCTTTCATGAGGTACATGCTCAAATGTACTGTCGATTCATATTCATATTCATATGGCGCTTAACCCAATCAGGCCTAGAATTATTGAACGCTTTAACCGGTGAAAAATAGCAGATATACAAGCTCACAGCTCTGCGAGCTTGTAGATCTGCTAAAGTCGTGAAAATGTGTGCAAATCTTTGAATGTATGTATTTTCAAAGCGAACGTTTGTACCTCAAATTTTGCTTCTGGGTGGTCCCTGGAACTAAATATTTTGAGATGGGGGTCCGTGGCCAAATACATATCATTTTGGGGGTCCTTCACATGAAAAGGTTTGAGAACCACTGACAAAGTAGTCTCTCAAGAACATACTAACTGAGCTCCAGTTAAGTGAAAATGACCTTTTCTTTGACGATAGCTGGCCAGATTGCTGACATAGAAACATAGGTTTTTCAAAAAGTCTTAGAAAGATTCAAAAGACACTTATAGAATCGTGTCAAAATTCTAATTTTCACCATTTTTCAAAAAAAAAATCTTTAACTAGTTGCCGCGCTATGAGCTTGTATATCTGCTATTTTTCAATAGTTAAAGCATAAAATAATGATACACAATAATTTGTACCCGTTCTATCGTTCTATAATAATAAAGAAGGGATAAAGAAGCCACATATCATTTGGTTATAAAATAACCCTGTGTGTTCTTGCCGATATTTAGTCTGTCTTCCTGATAGTGAGCGAGATATGTTACCT
>NC_137820.1:16056901-16071901 GCF_963921795.1 Nannobrachium achirus | reverse complement strand
AAATCGCTCTATTAAGAGCGTCTGCTAAATGCCTAAATTGTAATTGTACTTCACTTCCAGCTGACTGTATATGGTAGAAGATTGTGAGCCTGCCTAGAAGTTCAACTAACAAGTCCTGCTCACCAGGACAATCGAGTGAAGGGGAAAACATCCACAGCGCAGTTGAAACAGTCTGTTAGCTTGTTCTTTCCCTGTACAGAAGAACTCTGTAGACATGTCATGTTACATTTATATGATTATAGAAAATTACGAGTATAAATCTGCCATCACAAAGGTCTGAATCTACAAAGACAGACGCTGAAGTGTCTAAAGATCTATTTATATACAATATGACCAGAGCTGGTAAATCAACATACGGTAGATTAAAGTGGTCAGTCATGTGTTTATAATGAATAAATTGATATGTAAAAATTATATTTATTTTTTTACTTTTAGGTCACAATAGGCAGATTCCCAACGCTATCTTTGAAGCCCAAGTGGTGCTACAGCTAAGTAGGAATAACTATTTCCCCTTCTTTTTTTCTTTTCTTTTCTTTTCATTGAGGTTCACAATTCGTAGTTGTTTCAGTAAACAAATTTGTGCAGAACCACCAATGTTTGGGGCAGCTTAGCTACCTTAAAATGACACAAACAAAAAAAAAATCTTAAATGAACGAGCAGCGGTCGCATGTTCATCACTAAATGTGAGAATGCAGCTGTATAACTAAACAAATCCCCCCACCACCGCAAAAAAGGGCCCACCAGAGGCAGAGCTGACCTGTCAAAAACGCCCCCTGTTAGGGCTGTCACAATTATTACATAATCGTCTAATCATGATTATTTGACATTATCGCAATTATTTTGTCATAATCGTCATAATCGTGAATGTTGAAAAATGTCTGAAATAGTGGAAATAGCAGATCTACAAGCTGCGACGCGTTGTGAGCTTGTAGATCGGCTATTTCCACTATCAAAGTTATTTTTTTTAAGTAAGTTGTCAAATATGTCAGTAATTTCTTTGTATATTTAGGTTATGTGTCATATCTACCATGTACAACTTCAAAGCCTAAAAGCCAAACAGAAATGTAATTATCAACGACAAAAACACAATTAAATCGTTAATCGCCAATTATTTGAGTGACAATTAATCGTCATATAAAATGTCATATCGTGACAGCCCTACCCCCTGTAGAATTTTGAGAGAAGTGGCCTTTCACCACCGAGAGAGACGCCGACTTACGTTTCATCCGTGTAGGAGATTCCAAAGTACTCCTTCTCCTTGAGGTTGAAGTGTGAGGCCACCAGGTCCAGCAAGTCCTTGGCCATCAGCTTGGGCTGCGGGCCAAAACAGAAAACATATATGGTCACTTCAAAGTCCAAACGTCACGTTTTTTCGTTAAGTGAAGCCCTGCTTCACCATACATACATACATATATGTCGCACAAAACAAGTGAAAATGGCAGATCTACAAGCACACATACATACATATATGTCGCACAAAATGAGTGAAAATAGCAGATCTACTAGCACACAACGCCTGTAGATCAGCTATTTTCACTAGTTTTAAACATTTTTTGAACGATAAATACCATTTCAAACATGCACAAGAAGTACATAGGACACCATCTTCAACTTGCCAAAAAAACTCTTTTTATTTAATGCAACGTTTCGGTCAAAGACCTTCTGATGCCTGAAGAAGGTCTTTGACCGAAACGTTGCATTAAATAAAAAAAGTTTTTTTGGCAAGTTGAAGATGGTGTGCGGGTCCTATGTACTTCTTGTGCATGTTTGAAATGATGTTGACCCCCGCCTACGCACCCATCGCTAAGCTTTGATTAGGTGTGCATAAGACTCTGTTGCCTAAAACGATAAATACGAAACGAGCGGTTTTGGACATTCAAGGTTCCCACCCGACAGCGACGACATGGTCATTGTTATTACATGGGCCATTGCTGTTCACCAGTTAGCGCTTTGGCTTCGACATCGCCAGTGTAGTAGTAGTGGTTTGTTTTGTGATCCGTAGTGTTACCGTACAAACTACATGTTGTTCTGTTCAGCCGCGTGTGACTCCATATCCCGGCGGCTATCGATTTACTGCAGTGACTAAGCATTCTGACCAACAAGGGGGGCAGAAAGCGAGAGAGAGAGAGGGAGAGAGATGGATGGAGTGTGTGTGGAGGATGCTGCTGACTGTGCAGGTACCCTGCCCTTCCCCTTCTCTTCCTGTCTCTCCTTTCCTTTCTTCCCTGCTTTCTTTTGACCAACACCCCACACTGTCTGGACTCTGCAGAGTCATGGCTGTGGCCTCCACCACTTCACTGCGTGGAACAAGGCTGCTGCTATAGCTAGTTAGCTATATAGCTAGTTAGCCAGTCAACCTGGTTTCCATGCTTCTGTGACCAAACGAGAGCAGGTCTTTCAGTCCGTGTGTATCAAAAAAGCAACTGGATTAAAGGAGCAGTTCACCCCCAAAATGACTTTTCTTCTATTGATTACTCACGCCAAGGAGACTTGAGCTCAATAATATTTTTTTGGTTTTTGTTGCATTCCTAAGACAAAAATGTGATCATAGTAAGTTTACCCCCATTGATTCCGGATGGGGACCCATATGGATTTGGGTCCCCATCCGGAATCAATGGGGGTAAATTTATTGCAATCAAAGTTTTGTAATCAATGGAAGAAAAGTCATTTTGGGGGTGAACTACTCCTTTAAGCACCGTTGGTCCGACCAGTTTAACATTCACCAGGTTAGCATTCACCAGCGTCGGCAGGTTAGCATTTTGTTACACTCGGACAGAAAGACCTGCAAAAAACACTCTCCCGACCAAATGTGTTGATGTCCTGGACCAGCATGCATTGCAGCGCTGGGAGCTTTCTTTCAGAGCCTATCAAAGCAGAAGCAGGCGGCTGCTGCCATATGCTGCTGGTTTGTGACATTCTGAGTAACAGAGCGCCCCACCCTGAGGTTAACCATGGGGTGTGCCTCTCTGCCTACACATACGCACGCACGTGCATGTGCACGTGCACACGCGCATGCACACACACACACACACACACACACACACACACACACACACACACACACACGTACATGCACGCACGCACACACACACACACGCGCGCGCACACACACACACGATTGCTTCATTTGTGATCTCTTTTCTTCTTCTGCAAGCAGTATCAGAAAAGAATATTGTTTCTCCTAAAAATTCACGAAAGAATAAATAAGCAGTACAATGAATTCTTATCAATCTAAATAAATAAATCCTTAACGAAATGAATTCATGACATTACGCACACGCACGCACGCACGCGCACACACACACACACACACACACACACACACACACACACACACACACACACACACACACACACACACACACACACACACACACACACACACACAATTATGTCCAGATGCGTCCGACCCCCCCTCCCTCCCCACCCAAAGGCCAATTCTGTTTTCAGCCCACTGCACTACCGCTTCAATGACACAAGCTACCGAAAGCTATTTAAAGGGAAGGTGGTGATGTCATGCACACAGCGCATGCATGTGCATGCACACACACACACACACACACACTGACCTAGATCCTACATAAGAGCTACGCCTACACATCCCTCTACACAGAAAGACCCTGGAGAGAGAGAGAGAGAGAGAGAGAGAGAGAGGGTGCGGAGCAGTGCTACGGACAGACGTATGGACAGACGGACGTGACTGGAAGATCAGCTTCACGTACAAGCCGATAAACACTTGATCACAACAGCTGCTTTTTTACTCGCCATCTTCTTTGTAGGTCTTTGTATGGTATATGTAGGGATGGGACGATATGGGATATAAAATGTCGATAAAACGCGATATAAAACGCGATTTACGATATTATCGCGATAGTCCATTATCCTGGGGCGGAACATTTCCAAAAAATAGCCGATCTACAAGCTCACAGCTCCTCGCAGCTATTTTTGGGTCAAAGACATTTGAGAGAGTGAAAAAAGACTATCAAGTACGTATTATTATAAGTACCTTTTACCAATTATAGAATTATAGAAGCAGGATATGCAGCTCTGCAAATAAAAGGTGAATTGATCCCAGTGCATGACGGAGGACGAAATCACGATTAATTAAATCTCCACAATACGAGTGTTTTTATTACAATAAACGATAATATCGCTTATCGTCCCATCCCTATGTCTCTCTCTTCCCCTGTCTTACTCCCTCTCCTGCCTTTCGCTTTGCTCTCTCTCTCTCTCTCTCTCTCTCTCTCTCTCTCTCTCTCTCTCTCTGTCTCTCTCTCTCTCTCTCTCTCTGTCTCTCTCTCTCCTTCTGTAATTGCTGTAATGAATGTTTTGGTCGAGTCTGAAACCATGGTGGTCTCTCATTTACTGCCCAGCAGATGACAGCAGCCCTAACAACAACACTTATTAGATGAGTCCATAAATGCACGCCACAACAGCACAACATCCATCCAATGAACAGAAGTCACTGGTAGACGGACGGACACGGCGACCAATGAGGAGAGATGCTGTGAAAGAAGAAATGGAACGAACGACAGTGGTGAAAACAAAATGCACAAAGGCAAATGTCTCCCAGACAGAATCCCATTTTCATAACTGGGAAGACAAAGTGTGCTAATCAAAAGGCACATGATGTTAGTGGAATACGTGATGCGTGATCATGAATACTGAACTCACAATAACAGGCACATGAAGAGCATTAGGCGAAGGTAATTGAGTTGGGTTCTTCAATGGATATACCCAGCGCTCACGCTTGCTCACTCACATGCCTCTCGCACACGCACACGTACACACACACACACACACACACACACACACACACACACACACACACACACACACACACACACACACACACAGCACACACACAGCAGTGCACACACACAGCACAAACAGCACACAAACAGCACACCTCTGTGAGATGGCAGGACTCTAACAGGATTCGAGGAAGTGTAATAATGTTTCAGGAGGATACTGATCGTGATCTGGCTAGCTTGAGTGACAGGTAATAAATGATATTGCACATGTGCATGAACCAACACACGCCCGCTCGCACACACGTGCACGCACGCACGCACACACACACACGCACACAGTCAGAGAAACATAGACACACACAGTCAGAGACACATAGACACAGGCACATTTGCAAACAGCTACACACAGTCATCAAATGTAAAATTACATGCTGCACCACGGCAGACCTGCATATCCACACACAGACACACAAACCTGCAAACACACACACACACACACACACACACACACACAAACACACACACACACACACACACACACACGCACACACGGAGGAGACACACTGATGCATACCCACGGAGACTGAACAACACAGAATTCATGCATGCTCACGCACACACATTCTACAGAGCGCACGCTTGCTATCTATCGTACTAGCGATCTATCAGCGCGGACAGCTTGCTGCTAGCTCAGACGGTATTAGTGCTAACCGACATTTAGCGCGCGCCTCCTCAGCAGCACAGGTAATTAAACTCCATAGGAATTACAGCGAGGTGGAGGTGGAGGGAGAAGGAGACACTAATGTGCAGGGGTGTCGCACCAAATTCTGGGCCCTGGGTACTTTAACTATTGAAAAATAGCAGATCTACAAGCTCACAGCGCGGCACCGAGTGCCGCGCTGCGAGCTTGTAGATCTGCTATTTTTGAAAAGTCGTGAAAATGTCAAATCTTTGAATGCTTCTAAGGTTGTTTTTTTTTTAAACCTACGTTTCTATGTCAGCGGTGCTCAAACATTTTCATATCAAGGACCCCCAAAATGATATGTATTTGGCCACGGACCCCCATCTCAAAATATTTAGTTCCAGGGTCCCCCCCAGAAGCAAAATTCGAGTTACAAATGTACTCAAACATTTGCACATATTTTCATGACTTTTTAAAAAATAGCAGATCTACCGGTATAAGCTCGCAGCGCGGCACTCGGTGCCGCGCTTTGAGCTTGTATATCTGTTATTTTTCAATAGTTAAAGCATGAAATAATTCCAGCCCCCTCCACCTTGGGCCCTAGTAACTCAGTCCCACTACCCCCCCCCCCCCCCCCCCCCCTTGTGACACCCCTGGGTGGAGGTGGAAGGAGAAGGAGCAGGGAGGAGACACTAATGTGTACCCACAGAGGCTGAGCGACAAACTCATAACAACACTATCTGCACACACGCACGCACGAACGCACGCACACACACACACACACACACACACACACACACACACACACAGACAGGAAGTTACAGTCAACGTTTAGCCCAGCTCTCGGCGCCTCCAGGGATTGTTTTGGTTTTTTTGAGGGAAGCTTTTCACTAATACACCATTAAGTGGGAGTCATTTCAGTACATTCATAAAGCATTTGCCAAAGTGTTGTGGTGAAGATAAAGTATAGAGCAGGGGTCTTCAATGTTTTCAGGCCAAGGACCCCTTAGTTGAGAGAGAGATGAAGCAGGGACCCCCACAACCTTTTCATAGATTCCATATAGTTTCATTGTTTGACAGCACAATCATCAGTTTATCATGTCAGTTTTCAGATATTTAACCACTTGAACTGTCAATACTTACAGTAGGCCTAATAAACTTGACCTTTCTTACTTAGTCTGCTCTTTTACCCCTCTACCCCAAAACTTTTTGCAGAAAATGGACGATCTACAAGCTCACAACGCCTTGCAGAACGAGGCGTTGTGAGCTTGTAGATCAGCTATTTTCGGCTAAAGTTCTCAGGATATGGATGCTATAGGTTCAAGTGGGTAATATAAAAAAGAAGAAAAAAGTTGTATCACTCAAAGATTTGGAGGACCCCCTGTAGTAACTCTGAGGACCCCCTAGAGGTCCCAGACCCCCTGTTGAAGACCCCTGGTATATAGCGTCTGAAGGACAAATTTGCTAGCAATACTCTTGGCAAGGTGATTTGTTAGCCAAATGAGAAAGTTTGCTGGCTAACACACTGAAGATCCCCTATGCAGTCAACTATGTTGAGAGTAAACTGGAAGGGTGCATCTTTTCAGGGACATGTTGTCATCTTAACTGGATAAAAATCCATCATTATTAAAACCTAAATGTCAAAGCAAAACATTGGTGTAAAAGTCAACAACTTGACAATGGCACAAATCCTCAGTAAGCCATTCACCCATCAGCAACCTCATAACAGGTTAACCTGAGCGAGTGCAGATGTTTGATGCGGGTCCCGTGGTTTACTTCCAATAAGTGTGTCTGCCTGCCGGGAAACACATTGCCCTGCTAATGAGGCATCCCTTAATAAACAAAGGGCTAATCACGTGTGCATGGGCGCGCGTGCACACGCGCACACACACACACACACACACACACACACACACACACTCAAAGGTAGGAAGGGGTGAACGACACTTCGGGATTAAACAGAGCCGTGGCCAACGCATATGAGCTGATTACAGCAAAGGAGATCCAGTGGTTCAGTGTCTGCTCTGCCTGGCCTCACCACATGATCTGTCATAGGAGGGGATTCAGCGGCACTGACATGACCACAGCCCTGTCAAATTATCATGCAAGCAAGACGTGATGATGCAGCCTACTGTAGCACCTCAGAGACATGCTGTGGTGGAGGTGGTTGGCTTTGCTTGTTACTCTCCCAATGCGTTCGACTGACTCTGCCAGTGGTGTAAAGTATTGTACTTAGTGTAAGTAAAGTTTTGAGATATTTACTTTACTTGAGTATTTCCAATTTCCAATACTTGTACTTCAACTCCACTACATCTCGGATCCAAATATTGCACTTTTACTTCACTACATTTATTTGAAAAATGTAGTTACTAGTTACTTTGCAGGAATAAATTATAATATTAAAAAACATACATAAACCACTAACCCTATTTTATACCTTGGATATTTGGAAATAGCAGATCTACAAGCTCACAGCGCGTCGCGATGCGTTGTGAGCTTGTAGATCTGCTATTTTCAAACATTTTGTACTTTTACTTTTGATACTTGAAGTACATTTTGATGCCAACACTTTCATACTTTTACTCAAGTACATTTTGAATTCTGGACTTTTACTTGTAAGGGTGCCCTCACACCAAAATACCTATGAGAGTGGAATCCGCGTTCCGCCAATGCATTTCAATGAGAGTGAAGCGGTTTCATGCCAGCAGAGGATTTCTGCAAAAAACGCTCCCTTCTCATTGAAATGCATTGGCGGAATGCGGATTCCACTCTCATAGGTATTTTGGTCTGAGGGCACCCTAACAGAGTATTTCTATATTGCAGTATTGATACTTTTACTTAAGTAAAATATGTGAGTACTTCTTCCACCACTGGACTCTGCTATAGCTTCTGCTCCCAGCGCAAGACGTCCTTGTTGGCAAACAAGAAGAGCCGTGGTTCTCCTCCCGGTCGGAGGCACAGGAAAACTCAGAATAACACTGGAATTCTCTACGGTCCCGCTAACCACTCGATGGTCTGCTCAAACATCCGCTCAACAGAGAGAGAGTGAAACAGAGAGAGAGAGAGAGAGAGCCGTGAGCTTGCTGTATCCTGATTTATACGACCAGGTTCTGTTAATAACATCCTCTCTTCCTGTCATATGCTTTCCCTCGCTCATCCCCGTCTTTTCATGAGCCATAAACGGGCATGGAATGGCCATTCTCACACTGTAAAACAGCATTAGCTGACACCATATAACAGATCAATATATTGACCACATTTTGTGGCGGTGATCACATCATGCCCCTCCGCCAGCTCCTTAAACATGTAGAGGTATTTCGTCAAATTTGGAAGGCACTTACAGTAAAACTGTGTTTTGCTCCAATATTATGTCTGTTAAATTAGGTTTAATAATATAATTAACCACTTAGACCCTTTATACTTAAAGTAAACTACTTAGTTGATGGGGCTCAGCTCTGTAATTGGTTCACTCTTTTTACCCTCTGCTCCAGTCCAAATCTCCGATCTACCGGTACATGTACAAGCTCACAAAGCATTGCGTGGTAGCTCTGCCATTCTTGGCAAATATTCCCCCTCAGAATAGGGATGATTCAAGTGGCAAAACTGAAATAACTGGAACTTTTCTGGACTCTCAGATTTTCTGCCAATGGTTGCCCTTTGATCCTGTATAACAGCTACACTCTCTAGGCCCCATCTTCTGAGACGCGTCACACATCTGAATCCGGGTGGAACTACTGGACCGACTGCACTTGGAAAGGAGATGTCCTGGGTCTGATATGATTAAGATAGCACACAGCAGGATGAGCACTTCTATTATTTCCACTATACTCTCTCCGTTTCTTCCACCTCCGTCAGTCACATCCTCTCTCTGCTTTCCTTTGGTATCTCTTTCACTTCCTCCCACGTCTCTCGTCTCCTCTTTCCCTGCTAAGGAGCATGAACGGATGGGGGAGGGTGGGAGGACGAGGTGGGGATGGGATCGTACTACAGTACTTTGGCCAGGGGCGTCACACCAAATTCTGGGCCCTGGGTACAAAGATTCACTGCGGGCCCCCCATGAATGTTAACTATTGAAAAATAGCAGATATACAAGCTCACAGCGCGGCACCGAGTGCCGCGCTGCGAGCTTGTAGATCTGCTATTTTTGAAAAATCGTGAAAATGTGTGCCAAGAAACCTGTTTCCATGTCAGTGATGCTCAAACTTTTTCATGTGAAGGACCCCCCATCTCAAAATATCTAGTTCCAGGGACCCCCCAGAAGCAAAATTTGAGTTACAAATGTTCACTTAAAAAATACATACAGTATATTCAAAGATTTGCGCACATTTTCACGACTTTTCAAAAATAGCAGATCTACAAGCTCGCAGCGCGGCACTCGGTGCCGCGCTGTGAGCTTGTATATCTGCTATTTTTCAATAGCTAAAGTTACTAGGGCCCCTCCACCTTGGGCCCTGGTAACTCAGTCCCACTTTCCTACCCCTTGTGACGCCCCTGACTTTGGCATTTAAAGAAAGAGAGTTATGAACGAAAGTGAGGTGAGATAAGATATAGAACAGAGAAATCTTTGTGTGATAGAAACTTTTTTCTCCTTTTTTATATGCATGCATTTTAACCCTAGTGTCCAAATCCTGAGAACCTTAGCCAGAAATATCAGATCTACAAGCTCACAACACCTCTTGCGTTGTGAGCTTGTAGATCAGCTACTTTCGGCAAAGAGGTTTGGTGTAGAGGGGAAAAAGGGCAGACCAAGTACAGAGTGAAAGGTCAAGGTGAAGTTTACGTAAGTAAGTATTGACGGTTCAAGTGGTTAAATATCTGAAAACACAAATTGACATGAATCCAATGATTGTGCTGTCAAACCATGAAACTATATGGAATCTATGAAAAGGTTGTGGGGGTCCCTGCTTCATCTCTCTCTCAGCTAAGGGGTCCTTGGCCTGAAGACGTTAAAGACCCCTGTTATATAGTGTCTGAGGTGCAAATTTGCACTTGCTAATTTACTACAGTGCTTTGGCATTTAAAGAAAGAGTTATGAACGAAAGTGAGGTGAGATAAGAGCTAGAACAGAGAAAGAGAGACACAGGGAGAGTATAGGGTGACGTAAGCAGAGTGAGAAGTGCAGTCAAGATTATATAGAGGGAGAGACAGTAAGAAAGAGAGCGGCGGAAAGGAGGCTATTTGAGAAAGAGACGATCAGTTCTGCCCGAGTAATCAAATCACATTGACTGCAGACTCTCCTTTCTCCATTCACCTCTATTCTCCCATTCCTTTGGCCTAATCTCTCTCCCCCCCCCCTCTCTCTCTCTCTCTCTCTCTCTCTCTCTCTTTCCAGGAATGCCCACGGCTCTCAGCCCTCTCTGCCTCTCTGCCTGCTCATCTCCAATAATTTCTTCTTATACTCCTTCTTCTTCATCTTGGTCCAGAGTGATTACCCTCCCTTTCGGAATGGGATAATGGTTGGGGCGCAAGGGGAGGCAGGGGAGGTCAGGAAGAGGGGAGGGGAGGGGAGGTGAAAGGAGGGAAAGCTGGCTCCAGACAAAAAAGAAAAGAAACGCTCCAATTCATCGCAGTCAACGAGTGCCATGTGCCGGGACAGAGGGATGGAGACAGTGAAGCATCATCATCTACAATCACAGTCCAAGGAAGTCCAAGGGGCAGATGGAAGCAGAGGGTGTTGAGCTAGATGGGGTGGGCTGTTGGAGGGTCGAGTAAATGGAGACATAGTTTGTCATAGATGAGTCTGTCAAATGGCCATTGAGGCCAGACCAGCAGGCCAGGACAGATGCACCCCTCGCCTGTCCGACTGACTAGCCGGGAGGGAGGGAGGGAGGGAGGGAGAGAGAGAGAGGGATGGAGCTGAGGATCATTACTGCAGAGAGGCCCACAGGGAGTGGGGAAGGAGGAGGTGGGTGGGTGGGGGGCAGTGGTGGAAAACGTACTCACATATTTTACTTAAGTAAAAGTATCAATACTGCGATGGAGAAATACTCTGTTACGTTATTATGTGAAAGTCTGGAATTAGAAATGTACTTAAGTAAAAGTATGAAAGTATTGGAATCAAAATGAAGAATTAAGACATTAATTAAGAACATTAAGAAACAAAAGTAAAAGTACAAAATGTTTGAAAATAGCAGATCTACAAGCTCAAAACTCAAATGGCCATGGCATAAAATAGGGCTAAAGTGGTTCATGTACGTTTTATAATATTATAATTTGTATCTGCAAAGTATCTAGTAACTAAGGTTTTCAAATAAATGTTTCAATATTTGGGTCCGAGATGTAGTAGAGTAGAAGTAAAAGTATTGGAAACTGGAAATACTACTTAAGTAAAATTACTTTAAGTTACTTTACACCACTGGTGGGGGGAGCAAGCGAGCTTGCATTGTTTTGGGCAGGGCGGTTGGAGGTAGGATGAGGCATCATTAGCTAGTTACGAACAGATAGAAGGATGCATGGGGGTGGATGCATGCATGGATGGGGGATGTTTTACTGTTTTGGGGCCTAATTACACAGACAGTCTGGCGACCAGACGGTGGGCTGTGTGTGTGGATAAAGGATGAGGTTAGAGCAGGAGAGCTGAATAGGTATCATTAGGAGTGAACCGTGTGTCTGCGTGCAGGGCTTCTGCAGGGAGCCTGGGGGTCACAGTTGGGTTCACTGTAGGGATGGGATGATATGAAAATGTCATATCACGATTATTGTGAAAAAAGAAATCACGATTTACGATATTGTCGCGATAATCAAAATCCATTATCCTGAGGTGGAACATTTGCCAAAAAATAGCCAATCTACAAGCTCACAACGCGTCGCGTTGAGCTTGTAGATCTGCTATTTTTTGGAAAAGACTTTTGATAGAGTGAAAAAAGACTGTATCAAGTATGTATATTATAGGTACGTTTTACCAATAGAGGGTTTAAGTGGTACCGGATATGCAGCTCAGCAAATAAAAGGTGAACTGATCCCAGCGCATGACGGAGGACGATATCACGAATCTTCACGATGAATTAAATCTCCACAATACGATTATCACGAGTGTTTTTTCATCACGATAAACGATAATATCGCGTATCGTCCCATCCCTAGTTCACTGTATGTGCGCACGCAACAAGGGATCAGGTGAGAGGCAAGGCGAGGCAAAGTCACCACTTTCTCTTGGTCAGCAGTAATTGAGCCCCTCAGGACGGCGCGCTAACATCACGTCTCTCTCTCTCTCTCACGCTAAGGAATGAAAGGGGAGTCCGCAGAGAGCGAGAGAGAGAAAGAAAGAGAGGGAGAGGGAGAGAGGAAAGGAGGAAGAATCACCTGTACAAGGAGCTCCAGCTTCCTGTCGTCCAGGAGATGAACCTGACATCGCCTCCCCTCCGTCATCTGAGAAAGACAAAGAACAAGAGACGTTGTTGTTAACACAGGCGGGGGTCAAACTCATGTTTATGTACAGTACAGTATCGACATTTACTACATTCATTTGAGTTCACAATTCACAAAGCCAATTATATCTACTGTATAAAGGTCTCCTCCAGGGGAGTCAATTGGGTATATATATTAATTATATATTACATGTACTTCTTAAAATAAATATATCATGCCTGTTGCTAAGGTATGGCAACATATGGTGTCTTGCACGCGCGAAGGCGCGCGTGCAAGACACCAGTCATGTTGCCATACCTTAGCTTTTTCTGAACTGACGCCGCTGGTACCGTATGGGCAATGGGCTGTGTGTTGTTTGTGTGTGCGCGTGCATGCGTGCACACGCACGCTCGCACGTGTGCGCTGCAACCAAGGTTAGCAACACTAACTACTAGACACAATAGCTCAACAGAGAATGTTTCCTGGCTTCGCGTCTTCCTAACGGACATAACTGACATTCCAGTTTGAGCAGGAAGTCCATTCACCATCACAGCCACAGAGCGCATGCAGTCATCACAACCATCCACGTACTCTGCAGCGTCCATGTGTGTCTACGTGCATGTGTGTGTGTGTGTGTGTGTGTGTGTGTGTGTGTTTTCGGTTGTTATTACAGTCTGTTTTGGTACAGTAAACACTGCCAAGGACTGATGACATCCATCTGCCGAGTTCAGGCCGTAAACACAGAAGCAGGTGCGACTATGAGACAAGGAATGGGCGAAAAACACTAGGAGTTGCATGCGCAAACATGCACAGCACACAACACACACAGGGTCCCCACTCTGGTACTCTGGAAAAAAGTTTGCTACCGATTATGAAACTCGCTGCAATACATAACTGGGGTTTTAACCCTTTACTTATCGACTGGATTCCCAAGGGCTCTATACCAGTGGTTCTCAACCTTTTCAGGCCACAACCCCCAACATAATCATATTTTAACTGGGGATCAAGGGCTCTATACTACGTCCCCTTCCTGTTTTCGCTCTACATTAGATATCTTCACCGAAAACAGCCGATCTACAAGCTCACATGTTGCAACGTTAAGACACGTTGTTATGCTTGTATATCTGCTATTCTCGTAGGGTTCAAAGAGGTTAAATACAGCACATGTAATTCTTCAACACAGACTGAGGTACACAAGCCTTGCCAGAGACTTTTGTGTGTGACAGCATTTGTGCACGTGTGTGTGTGTGTGTGTGTGTGTGTGTGTGTGTGTGTGTGTGTGTGTGTGTGTGTGTGTGTGTGCGCGTGAGTGCGTGCGTGTGTGTGTGTGTGTGTTCTCAGCACATGTGGAGTTTCTCTCGCTCTCTTGACAGGAAGTGGGGACCCAGAGGAGCACAAACACCCTCTTCGTCCCGCCTACGCTTCCCCCACATCTGGGAGACCGGGTGAGGAAGGAGGGGGGAGGAAGGGGGGGGGGGGGGTGTTGGAGGTTGGAAGGAGACCACTTCATTGTCAAGCAAATTCTGTAGCAGTCGAGCATAGGGATGCACGCAGCATCCCCTATTCATTGTTGGCTTTCAACCGGTTTACAGACACAGATTCCTTGTTGGTCATGAATTTAGGATCCAGGAAATGGCACAAAGAATATTCCTCTGTCACTGGTTGGGAAACATCAACATATAGCAAAATGATATCGGTCAGGCTCTTTCTATAGCACCTGCCATTCAATCTACGGTATGTATATATGCACATGTACTATATGCATTGCTTAACCCGCCCCTAGTCCATCTCATGTCTCAGGCAAGGGATTAGACTATAGCAGTGGTTCTCAACAAGTGGCCAAATGATTTTGGGGGGTCCCCAGATGATTAACTTAATGTGAAACATTGTTTTCTCCCTCAACAGTAAACAAACATAAAGTTTAGGTGTATAGCACATTTCTAAAGTGACAATTTAAGGACTTTTCAATACCTTCCGAAATGACAAATTAAATATTGGCAAATTGTCAAGTATTAGAGGCAGATTTGCGAGGCGTTGTGAGCATGTAGATCGGCTATTTTCACAATAGAACCGTGTTAAACAAAATGTAATGCCTCAACTCTTAGTGCTCGTCAGGGTGGGGGGGTCCCCTGTTAAAATATGATTATTTCGGTGGTTGCGGCCTGAAAAGGTTGAGAACCACTGGACTATAGGGAGATCATATTGGGCCACCTCTGG
>NC_137820.1:16046901-16054401 GCF_963921795.1 Nannobrachium achirus | reverse complement strand
ATTGATGCTGCTGCATATGGGGCGATGCGACTGACTGATAACACACACACATTTACCTTTCACATTCGCCGTGACGCCTCCAGTCACAAAACAGGTCCAGTAGCAGCGGCGAGGGGTTCGTTTTTTGCACAACCCGGATTATTAAAAAGACAAAATGAAAACGTGTTACCACCAGCAGCACCGGCTCGGTAAAAAATCCCTTTAAGCCGGCCTAAGAGGAGGCACATCAGCATCCATGTTACTGACCGCCCGGTGCCGCTCGCAGTAGAAGCAGCAGCAGCAGCAGCAGCAGCGTCGCGGATCACTTTTCCTCCTTGTGTGTGTTCAATGTTATTTATACACAGCGCGCAAACCGAGGGCGCAGGGCATAAGGAAATCCCATTCTGCTGTTCTAAAACGCGGACAATAACACAGAACTGTTCCTCTGGTGCTACCCTGCACTGAGCTCTGTCTTGGACCGCCTCCACACACGGCGACGCTTTCGCTGTTCAGCTCTTCTCCATCCTCCTCCTGTTCTCAGAAAGCAGTTTGCTCTCTCTCTGCCTCTCTCTCTCTCACCGGGCTAGTCCCGGTGCTCCCCCGCCCCCCTCCTCCAGTGGTGAAAAGTAACTAAGTACATTTACTCAAGTACTGAGTACTGACAATTTTGAGGTATTTGCAGTGGCGTCAGTTCAGCAAAAGCTAAGGTATGGCAACATGACTGGTGTCTTGCACGCGCGCGAAGTGTTGCCATACCTTAGCAACAGGCATGATGAAATTATTTTAAGAAGTACATTTTATTTGTTTCCCCTGTAGCCAAGGTAGGGCAGCTGCCATACGATACCTAACCATAACGCCGCTGGGTATTTGTAGCCTACTTTACTTGAGCATTTCCAATTTCCACTAGGCCTAAGCTACTTGTTTTACTTCTACTCCACTACATCTCATATCCAAATGTACTTTATTTACTCCACTATTTATTGAGAACTTTAATGCTAGTTACTTTGTAGATATGAATAGGCCTATTATAAAACATGCATAAACCACTTTATCCTTATCTTATACCATGGCCATTTGAAAATAACCTACTTTTACTTTTGGCGTTTACTCGAGTACATTTTTTATTCCGGACTTTAACTGTGACGGAGACACGGGTAGGCCTACTGCCATAATGGCAGTGAGTATTGATACTTTTACTCAAGTAAAATATGTGAGTACTTTTTCCACCACTGCCGCCTCCTCCTCCTCCTCCTCTACCGTAATAACACCGGCACCGTGCAGCAGCATCAGCAGGCAAACCGTTGTGAACATGCAGGGAGGAGAGACCGTACCAACGGAGAACAAACGCAGGGGACTGACAGATAGATAAAGCATAAAATGCACTCGGAGTCAGACTGATTCCCCCCCTCCTGTCTGCGTTCGTTGCTGTTTCTATCTGTGTTGCTTCGAAAACACGGGAATAATGGAGGCAAGATGTGGGGGCGGGGAGAGAGTAAAGGGGGAATTTTCTGCAGCAAGCAAGCAGCTCACACAGTCATGAGAAACTGCAGACGTCTCTCTCTCTCTCTCTCTCTCTCTCTCTCTCTCTCTCTCTCTCTCTCTCTCTCTCTCACTCTCTCTCTCTCTCTCTTTCTTTCACCCCCCCTCCCCCCCATTTCAATTCAAAGGGGCTTTATTGGCATGGGAAAATGCGTTTCCAATTGCCAAAGCAAAGTGTTAGGTACAAGTACGAAAAAACAAGCAAAACTAGAAAATGTAGGTAAAATTACAGACTCTCTAGAATAAATAATTCTGTAAATAGAGCTGTGTGACTAACTTGGAATCAGATCTCTCTCTCTCTCTCTCTCTCTCTCTCTCTCTCTCTCTCTCTCTCTCTCTCTCTGCCTTTGTGCATGTGAATAGCTGACCTACAATACAAACAAACTGGATCTGCACACCATTACAGTCAGGAATCACTGGAAGTGAGAGCTCTCCCCCCTCTCTCCACCTTCCGTTTCTTTGGTACTTTGGTTGTCTTGCCTGAATGATGTTCTGGGCTCCGGACCCACTAGGCAACCTAACTTTGACTGAACTGCTCTTTTTTGTATGACCTAAATTGGGCACTTGTGTGTTCAAATGAGTTGGACGTTGGAGCAGCAGCCGTTGAAACCACAATGTGTTAACATAACAGAATGAGCCCAGTTTTCTGTACTGTAAATAGATCTTGATGCGTAATGAAGGTGGGATTGAGCCTTGCCTGAAGGCATTAACTTCTTTTTCAATGATTCTTTTTGGATATAGGCTAGCGGATTTTGTTACTTGTGCAGTATAAAAAAGTGTGCCCTACAAGTATAACACGTGCATAATGGTTGTGTCTGCACTTGTGTTGGAACTGCCTCCAAGGAAAGCCCACCGGCTTTTGTGCGTTAAGCCAAAGAGTACAGCTGTCAACATCATAGGGACTCTTTGCCATATAGTGTGATTGAAGATTAACACAACTTCAGTTCAGAGCTAGTTTCTTCTAAAAATGAGTCGGCTTAACTGACCCTCTGTCGCAAATTACACCACATCAGTGCCAAACAGTACTAGCACTTGCGCCGTAGGCCCATATATGAAATATGATAGGATCTGCGGGCTCCATATAAAAAACCCTCACCACTGGAATTAAGCTATAAAGAGAGACGCTGTTTCAGTGCATTCGGATTAGGATTCAGCGTTTTAGCTTAGCTTGCTGAATGCATAAGGTTAAACGAGTGGCGGTGAGGAGCTGTATCCTTTCCCCTCCTGGTGGACTTTTCTGTTTCTTGGATATTTTTGGCCTGTTCCAGACACCGGAAACGGGCCTGTCCAACTTAAACTTCTCCAGATGACTCTTTCTTTTGGCTTTAATACGTATGCCCCCCCTCTCCCCCCTCCCCTCCCCTTCCTTCTCTGTCTTTCTTTGGCCAAATACATATCTGCCCTTATTGGCAGCTTCCTCAGTGAGCTATCACAAGGGTCCTGTTGTTTGGCTCAACTAGGGAGGGAGGAAGAGAGAGTGAGAGAGTGAGGGACAGTGGAGGGAGAGAGGGTGGAGGAGAAAGGCAGGCCAAAGAAAAACAGAAGGAGACAGTGGAAGAGAAGAAGAAGGCAAAAACGTATAGAGCCTGAGCACAATGAGAATCAACGATAACACGTTTGTCTTCCTGTTCGATACAGCTTGTAGATGTGAAGATAGTTGGTTGGACGGATGGACTGACAGATGGACAGACAGACAGACAGATAGAGACATGGGTATACAGACTGAAAGGCAGGAGATTGATGAAAGCCTTGATTGAAGCGTCATTTCCGCTGCTTGCGCGCTCCACACGCCCTAACCTTTGTGTGACCTATGTCAAGGGCTGTTTGTGAGAGTAACAAGGTGAAGGAACACGTCTAGGTGTGACATACATCTGGGCCCTTTACAGGGCCTTGTTAAACGGAGCCAGTGGGCTGCTATTCTGGGCAGAGGTGTGGTCGCGAGGAGGTGCTGATCCAGGTCATTTCTGGGGGTCCGGGGGTCTGTATGCGGAAGGCTCTGGGAAGGGGTGAGGTGGGGTTGGCAGGCAGCTGGGGTTGTTACGAGTCAGGTTTTAGGGTCGGGCAGGGGAACGGGGATGGTGGTTTTGTGGTGTGCGAGGTAACCTATATTGATGGAATGCGATATAAACAGTGCCCGGTGGTTAATTGAAGCAAGATGGAGAATCCCTTTAACCCTTTAGGCAGTAGACGCTGACACCATAATCTCTTCCCGTCCTTTTCCCGAGTTCCCTGTCTATCCCTCACATTCTCTCTCTGTCATGTATGTACAGTACCGCATGCAGACTAAACAAACTGCATCTTTAGGCGCGTCATATTTTTTGCAGCAGGAGCAGTCTGACACAAACAATCCTCCGTGTTGATTTACACCACGCAGATCATTACAGCTGAATCTGGGCTTTATGACTCCTCGTCAGTTTTAATGCAACTCCAACAGTCCCTGCATATGGTACAGATTACTTTATAGCGCCACACTTAACACACAACTTAGCCCACAGTATTACACTGACTGTACGGTACCTCCGAGAGAGAGCAACTGAAAATCGCCATAGATCAATAACAGTGGGTTCCTCTCCTTGGATGGAACGCTGGCTGTATCTGCTGTCTGGGGGAGCCTGGGCAGGGAGGGTCACAGCAAGGAAGCCAGGAATGTCTAGAGTAACGTCTGACCGGCAGCGATCTGTTTTGTTTGTGCAAGTGTGTGTGTGTGTGTGTGTGTGTGTGTGTGTGTGTGTGTGTGTGTGTGCGTGCGTGCGTGCGTGCGTGCGTGCGTGCGTGCGTGCGTGCGTGCGTGCGTGCGTGCGTGTGTGTGTGAGCGTGAGCTCCACCCTCCCCGCTGCCCGTGAGTGACTGTGGGAGTAAAATATGGTTCCAGTTAGGAGCCTTTTTTTCTATTTTTTTCAAATCAGAAACACACCAGCACTTCAAACAAGCTGCAGATATTTCTGTAACCGAGACTGCTTTGGTCTCCATTTTTTTTAGTACAAAAGCTTTGTACCCAGGCATTTGCAAAGAATACAGGCCTGTTGTTTTACCTTATCCCCATTTTATGCTGGTTCGTTACCCAAAGTCCACACTTGCATACATACAGTACATACTGGACATAGTTGCGTAAAGTACAGCAGTGATGATGACATCACTAGATCCTTGATATGCTTAAAATCGGACACCGTTCCTACCCAACTTCACAGTAAATGATTGTATACACCCTCAGAGTGAATATCTGATGTCACAGATAGCAAAATGAGTCCTGCAGGAGGTAGTAGGCTAGTTGTCGCTGACCTGAACCTCCACCATCTAGTCTTTCTCTCTCTCACACACACACACACCATATTATATTATCCACATAATATGCAAAATGAGAGCCAAAATTTGCAACTCAGACGGGAGAGAAGAGTATGCCCTGTGTGTGTTTGCGTGCGTGTGTTGAGAGTCCAGAAGGGGCGGGGGACTAACAAAAGAAAGCAGTGTGTTATCATTTTGTGGGGAAATTATAGTGTACCTTATGACTTGATGCAGCGTGCAGTCTGGAATCTGGATATCACCGAATTCCCCCCACTATATCTCAAATTCATCCCCTCTGGTTTCTTTCTAGAATATAATGGAATGATGATTCACTAATGTTTAGACAGCGCTACACATTTTGACCATCATGTTATACAGTGTATAGGGTAGGTTGTGAGAGAAGAACACAATTGTCTTCCAAGCTTCTTTTAACTTCTTATTTTTTTCTTTCCGGGAAACAATAACATATCTCTATTCATGCAAATGACTGCCAGGGGACCCCTCACTCAGTGCAGCAAGCTGCATCATGTCCCCATCGTCTTCCCCCTGGCATCCATTGTTTCCTTTTCCTTTAAATCTCTTGCGATGGACTCTCTTTGTCCATTGCAGTCTCTTTCTCATGGTCCAGTCGCTTTTGCTAAAAGCCAAAACTGTGTAGTTAAAACAACTGGGTCACGCACACATGCAAGCACACAGGGAGTCAAGCACTCCTAAAATGCCTGCTGTTCTATTTGCTATAAAGCAGGGCCAAAGCAAACGTATCCCTGTATCATGTCCAGGCGCATACGAGCTTTCTGCGGCGCCACAGTGTGATCACACTGCGCCACAGTGTGTATGTCTGTGAGTAATAGCAAGTCACCAGACGCACATTACACTGCTGTGTTTGTGTACATTCGTGAGCATGTTCAAGTGACATTGTATGTGTCTGTGTTAGAGTGTCTCAATGGCAATCGGTATCTGTGTCCAAGTGAGAATGTAGTGTACGCATTCCTCTGTCACATACCGTACTTCACAATTAATAAATCCCAGACTTTCAAAATGCACCCATAATTTAAAACCCAGGATTTAATTGTGTGTATAGTATATGAGCAGAGCTGTACTCTACATTGTCAGAACAGATATTCCACACTGCTGTTCTCCCAAAGGAGAGCTAATCGTCATACTCTTACAAACTTTATGACTCTCTCTCCCTCTCTCTCTCTCTCTCTCTCTCTCTCTCTCTCTCTCTCTCTCTCTCTCTCTCTCTCTCTCTCTCTCTCTATTCCCTCTGTGTCACAGATGGTGACAATTGCATCCATGTCCTCTACTGACATGATGAGTAAGAACATTCTCAAGATTCCTTTCTGAAGAGAGCTGTGTTACATCTGTAGATAAAGATATTATAAGCAAGTACTGTAAATTGTAATTGAAGGTACACATTCTGTATGTACTGTACGTCCGTTATGTGTTTCTGTGTCTGTGTTTATGTACTATATGTGTGCATTTGTGATGTGTACTGTGTGTGTACATGTATGTCAGTATGTCTATTTGAGATGTGCGTATGTGTGCATTCATGTGTCATTTGTGTACACAGTGTGCGTATGTGTGCGGCCACACATCTGCTGTTTCGTTTTGAGATGGATCTACAGTTAAGTGCCCTCAGGTGATTCACAGCAACAGCTTCTAAAGAAAGAGGGGACAAAACGGGAGTGGAGGTGGAGAGAGAGGCGGGGCCTACGCAGCAACAGGCTAACAAGGACCTGTAGTACTAACAGGTAAACGGATGACATAACGTCATCATGGCCTCCTGGGGCCTGGGCTTCTGTCTAAATGAAAAGCTGATGAGGGGGACTGACAATGGTGGGCTAAGGAATTTCCGAGGGTCTGTGTGTGTGTGTGTGTGTGTGTGTGTGTGTGTGTGTGTGTGTGTGTGTGTGTGTGTGTGTGTGTGTGTGTGTGTGTGTGTGTGTGTCATGTGCGTGCATGTGTGTCTCACAGGGGAAGGATCTGTTTCCCCTACACCTCCTCTCTTCATCTATAATTCACTGGGTGAGAAATCACTTTAGACCGCGGGGCTGACCTGCCTGTGTTCATAGCTGCTGCTGGAACAATGCATGCACAAAGACATAATGGTGCAGGGGTCCGTCTGTCCTGTTTGTTGTTGGGTGTTTGGACACTTATTGCCTCTGGTGTTCTTAAAATGTTAAGCGAGGGGTGTCTTTACTCCCCGCCACAGTGAACTTATTGAGTCTTGTGGATTGATGGGGAGCCATTACCCTTGACCTCGTCTTATCTCTCTCTCTCTCTTTCTCTCTTGCTTCTCCCCTCTCTCTGTCTTCCTCTGTCAAACAAAACACACATAGGCCTACTGCACACTGTCATGCACATCTCGTGGCCAGGACTCAAGGGCGCTGCATGTCTGAACTGTGGTGACCTCTCTCCTGTCCTGGGAATGAATAGAATACAAAGCGCTGTAATCATTTAACGGGATGAATATTAAACACCCCCATCCGCAATCTCCTCCTCTCTCTCTCTGTGTGTGTGTGTGTGTGTGTGTGTGTGTGTGTGTGTGTGTGTGTGTGTGTGTGTGTGTGTGTGTGTGTGTGTGTGTGTGTGTACCATGGGGGGGCAATCTCTGTGACAATCTCTGACAGTGTGTTTGTGTTTTGAGTGTGTGTGTGTGTGTGTGTGTGTGTGTGTGTGTGTGTGTGTGTGTGTGTG
>NC_137820.1:16029401-16041901 GCF_963921795.1 Nannobrachium achirus | reverse complement strand
ACACACAAAAGAAGTTGGGACCTGATCACGTGTGACACTGGACACGACATCATCCCAGCAGCTGCACCGCCTACAGGGTACAACAAGTCTGACTGGTTTCAACCACACAGGTCTGAATATTGTAATTCAAGAATCGAAAAAAAAGCTAAAGAAGGGACAATCATCCCACACTAGCTCTGTAGACCTTGAGGTAAGTGCAGATTACTAAGCCTCCTTTCTGTAAACACACGTGGCTACACTGAGAGGGGCTGTAATAATATCCATACAAATGCAGGATCTCAGACTGCCCTGAGCGGGATTTCCGCAGATATCCAGCGGAATCGCCCCTGTAATCCCCAGGGATTAGCGCTCTGTACAGAGGACCCTAACCTCTGAACCTAAAAACATCACAAGCTCCGATCCCCCTCAGCACTAACACAACACTTAAACCTATAAGGACCACCCTCCTAGCAAACACTACTTCACACTTTATTAGGCAGTTATTAACCATGGACAATGGCCGTTTGTAAACCTTTGACAGTTTGTTGACTCTATATAATGTTCTTTAAAACATGTCTAATCCTATTAAATAAGATTAATAATCTTTAAGGGTGCATATTTATGAAGCCGGGCCTGGCATCCCCCAATATGGCCCAAATAAAACGTGCAAAGCAAGAGCTGGAAAATCGTACTGTTTACTTAGGAGTTAACAAACCCAAATCAATCCCCTCAAAACCGACAACCAACATTTGGGAAGGTTTTAATATCTGGCAATCCTTTGGAATCCATGATAAAACACCATTAATAATCTGTCATATTTGCAGTTCCACGTAGTGCATTATTTCCTTGGTGCACCGTCAGATCCAGAGAGATAATCTTCAGTTCTACACACTAATGGACAGATCCATTTTTACATTGTCAGTTAGATTATATTATGCACACTCGGTGGTCTATATTCTCGTGAGCCACGCACATGCATGATGCGTGCGAGCACGAGTCAACATACACCCATAATTAATCAAGCCTGCAGCCGACCAGTGGGGTAGCGCGTGCCACATTTTCCCATTACTAGATAAATTAGGTTGTGGCATAACTAAGGAGCGTATATGACCAACAGTGACTGAGAGACATGAACAGGGGTGTCGCACCAAATTCTGGGCCCTGGGTGCTATTGAAAAATAGCAGATATACAAGCTCACAGCGTGGCACCGAGTGCCGCACTGCAAGCTTGTAGATCTGCTATTTTTGTCTTTGAATATTTCAAATCCTTCTAAGGTTTTTTGAAAAACCCAAGTTTCTATGTCAGTGGTGCTCAACATTTTTCATGTCAAGGACCCCCAAAATGATATGTATTTGGCCACGGACCCCCATCTCAAAATATTTAGTTCCAGGGACCCCCCCAGAAACAAAATTAATTAAAAAATACATACACGCGCTGTGAGCTTGTAGATCTGCTATTTTTCAATAGCTAAAGTATAAAATAATTCCAGGCCCCTCCACTTTGGGCCCTAGTAACTCAGTCCCACTTTCGACCCCCTTGTGACGCCCCTGGAGTCTGGACATAAGGGGAGAGGGACGTTTGACATCTTGGTGTGCTGTCAAATCTTGATGATAACGTGTGATTTATGCAACAGAGCATATTATTGGAAATGTTATGTTTCTATAGCGATGTTCTGTTTATTTAGACTCGAGTAGTAGACACGAGAAAGTTGAGTTCTTGTAAGGTTCAATGAGATCTGCCCGCTCTATCTCTTTTCAACTTTACGGTACACACACAAACACGCACATACCGTAGACACAAACAATACACACGATAAACCTGGGAACAGAGCAGTGGAAATGTTTTCCAGACCAACTATGCAAATAAGACCTCCTCCCCTGGGACACACTGTAAACGGTTTCAACAGAGTGAGGGAGGAGAGAATGTGCGCACGCGCGTGTGTGTGTGTGTGTGTGCGTGCGTGTGTGCGCACACGTACATGTGTGTTTCTATATGCATGCATGTATGCAGGGACTATCAAATACAAACATGCCTCCAGCTAGCAGTAAACAAATTAGAAGATGGCAACATGGCAACAGAGTTTTTTTCCTTTTTTTTGGAGACCGTTGTCCTTTCTGTCACCCTGTTCCCGTTCATATCCCCCTCCTGCCTGAAAACAAGCTGGTGAAAATTCTCTCACGGCCAGTTCTGGGAAGAGATTTTTCCCACATTAAAAATCTTTCCCGATTTTGGCAGAGGAGGAGTACCGAGCCAGCCGCCAGAGAGGGATCGCAATCGGAATTCTCCAGCTAGGGAGAAAGGAGTTTAGCCTCACCTCCTCCCAATCCAACAATTCCTTGGCTACGTGAACGGGACGTGAGAGGGAGAAAGCAGGGAAGGAGATGGCTGGGAATTAACCAGGAAAAGTCATAATGTGCATCCTGGATATCTGCTGCTCTCATGTCACGAGTCTATTAGCAACGAGGACGGATTCACCAGCAAATCGAGTGCATGAGCCAGAAAGACTTAATGACCTTAACTGATACTGGGGAAGTTGCTGGCAAGCGGCAACCGTGTGGGGTTCAAAGTATATATCGTTGTTGTCGTGTGGAGACTTCGTATCTCCAAGTTTCACATTTGTAGGTTCTTTCACAAAGTAAATCCCTGCTTCGTCATACAAGGCCGTCGCACAAAAGTAGTGAAAACAGCAGATCTACAAGCACACAATGCCTCGCGGTGCGAGGCGTTGTGTGCTTCTAGATCGGCTGTTTTCACTAGTTTGAATCATTTTTAAATGATAGCCTAAATGCAAAACGAACGGTTTTGGACACAAGGTTTTCACCCGACAACGACGATATTTTTTTAATTGAACGAAATTAAACACTAAAAGTAAAAAAAGAAAAAACAGATGGAACAGACACACAAACAATCCAAACGCAGACAGAGGGAGTATTGTGCTTGGCTATTTTAGCGTTGTGTCCAGGCCCCTGTTTTCTGTCACACTGGGAATAGGAGACTGCATCTTGCAGAGGGATACAATCATCCAGGGAATGCCATAGGCCAGGGGTGGGCAACTTTGATGATGGCGAGGGCCACTATTTTTCCACCTTCACTCCAGAGGGCCACAATTCATATTGCTACATCCTACTTTGTCATTCTAGTATCTCATACAAAAGAAGCAAAAAATAGCAGATCTTCAAGCTCAAAACGCATGCGTTTTGCTTCTTTTGAATTTGAATCCTGAATATTTTTTTGTTATTTTTGAATTGGAATCCTGAAATGTAACATTTTGATTTAATTTCAAACACGTTTAATTATATACTCATGTTAACTTTATGAACTTGAATACAAATACATTGGACATAAAAAAAATACATTTTAATTCTACTAAACTAGTCACTAAGCTACTAATATAGACTGAAGGAATTAAAGCAGGTCATGTTTGGAATTGTAACAGCTGAAATCAATAATATATCAGTATTCCTGTATTAACCTGCGGGCCGCATTAAGTGAAGTTGGGGGCCGCATGTGGCCCTCGGGCCGCCAGTTGCCCATGTATGCCATAGGCGGAGCCTAGACCAGATGAGTCCAGACAAACCCACATGGACGGGTTTCAATCCCAAATCCTGAGCTGTCACATGGGATTAGAGCCATGAAACCCTCATACAACGTTTAGCCACGATATAACAGGAGATTACGGTATAAACAGAGACAGATTACGCTATTATTGTAACCAGATTATCCTCACTATAACCACATGGAGCAAGATGTTCTTAATGGATATGATGATTTCCAACGCTGACATGTTTATGTCAAAAGCATCGCATTTCTGTCACTGCAACTTTCCATACACATAACATGCAGTCTTCCTGAGTGTGTCATGATTTGCTGGTAGCCAGCGGCGTCAGCTGTTGAGGCGAACAATACAAGCATCCATTACTGAAAGCTAAATAATTCAAGGCAATGTATGGGAGGTCGGACCACCTGTGAAGACTCCTCCTTCCCTCTCCTCCACGGGATATCCTGCCTCTCACACACAAGCGGAGGAGGAGGAGGAGGACGTAGGATGGGTTGAGGATGAGGGGGGCAGTGGTAGTAGTAGCAGCTACAGTACTAAAGTCTGCAAAAGAAATGCAAGCAAAGAATCACAACGCTGCTCCCCCTAGTGTGCGTTCATGCACACACATGCAAAGACTCAGCATCAGCAGTGTTCGGCACACCACACCAGGGACTTGCAGAGAATGTTAGAGGGGCAGGGGCTGAAACTTCGAAAGGGGCCTTTTTGGTGAAAACAGCTGACCTCCAAGTTCACAACGCGTTGCGCTGCAACGCGTTGTGAGCTTGGAGGTCGGCTATTTTCGGTACTTGGTGATACAAACCCTGAACTAACTTTTGAATGCTGCCTTCAGGTATGGCATGGAAAGAGGGCATTTGTATTTCTTTCACCACAGTAAAAACTGCATTCATGGTCTTATCTGGAGAGGGCACTTTTTACAGAGGATAAAAGGGCAGGGGCTCAAGCCCCCTTTGATGTTTATGTGTGCACGTACCTGCACCACTCTCACACACACACACACACACACACACACACACACACACACACACACACACACACACACACACACACACACACACACACACACATACACACACACACACACACACACACACACACACACACACACACGCATCACACATCTGAAATCAATGCCTAAATGTCATGAGAAATGAGTCATGCCATTCAATTGCCAAGAGAATTGCTGTCCCGTTCCCCCCCCAAAAAAGGAAGAAGAATAAAATCTAAAAACAAAACAAAAGAAAAGCACAGCAAAACATTGTCCTCAGATGTCCGTCAGAGTGAACCCCATTTGAAGGGGCGCGCCCCTGGAGAGAGAGGCTGTGACTGGAGGCTGCTGGGTAGACATTACTGCAACCCTGATGTGACAATGTGTGAACACATTGCACCGTGTCCTCGAAGGAGAGGGGTCTACTCGCTCACCACACGCACGCACGCACGCACACACACATACACACATATACACACACATCCAGCTTTCAGCCAACCTATTATCACAATCCTAAAACAACAGCTTGCACACACGCGCGCGCGTGGTGCAGAACAAGAGGCTTGCGTGCGTAATCCAAAGCACACACACACAATGTAGAATTATTATCACCCCCCCGCTGCCTCCTGTTGTTTGACACAGAATACTCAGGCCAGTATATCTAGGTGTGAAATGCATGTTTATCGCAGTGTTGACGAAAGAAAGAAAGAAAGAAAGAAAGAAAGAAAGTAAGGTGAGTGGGGGTAAACTTGAAAGAAAGGGAAATGGAAAAGAGACAGAATATCATCGTTGTCGGGTGGAAACCTCTTATCTCCAAGTTTCAAATTTGTACGTTCTTTCGCAAAGTAAAGCCCTGCTTCATCATACAAGACTGTCGCACAAAACTAGTGAAAACAGCCGATCTACAAGCACACAACGCCTCGCGGTGCGAGGCGTTGTGTGCTTGTAGATCGGCTGTTTTCACTAGTTTAAACCGTTTTTGAAATGATAAATGCAAAACGAACGGTTTTGGACAAGGTTTCCACCCGACAACGACGATGTGGTGGTCATAACTTAATCGTGAGGTTAAAGGTATGAAGAAGTGGGGGTTCTCAGGAAATACCTGCTGGCTCAAGACAGGAAAAAAGAAGGGAGGGGAAGACAGGGCCAGGAAAGAAGGGAGGCGGAGGATGTATGTATAAAGTAGAAGAAACAGTTCCAGGCTGTTCGTTTTCAACCATTTCCATGGTCCTGTGGTCCCTTTCCTATTCTCTCTCTCTCTCTCTCTCTCTCTCTCTCTCTCTCTCTCTCTCTCTCTCTCTCTCTCTCTCTCTCTCTCTCTCTCTCTCTCTCTGCCCCTCTCTGCTACACATTTCCCTCCCTCCCAAAAAGTACTCACGTTTTTTACTTAAGTAAAAGTATCAATACTGCAGTATAGAAATACTCTGTTAGGGTGCCCACACACCAAAATACCTATAGTGGAATCCGCAAATGCATTTTTTAAATGAGAATGGAGTGTTTTTTTGCAGAAAAATGTTTATATATGTTCAAATATTTAAAAAATAGTGGAAATAGTAGATCTACAAGCTCCTATAGATCGGCTATTTCCATTATCGATGTTCTTTTTAAAGTGCAAAGTTGTCAATTATGTCCTTCATTTCTTTGTATATTTATGTTTTTTGCAGAAATCCTCTAAACTGGCAAAAAACGCTCCATTCTCATTGAAACGCATTGGCGGATTCCACTCTAGGTATTTTGGTGTGAGGGCACCCTTAGGGTGCACACCAAAGTACCTACAGTATGAGAGTGGATTCCCCATTCCGCCAATGCGTTTCAATGAGAATGGAGCGGTTTCGTGCCATTAGAGGATTTCTTCAAAAAACGCTCCATTCTCATTGAAACACATCGGTGGAATGGGGATTCCACTCTCATAGGTACTTTGGTGTGTGTGCACCCTTACATGTAAAAGTCTGGAATTCAAAATGTACTTGAGTAAAAGTATGTTTTGGCATTGAAATGTACTTTAAGTACTTTAAGTACAAGCAGCTTGTAGATTGGCTATTTTCAAATAGCCAAGGTATAAAAAAAAAAGGCTAAAGTGGTTTATGTATGTTTTATAATATTATAATTTATATCTGCAAAGTAACTAGTAACTAAAGTGTTCAAATAATTGTAGTGGAGTGAAAGTATAACATTTGGATATAAGATGTAGTGGAGTAGAAGTAAAAGCATTGGAAATTGGAAATACTCAAGTAAAGTACAACTACCTTAAAATGATAGTTAAGTACAGTACTTAAGTAAATGTTCTTAGTTACTTTACACCACTGCCCTCCCCCCAGGCGTACTCTCACTCTCCCTCCGTCTCTCTCTGTGTGTCTCTTTACCACCTCCATTGTCCATGCAGTCCCAGTTGCATGTGGGACTGGATATCTCATTAACAGCAATAGAGGAAACAGGGCAGCCATGGATATCCCCACCCTGACACAGTGACCCCAGCTTTCCTTCCATAACCAGCTCCCTGGTCTGTTCACGGCTCCACTGTGGAACCCAAACAAACTCGACGGTCCAGGGGTGAGGACATGAGGAGGGGTGGGGATGGTGTTGTTTTTCAGCCCTTCAAAGTTGCCCGGCGGTGAAAGTTACAAAGAACATTTTTGATTGCATTTTTGCACTGACCCCTCGTTTGAAGGCTGTCCTTCAGGATTGTGTGTGTTTTGTGTGTGTGTGTGTGTGTGTGTGTGTGTGTGTGTGTGTGTGTGTGTGTGTGTGTGTGTGTGTGTGTGTGTGTGTGTGTGTGTGTGTGTGTGTGCAGGGACGTGCTGGCCATTGGGAAAAGCGGGACAACTCCCGAACGGCCGGTTCATTCTCGGCCGGTCCAGGCCGGGCCATTAGGAAAAAATTAAAATGTTTGCACAAAAGTAAAAATTAAACTGTTTGCACAAAAGTAGTGAAAACAGCAGATCTACAAGCACACTGTAGATCGGCTGTTTTCACTAGTTTAAATCATTTTTTAAATGATAAATACAAAACAAACGGTTTTGGACATACAAGGTTTCCACCCGACAACAACGAAATATATGCCTAATTCATGTAATTGGCCCACTGGCTTGTCACTTGTCATGATCTGAAATGGCAAATCTTTGAGTAGCAGCAGCGCTATAGAGAGAGATCTCTCTAGCGCGCAATGAGGGCCTCTACAACTCTTTTTCCCGGGCTGAATCAAGGGCCCAGCACGTCCCTGTGTGTGTGTCTGTGTCCGAGGGAGCGAGGTGTTGACATGTGGAGAGTGTGTTTTGAAAGGTGTTTCGGTTTCCTCCAATTGTGTGCAGCTCCTTCGTGGGTCAGAGGGGCTGCATTTAAAACCTAGGAGTGCGAGTGTGCGACGGTCCACACAAAGGCGTGCGCGGGGGAGAAGGCACATTGCTGATTTCTCTTAGGAGGAGAAGGACTTCAAGCAAGAAAGGCAGGAAAAAACAAAGGGTTTGTGCTGTATTTATGTATATATGTATGTATGTATGTATGTGCACAGATGTGTGGTTTTCTTATACAGTGTCACTCACAGCTTGTTGCCATACAGCAAAAGACATTTAATTGTCTTAAAATAATTATTACATAATCGTCTAATCGCAATTATTTGACATAATCACAATTATTTTGTGAGAATCGTCATAATCGTTTACGTGTTGATTTTTTTTTATATATGTTCAAACATTTAAAAAATAGTGGAAATAGCAGATCAACAAGCTCACAACGCGTCGCATCGCTATTTCCACTATCAATGTCGGCTATTTTCCACTATCAATGTTCTTTGTAAAGTGTAAAGTTGTCAATTATGTCCTTCATTTCTTGGTATATTTAGGTTATGTGAAGCAACTTCAAAGCCTACAAAGCCAAACAGAAATGTAATTGTCAACAACAAAAACAATTAAATCGTTAATCGCAATTATTTGAGTGACACTTAATCGTCATGTAAAATGTCATAATCGTGACAGCCCTAGTGCGTGTGTGCATGCATGCACGCGCGTGTGTGTGTGTGTGTGTGTGTGTGTGTGTGTGTGTGTGTGTGTGTGTGTGCGCCTGGGCTCGTTGTCTTTAGCCTGGCAGTGCCAGCTGCATACTGGGGTAGCCGGGATGCTTCAGGAATACTAATAGGCCAATGAAAGCCCCTCCGCGCAGATTCAAGACACAGTGAAGTGAATACTGATCCACCGTTCTGCTGAATCACTGCTAAGGCCAATGCAAAACGGACAGCACAGTAGCTGCTGCTGCTCCAAACAAAGTGCGTGAGAAAAGGCTGTGAAATCGTGTTTGTAATGCACAAACATTGGTGGTGAGAAAGGAGGTGACAGCCTGGGAGATGAATGTGTTACTTAGGACTTAGGACATGAGTGGATGAGGCCGGGGGGGCTCTGAAATAGAGCATGATTGTGTGTGTGACTGGCTGTGCGTGCACGTGTGTGCGTGTGTGCGTGTGTGTGCGCGCGCGCACACACGTGTGTGTGTGTGTGTGTGTGTGTGTGTGTGTGTGTGTGTGTGTGTGTGCGTGTGTGTGTGTGTGTGTGTGTGTGTGTGTCACACATCCCCTTTCACACAACATGAGGAGTTGTGGTTATTATGGGGTCTACCCATAACTGTCCCCCCTAGCAACAGGGCTGTTACCCACGCAACATCGTGCTACTTACTGAACCCTCTCTGCGTCCTGACTGACCGAGAGGTAAATGGTCGTTGTCGGGTGGAAAGATTGTATGTCCAAAACAGCTCGTTTTGTAATAATTATTTTAAAAATAGGTTGTTGTAGATATGCTATTTTCACTAGTTTTGCACCATAGTCTTGTATGATGAAGCATGGGCTTTACTTCGCGAAAAAACTTAGCAGAACCTAGCAGAGCAGTATAGCAGCTTTTGTTACATTAAGGCTTAATTTATGCTCCATTGTATGACAGGTTCATACACCAGAAATAGCAGCTACAAGCACAGAACGCGGCACGAATGCAACATGTTCTGAACTTGTAGATCTGCTATTTTCGGCACATGACATTATTATGTCAGACAAATTCATCGTAGTAAGTCCAGCGCTCATCACCGCACACACGTTCAATAGAAATGTATAAAAACACTGTATACTGCACATTTATGTCTGACAGTGTACAAATGGAACCAAATGGGAACATTTGAAGACTCTCTTAGCTCCAAATTGATAAATGAACACACAATTTTACTGTATACACATACGGTTTAGGAGGCATGAAGCTATCTGTGTGGACAATACCATGACTAACGGCAGCTAACCTCTTTGGGTGCCTCTTGTCCAGTGAACGGGTGTGTTTATCGGAAATCACGTTAGAAATGACTTTTCCCCTTAATGCTCAAAGAGATTACCTGGATGTTAAAAGCAGACATTCTGCTCAAATTGTGTTGGCTCCTCCTAAATACAATGTTATCGCATGTACGGTACGGGAGCCTACCTGGTATAGAGGTCGCGGGATACACCTGTGCGTGTGCATTAGGTGCACAGGGACGGGCAGGTTGCGTGCCTGCACGCGGAGCCTCCGTATGGCCGAGGAGGAGAGGGTCCACAGCAGTCCCTGTCGGGTGAACACCGCCTCCTCCAGACCCAGAAGGACCGCCTGCATCGCTGCCACGCAGGACCACCGAAACAAACATGCAGGTATACCAGGCAAATGCTGGGCTAGTGAACGTTCTTGTCACGCTATAATATCCACAGCCATGGTCCTTCTACAGGTCTTATCAGTTGTATTATCCAAGTGTGCAAGGTGAGGTCCAGGCAGACTAGATCTACATCTACAGGTGTCCCAGTGGTACCACAGACCTACAGACAGACTTATTGTACAAGTTTAACTCCAGAGAGGCCACGGTAATGAGCAGGTATTAACCCAAACAGTCCCCTCGATACTACTTAACTCCGGCAGCTATAATTGGGTCATCATCATCCTCACTGCAGGTGAGCCAGAGAGAAGAGAGCAAAAGAGAGAGATAAGCGCACACCCACACCTACAGTCCTACACACACACCCACACACACACTCCTCCCTATCCCCTGTCCTGCCCTCCCTCACTTCCCACCCTCATCTCTCTCTCTCCCTCCCTCTATCTGTCTCTCTCTTTCGGTCTCTCCCTCTCTCGGTCTCTATCTCTCTCTGTCTCTCTGTCCTCCCTGCATGGTGTCTCCTGGGATCCGGCAGTCCAGTGGCTTGTCAAGGTCAAAGTCGTCCCGCTCTGTGGTCCGTTGTCCCCGTCCCACGCAGCTATAGACACGGTCCCCGCTGACTCTGTCCTTCCCTCTCCTCTCCTCCTCTGTGGAATGCGCTGAGTGACTGACTGCCCGGTGGTCCGAGAGCCACAAACACAAACATTCCCGTTAAAGGAAATGCAGCCGCCGGGCCACCACCGATGCTCTGCCTCTCTGGTTGTTGATTTTAAAGCGATACGACGCGTTCCCTGAAAACTACGCAGCTGATCTGTGAGACTGGCACTAAAAGTCTGGAGACATAGGAGCGGAATAGGTGGCAACTCCCCCACTATCTCACCCCCCCCCTCTCTCTCTCTCTCTCTCTCTCTCTCTCTCTCTCTCTCTCTCTCTCTCTCTCTCTCTCCCTCCATCTCTTTTTTTCTGGAGGAGAGAGGGATGTGCTTACACGCTCACCTCCTCACGCACGTATCAGCTAGATTGGACACCCTATCTGCCCGATCAGTATTCTGAATCCACACATAACAAAACAGTAAGCCAACACACACATACAACTACTGTACACACACGCACGCATGCACGCGCGCGCACACACACACACACACACACACACACACACACACACACACACACACACACACACACACACACACACACACACACACACACACACACACACACACACAGCACACACACACACACACACAGTATGTCTACAGTTAAAATTGCTGACGTTTGGTCTGCAAATGGACGACACAGAGTGCATATTCTGGGATTACAGCCAATAATGTTTAGAATGGGGACATTTATTTTCCCCCTCTTGCAGGACACAGTGCAGCCTGGCCTGACCTTTCCCAGTCTGGAAGAATTACATGAGCAACCACGACTATAGCCTGCCAAATTCTGCCAGCTATAATCAACTGTTATCCTTTACAATGTATGTGCACAGGACGTGAATATATTGCTGTGCTGTATCTCTATAAGGCCTCGTTGTGTGGGGAGCGATAACAATAATGTGCACAATGAGGCTTATCCTGATTCAGCTTACATTTGCAACAATGGCCACTTGGAGGCAACAAAACCTCCCACATGCAGTACCCTACCAGCCGTGCCAAGCTTGTAGTCCATGTGTTTCTCAACCTTTTCAGGCCGCGACCCCTAAAATAATCATATTTTAACACCCTACGAGCAGTCGAGCACTAAGAGTTGAGGCATTACATTTTGTATAACACTGTTCTATTGTGAAAATAGCAGATCTACATGCTCACAACGCCCCACGTTGCAAGGCGTTGTGAGCATGTAGATATTTTCACAGTTTCTGCCTCTAATATTTGACCATTTTGTCCAATGTTTAATTTGTCATTTTAGAGGTATTAAAAAGTCCTTAAATTGTCACTTTAGAAATGTGCAGATACCCTCTATACACTTATGCTTTATGTTGGTTTGTTTACTATTGAGTGAGAAAACAATGTTGCACATTAAGTTAATCATATGTGGGGACCCACCCAAAATTATTTGGGGACCCCCCACCGGGGGTCCCCCACTGTTATAGTCCATGCATGTACCCTGGCCCGGTACGTGATAAACGTTCCAAGTTCAGCTACTGTGAGATAAGGAAAACATATTGAATTATGGCTTTAATCTACTCAGACAGACATATACTTTGTATTATGTGTGGTATTAACAACAATGAAATGGACACTAATGTACATGATATGACAAGACAAGACAAAACAAGACAAGACAAGACAATAAAAAAAGACGAGACAGATGCTTTCTTTAACCTCAAG
>NC_137820.1:16021901-16024401 GCF_963921795.1 Nannobrachium achirus | reverse complement strand
ACGACTTTAACTCCTTCTCTGCCAGGTTCGACCCCTCCGCTCACCCTGGCTTCAGCAGTGAGCACCCACCTCTGCAACCCCCCCCCCATTGGCATGGGGAGGGGGGAGCAGAGCCCTTCTGGAATACCCCCACGCCCCCACTCCACCTCTGGTGGAGACCAGCACCTCCCTCTCTCCATCACACGGGCTGAAGTATACCGCTCCTTCAAGCGGATCAACCCAAGGAAGGCAGCTGGCCCAGACGGCATTGTGGGACGCGTCCTGAAGGCGTGTGCTTACCAGTTGGCGGACGTATTCACTGACATTTTCAACCTGTCCCTTTCCCTCAGCTACGTTCCCACCAGCTTCAAGACCAGTACCATCGTCCCCATTCCTAAGTTGCCGAAGGTGACTGGCCTAAATGACTGGCGCCCTATAGCACTCACTCCCATAGTGAGCAAATGCTTCGAGGGCCTGGTCAAAGGACTCATACTGCCCATGCTTCCGCCCACCCTCGACCCCCTACAGCAGGGGTCCTCAAATACAAATCTTGAAGGTCCACAAATAATTTTTTGAAACAGGTCCGGGTCCGGGGAAAAATAAATTATATATATATATATATATAGGCTATATAAATATATATATATATATATATATATATATATAAGCCTATATATATATATATATATATATCCCTTTCATACATTATTTTACATTGGCTAATGTTTTTTTTAGTAGTTTGTTGATGCAGTAATGGTCTTTTTCTGTTTCTTTATTAAAAGGGTGTTAAGTCCTTAATTATGACTTTACTTTCATCTGGCCTGGGGACTCCTCCAAAATCATTTGGGGTCCTCTTTGACCCACAAGTTGACTCACTTGACTAAAGAGTAACAACCCGTTGAAGGGAGAACAGAATGTAATAAATCAAGGTGGAGCAGAGATATTTATTTTACGAAAATTATTTGTTTGCGCTAGTGTTTGTTTCTTTTAGCAAACTGGGATAATCTTCGAATGATTTATGCTTGTGTCGCAACGTGAATATCGATCCTGAAAACAAGGTGTCGCGCGTCGGAGACGATGCATGGAGAGAGCCTCCCCACTCCGAGTAATGCGTGTGGCTCGCTTTGCTGCATGGCTCGCTGGCTGCATATCCATGGAGAAAGAGAGAGGCAGCCAGCTGTGGCTGCAGTGTGGCACCTCGCGAAAACTCTCTGCAGAGAAGATTATAATCCTCATCCTGCAAAGTGCAAACGTATTCACGTTGATGTTGTGCTTGTGCGCGAATGAAACCCACTGATTTATAACTAGTTTACAGCCTGCAGCTAATCGCTGCTGCTGCGTGCTGCCCGCTTCGAAAACTTCTGCACTCCGCAGTGAAATGAACAGAGGCGGTGGTAACAGCTTATCAGCGCGTCATTGTCATAGAGATGACAACCCATAATAGTTTATGCCCCGGCATCAGCCAATCAGCGTGCCGTTCTCTCTCTCTCTCGCACACAGACTTCAGAGCGCATGCAATGAAATGAATGAATACAAGGAGAAGTGGAAACAAAACGTGGAGTTCTTTTTTTTTTTTTTTTTATATATAATTCGTCCTGGGTCCGGTCGGCGGTGCCTCGCGGTCCGGACGTGGACCGCGGTCCGCCTATTGAGGACCCCTGCCCTACAGTTTGCATACCGTGCAAACAGGAGCACCGAAGATGCCATCGCCCATGTCCTGCACACGGCCCTTACCCACCTGGAGGGAAGTCGCACCTATGTGAGGATGCTGTTTGTGGACTACAGTTCCGCATTTAACACCATAATTCCCTCCAGGCTTGATGGAAAGCTCCGAGACTTGGGCCTGAATACATCGTTGTGCAACTGGATCCAGAGCTTCCTGACAGACCGCCCCCAGACAGTGAGAGTGGATGGTCGCATGTCCTCCAGCCTAACTGTCAGTATTGGGGCACCACAGGGCTGTGTCCTCAGTCCCCTGCTGTACTCGTTGTACACATATGACTGCATTGCGACACAGGAGTCAAACCATGTCGTAAAGTTCGCGGACGACACGGCAGTGGTTGGCTTGATCTCTGGTGGCGACGAGTCGGCCTACAGGGAGGAGGTGGCCACTCTGGAGCAGTGGTGTCTGGAAAATCACCTCTCCCTGAATGTCAAGAAGACTAAGGAGATAGTGGTCGACTACAGGAAGAAGAAAGATGAGCTCCAGCCAGTCAGCATCAATGGCACAGTGGTGGAAAGAGTGGACAGTTTTAAATACCTCGGGGTGAACATTCAGAAAGACCTGACCTGGGACTGCCACGTCACTGCCATTGTGAAAAAGGCTCAACAGCGCCTGTATGGCCTCAGGCGGCTGAAGAAATTTGGCCTGAGACCCAATACCATCAGGGACTTCTATAGAGGAACAATAGAGAGCCTCCTGACGGGCAGCTTTACCTCCTGGTACGGCAGCTGTACGGACAAAAACCAGAAGGCGTTGAGGAGGGTTGTCCGCACCGCCGGAAAGATCACTGGGTGCGAG
>NC_137820.1:16011901-16014401 GCF_963921795.1 Nannobrachium achirus | reverse complement strand
TGCCTTGTTCAGCTGTGTCACACGCGTTTGACCACGAAACAAAGATGGCAGTGTGTTCTTCACGTAGATATCGCTCAATTAACCGGGATAGAGACCCACATCCGTCAGAGCGATACCGACTCAGGAACAGTGCCGTTCATTTATGAACGGTTGAATAGGACACCATCTCGCTGTAGGAATAGTAGATGGGTAAAATCTTAATGTGGAAGTATATCAGGTTTCAAAAATAATTTGTACCTGTGTCCACTAAATTGTTGAACGAGGCTCTGAAACAGCACTGACTGAGAGTATTGATTAATCACTATCTGTGCACTTGTGTAATGTTGTGTCCCCCCTGTGTTATGTATTTCTATTATGCCTTTTGTCACTGACAAAAGACACAATTCCAACATAATTCCTCAAAAGGACCTTGTCCATTTGAGTCCATTAATTTGTTTCCACGAAAACATTGCTTTCTCAGAAATGTCTTCAGGATTCAAGAGCAAGATTCAACTTGAAAGAATGCATGGAATTCTTGGGAAACAAAGTTACACATTGGAAATGTACTGTATATGCTTTAAAATGGTTCTGAGCTATGGAATCTTTCCATGACTGCATTGCACACAGTGTGACCATGCTGCAGAGAGATTATATTTATCCAATATACGTATCGTATACGTTAGTATACGGTGCTGCTGTCCATCCACACTGCCCCATGACGGTGCAGCGGTTACATAAGAATGGAATCAGACATATAGATGTTATCTAACGTGACATGTCAGAACGGGGCAGCTACTCTGGATCTATAGAAGCAAAATCCTTTTAAAAGCCACGTTCAGCACAGGCTAAGGTACTGTCATAACACCACAGACAGGAGCTATTCATTGAGCGTTGAAGGCAGCCAGTCTAATGCATGATCCATACTTGTTTGCACGCTGAAAATAGCAGATCTACAAGCAGTCAACATGCCACTGTGCAACGTGTTGTGAGCTTATAGATTGGTAATTTTCAGTGCATGACACCCGTATGCAACTAATCATAACTCAGGCATTAGCCAGTATTCATTGACCCCATCACTGAAAGAAGAATCACTCAACACATCTGTCTATCTCCTGTCACAGAAAAATAACATCTGCGTAGATTTACAGCTGGGGGCTTCAACAGGGGGTCCGGGACCCCTAGGGGGTCCCCAGAGTTACTACAGGGGGTCCTCCAAATCTTTGTGATAGGATAATTATTTTAAATCAAAAACTTTAACCCTCACATGCCTATTCTGAGGAGAACTTTAGCCAAACATAGCCAATCTACAAGCTCTTAACGCCTAGCGCTGCGAGGTGTTGAGAGCTTGTAGATCGGCTATTTTGGCAAATAGGTTTAGTGAGGTTAAAAAAAGAGCAGATAAAATTTACTAAGTATCGACGAGTTAAGTGGTTAAATGTCTGAAAAAAAAAAAACGTATTAACACAAATCCAACATCTAGACTGATGACAGTGCTGTCAAACAAGTCTATGAATCTATCTATGAAATGTATGAAAATCTGCAACAAAATGTTATACAATATGTAGTGGGGGTCCCTGCTTCATCTCTCTCTCAAGTCAACTAAGGGGTCCGTGGCCTGAAAACGCTGAAGATCCCTGATTTACAGTCAACAGTGGGAACGTCCGTGCTCCTCAGCCATGCGTTCGTTTATAGACAAAACATATTTTGAATACCACTCAAAACAACGTGTGCTACACTACCTTACATGGTGAGATGCGTTGTTTTGTTTGTCTGATGCACACAGCTGGCAGCAGGGGAATGGAACGAGTCGTTGTGAAAGAATTCAATCAGGGGTGCGAGACCCCCTCCTCCTGAGACAATCTGCATTTCTCAATTAATGAAGATCATTATGTGTGTGCGGCTGTGGCTGTGCACGCGTCCAGATATGTGCGCACGTGCATGTTTATGTGTGTGTGTGTGTGAGTGGGCTTGCCTCTTCCCTCCAGCCAATCAGCCAGTCAAGAGAATCGCATGGTGGTGGCAATGCCTCACCACAGTGTGACAGCCAATATTCAATCTCCATCAAAGTGACCAATCAAGCTGAATTATGACAGTCAAGCTCACAGTTTCAGCAACACAGGCTTGGTTCGCTGTGAATGTTACTGTACAACTTCAGGCAGAGACAGACATAGAAAATACATTTTACTCACACACACACACACACACACACACACACACACACACACACACACACACACACACACACACACACACACACACACACACACACACACACACACACACACACACACACACACACACACACACACACACAAAAGCAAAAGAGTTAGTAGCCTAATAGTTTAACAGAGGATCTTTAGTTGTACTAGGGTGAGGGTCCCAATTTAACAGCCAGTCATAAAATGTGAAACTTGCTCAAATCTCTGCCTCTAGGGAATTCATGCAACCTGACCTTTCTTAAACAGGTCACCTATACTCTCACATAACACTATGGAGAACAAGCAATGGTAATATGAAACCC
>NC_137820.1:16001901-16006901 GCF_963921795.1 Nannobrachium achirus | reverse complement strand
ACCCCTTAATGCCCAAACCGCTATAAATCCACCCAAAATTTAGTTTTATGGTATTTCATGCAAAAGTCTTGATCTAACTGCATAAAGTTTGCTTTCTACAGTGTTTATCCATGAAAGTGAATATGTACAGTGCATTAGATTTAATATTTATTCATTTTTAAATATAAACCCCTTCATGCCCAGAACAAATAAATCTTTAAAATGAGATATTGTGAAATTGCACATACACAGAAATCAAATCAAATGCATCATATCTGCTTTCTACTCCTGATGAATGCATATGCCTTTTAGTTATCTTTTAGTTATTAACCCTTAAATGCCTGAAAAAAAATCCACCCAAAATAGAGTTTTATGGCATTTCATGCGGGGAGGCAAGCTCTTCAGAAGATTAGGTTCTGAAATGACTTTTTTGGGCATTTTAAAATTCTGCTCTATGGGTTGACTCCTGGCCGGCTCCTCCTACGTCTCATGCTCTCACCAGGTCCAGGACCTGTGCGTTGTACCAGACTCCCGATCCAAACATTTCATTCATTCAAAGACTTGCACAAATCTTCACGTGTCACATTCTGGGTCGGGCCCTTGCCCTTCTCCTGTTCTACCACACTTTGCTCGCCCCTCCCCTCCTGTGAGTACCTGCTTGACAATCTGAACTCTTCCCGGTATCACAGCTGAGAGCTGTTGACTAATGACTGCCTAGTTGGCCAGAGACTATTGAAACCAGTCAGTGTTTGCTCTCTGTGCTGGATCATTGTTTTGCTGTCCTTTCCTCAAGTCAGTCTGTGCATATTTGTACTTTTGTATATGAGTTCAGTGTATGCTTGTGTTAACTGTGTTTAACTTTAGTAAAGTCTTCTTATTTTCACTCCTTGGTTTCCTGCATGTACTTTGACATTGAGTTCTGCATTTGGGTCCTCACCACTACAACACCAGATCGTGACACCACAAGCTTGTAGATCTGCTATTCTTTTCTTCAGTATGGACACGCTGATGTTTCTTTAGGAGGTCTAACCTACTGAAACCGTTGTCACACTGTTTACACACAAAGGGTTTTTCTCCAGTGTGGATACACTGGTGCCTCATCAGAGCCCCTAACACACTGAAACCTGTGTCACACTGTTTACAGATGAAGGGTCTTTCTCCAGTGTGAACATGCTGGTGTGTCTTCAGAGTCCCTGGCTCACTGAAACCCTTGTCACACTGTTTACAGATGAAGGGTTTTTCTCCAGTGTGAACATGCTGATGTCTCTTGAGAGTCCCTGACTCACTGAAACCCTTGTCACACCGTTTACACACAAAGGGCTTTTCTCCATTGTGGATACGCTGGTGTCTCTTCAGAGTCCCTGACTCACTGAAACTCTTGTCACACTGTCTACAGATGAAGGGTTTTTCTCCAGTATGGACACGCTGATGTGTCTTCAGGTGACCTAACTGACTGAAACCCTTGTCACACTCTTTACACACAAAGGGTTTTTCTCCAGTATGGACACGCTGATGTGTCTTCAGGTGACCTAACTCACTGAAACCCGTGTCACACTGTTTACAGATGAAGGGTTTTTCTCCAGTGTGGACACGCTGATGTGTCTTCAATTGACCTAACTGACTGAAACCCTTGTCACACTCTTTACACACAAAGGGTTTTTCTCCAGTATGGACACGCTGATGTGTCTTCAGAGTCCCTGACTCACTGAAACCCTTGTCACACTCTTTACACACAAAGGGTTTTTCTCCAGTATGGACACGCTGGTGTGTCTTCAGAGTCCCTGACTCACTGAAACCCTTGTCACACTCTTTACACACAAAGGGTCTTTCTCCAGTGTGGACACGTTGGTGTTTCTTCAGGTTACCCAACACACTGAAACTCTTTTCACACTGTTTACACTGGAAAGGTTTTTCTTTGGTGTGGACATACTGTGTCGATACCACAATGCAACTCTTATCACATAAGAGGTTTTCGTTCATGTGTAGGTCATCAAAAGTTTCTTCACTTCTCCTGGCTGTGTTGAAGACATCGGAAGATCTCGGTTTTTCTGTGTCTCCTTGTGGCTGGCCGGTTACACAGCTGGTGATTGCTCGACAGGAAGATGAGGGCAGCTGTCCGTTGTCCATCATTTGATGGTAGAGGTTGTTGTGGCTGACTCTCTGGACTCCCACAGTGGCTTTCTCACAGTTGTACTCAGACTAAATGTGACGTTTATAAACTGTGTCACATCTTATTCAGGTCGACCAGAGCTCTGGTCTGACGTCACACAACACATACCATTGACATCATTCCTAATAACACCGATTTGCACATCTGACAGTTGCAATTCATCCATCTGTGAATTTAGTTGAATCATTGAATCAAGTTGATGACGGAAGTAAAGGCTCAAGCTTATCGGAAATATGCCTGTTTATGCCCATCTATGGTCATCTGGCATATGCTATGCTACGGGCATAGACGGCCCCTCTCGTGGCCCTTATATATGCCTCAATGTTATGACGTCACCCTTTGCCCCTCTCTGATTGGCTACATAAACACATAAACACAGACACTCAATCTGGGACAGCCGGCCCATATCTGGGAATGCCCATTTGTGGACATATTGTCAGTCAGTCGAGTGTGGTTGACGCGACATGACACACTTGCAAATTAATTCTGTCCTTGTCCCTTTATGCCCATATATGGAGATGCCTGTCCCAATGTCATCAATATTAAGTGCATATCTGGGAATGCCCATATTTGGCAAAGCCCATATATGGACGCTCCATATATGGCCAAGACAGAATTCATTTGCAAATCAAGTTAAAATATGATTATTTTGGGGTTGAGAACCACTGCATTGGGATGCTGAAGATGGAGCTGCCAGGCAAGAGGAGATAGTCAGGGAAAAAAAGGGTGATTTTTGGCCATGACCACTTCCACATGAAACATTAAAACTTTCTTAGAAAGCTAAATTGAAGCATCTGAATTGAGTATTGAGAAAGCTAATTTGAAGCATCTGAATTGAGTATTGTGCATAAAATGTCATAAATCACATTGTTTAGGGGATTTTCAGTTTCAGGTGTGAAGGAGTTAATATCTAAAATGTTCTAATGTGAAATCAAAAACATTTTACAAATCCACTTTCATAGATAAACACTGTAGAAATCAAATTTGATGCACTTAAATCAAGTATTTTGTGTGGATTTTAGTTTTTTGTCTGGGGTATTTAAGGGTTAATAACTAAAAGATGGAAGGCATGAAAGGGTTAATATTAATGGATGGAGTAGAAAGCAGATAATTATGATGCATTTGATTTGATTTCTGTGCATGTGCAATTTCACAATATCTCATTTTAATATTTTAAAATGCATAAATATTAAATCTAATGCACTGTACATATTCACTTTCATGGATAAACACTGTAGAAAGCAAACTTTATGCATTTAGATCAAGTATTTTGCATGAAATGCCATAAAACTCAATTTTGGGTGGATTTTTAGTGGTTTGGGCATTAAGGGGTTAATAACAGAAAATGCTCAAGGGATATCACTGGGCACCCTCTTGAATCCTTAAGAGTAGAGATGTTACCGATCAATCGGCAATGGATCGGATCGGGCCGATCAAAGCGTGATCGGCGATAATCGGTGGTTTAGATCAAAAGGTAAATGCACCGATCCGATCGGCTCGGTGCATCCGATCAACCAGCCGTTCAGTATGCCCACTTGAGGCCATTTTGGGGTATTGATTTCCACAGTGCTGAAGGAATAATTAGTTACTGCTATGATAATAAATACATAGTAATGCTGGTAAATAACTATAAGGCAAATATATAAATGAATTCATGAGTGAATGAATGAATTAAAGTTAAAACATTAACATTTAGAAAATATAAATAATAACTTGGTCGGATCGGTGATTGATCGGTATCGGGTGATCAAACTTTTGTGATCGGTGCTCGGTGATCGGTTCCAAAAAACCTGATCGGACCATCCCTACTTAAGAGGTGACCCTAAGCTGCAAGAATCAGTTGAGAAAAAAACTTTTACCAACAAAACCACGTTGACCCCCACGGCTCCCGGACTATTACCTACAGACGGCTGCTACTCGAAACTTGTAACTAGACTAAGCCCATACTCGCCTCCCCCTTTCCACAGTAAATATCTGCTTTTTTATTTACCTTTTATTTTATTTTATTTGTTCTGCTTTTGTAATTGATTTTATCCTCTGCAAAGTAGTGTGTTCTATCCGTCTGTCTTTCAATGTTATATGAGATACATAAAGTGGTTCCTGTGTAAATAAGCCGACCATGTACCAGTGATTTGAAAACTGTCATGAAACTGTTCTTTTCCCTATGCAACCTTCTAATAAATTCTTCAATCAAACTCGACACACAGAGGTACCCTCAACACACTCAGGTACCCTCGACAGACACACACACACACACACACACACACACACACACACACACACACACACACACACACACACACACACACACACACACACACACACACACACACACACACACTTATGAGCTCATAAGCTCTGAGTGGTCATGGCCGTGTAGATTCCATGCTGCTCGATGGAATATGATACAGATTAAAACCACCAACCTCCTCCACTACCTCCCATATCCATTTCTATAAGTGAGGTACCAGACAGCTTTAGTTGACATTATACTGTTCATATGCCCAACATACCACACACACACACACACACACACACACACACACACACACACACACACACACACACACACACACACACACACACACACACACACACACACACACACACGCAAACATGTGCAAACACAGAGCCGAGTGCCAACCATACAGGAGAAAATCTGCAGTGGTAATCCCTACTAAGCATTATTTATTCAATACCCTGGCCCACATCTCTCTCTCTCTCTCTGTGTGTGTGTGTGTGTGTGTGTGTGTGTGTGTGTGTGTGCGTGCGTGCGTGCGTGCGTGCGTGCGTGCGTGCGTGCGTGCGTGCGTGCGTGCGTGCGTGCGTGCGTGCGTGTGTGTGTGCACGT
>NC_137820.1:15984401-15996901 GCF_963921795.1 Nannobrachium achirus | reverse complement strand
GTATTGATGGTCCAAATGGATAAATATCTGAAACACACATTGACATGAATCCAAAATACACTGACGATTGTGCTGTCAAAGGATGAAACTATGGAATCTATGAAAAGGTTGTGGGGGTCCCTGCTTCATCTCTCTCTCAACTAAGGGGTCCTTCTGCCTGAAAACGTTGAAGACCCCTGCTCTAGAACAAACAGAAGGAGAGCACACAGGGACACGGAAACATGAAATGAAACTGGACGAGGACAAGAGATCTGAACATTAGAAGTATGAGAGAGAGAGAGAGAGAGAGAGAGAGAGAGAGAGAGAGAGAGAGAGAGAGAGAGAGAGAGAGAGAGAGAGAGAGACCGTGATACCCCTGACTGTCACTGACTAAGAGGTATCACTATATCACAGTGGGCCTGTACTGCCGGCACGACTGACTAACACCCAGAGACCACAGGCCGTTTGGGACGGAACATCTCTCCCACTCTGACACAAGCCAAGGTTTTATGACTGCTGGCTAGGGAGGAGACTGAACCAGAACAGAGCTTCAGAGCTGCATAAATAGAGCTTTGATGGAATCAAGAGACACAGAGCAACTGAGATGCTCTCTCAATGGACAGCATGAACAAGAGAGAAGAGAAGAAAAGAGAAGAGAAGAGAAGAGAAGAGAAGAGAAGAGAAGAGAAGAGAAGAGTTGGGATGCTTTGCCTGCGGCTGTGCATAGCAAAGGGGATGAGGATGTGTGGATGGGGGTGGAAGACTGGAGTGTGCTGTGATGAGGAGGAGATTCAATTCAACTACGCAGGGACAAAATGCATTTTTAATCATGGCACTTCCATTTGTAGACGCAGCCACCAGGCTGTATATAGACGGGGGGAACTATAAGCCTTCCACTCATAACCAACACACAAGGAGAGTCGCTCAGTGGTCAACTTTGGCCACATTTTCACAGTAGCCACTGTACACATCTGTTAGTCTTCTACGGTAACATGGGGTGGCTTCCATAGAACCCCAGACTCCAGGCAACAAGGCGTTCTACAATGCTGTAAATGGAAAACCCCCTCTATAGTATGTCTGTATTTGATTTCTACGCTGACGTCCTGCCCTTGTTTGCTTCTCTCATTCGCGCTCTAAATGTCATTGCCTTTTCTGACAATGCCAAGTGCAGGGCTTTATATAGAATCAATATCTTTCAAGCCTATCCTAGCCAACTTCAACTGTATCTGTAGGAACACAAGAATGTTATCCTGAAATTGCACCTTCTTCTCACAAGGCAATTACATGAATCCACTCGCCACAGCCTTCTACACGCTTTCAGACCACAGAAGACATTAAGACAATGACCTCCTTTCCTCACAGCGTAGTGAAAGTAAGAACGCATTTCTTTCGGCTTTTCGTGAATCATTCATGTGCGCCGAGTGATAATAAATAAAGGCATGTAGGAATAGTCGCCCGGGGGCATGGGGACGGCATTGCCAGAGCTTGTGGAGATTGTGACTCTCTCTACTGGAAGGTTCAAGAGGATGGGAATGGGAGAGTTCTGAGAAACAGTGTTCATTACTGTAATGATTTGAAGTATTCCTCTAACGCAGTGTTTCTCAACCACTGTGCCTGGGGACCTTTGGTGTGCCCCTGAGAAGGGTCAAGTGTGCCCCTTGAAACTGCTTGAAAGCCAGTATTGTATTTATCATTTTAAAAATGATTAAAACTAGTGAAAACAGCCTGTGGTGTGACAGCCTTGTATGATGAAGCAGGGCTTTACTTTGCGAAGAAACGTACTTGGAGATACAAGGTTTCTTCCCGACAGTGACGATATTTACACCCCTGTATTATGTTGGTGTGCCCATGGATTCTTGGGACATGAAGTGTGCCCATGTAGAAAAAAGGTTGAGAAACACTGCTCTAACGGTCCCACGGTTTCTGTCACCAGCTGTGGTAGCAGTCTGAACACACGCACACTCACACACACACACACGCGTGCACACACACACGCGCACACGCACACGCACACAGCATACTGTGTTTGTCTACCATACTGGTTGACCTTACATTTTCTGTACAGAGCAGCTGGGGTTAATTGCCTGACACAACTCTCCGGTGTTGGGCCTGCCGATACAACAGCAAGGTAAATCGAGTGTTCCCAAACAAGCTGAAACCCATTTCACTTCCCTCCGCCTTCACTTGATGGTTCACTGGAGACGGCTGTTTTCGGCTTACAGAGGCACGCGCACGTCTATATAGATTCGCATGTGCATGCGGTGAGAGGGCAACGGGCCGATTTGAATATTTCCAATTTAAGCATGGAAAGTGGCCAGATAACCTTTCGCTTCCCACCCTCCTCCAGAAATTAGATAAATAAATAAATAATTGGACTAATTAGGATGCTGGGAGGAAATGCAGGGGGTTGGATATTCTGTCCGATTTCCACCGATTGTTCATTTCACATGTAGTGCGTATAAATAGTACAGATCATCCCAGACTGCACGCTCCGGCCCTCGACAGCCATTTTTATTGAACTCGGGGGGAAATGAATCACATCACGTATTGGATAAAATGGTCGTGAGAAGTTCGCCAACATGGATTGACGGATTCCACAAATCTCCGGAATGCATCAGTGACACTGGTGCCCTGCAGCCCTGATGATGGGAGTGTTTGATGTATGCCGAGGGAGATAGTGTTCAGTGGGAGCGAGCTGTATCCCATGAAAGAACAGATTATGCTTCGCTGTGACAGATGCCTGAGCCTGTAAACATTGTTAAAGGGAAACAGCAGCTTAACGACCAAACTCATTACAGCAGCCGGCAGATCAAAGCGACTGGGAATTCTGACGTTGTATCTGCCGTGCGTGTATCTGCCGTGTGTGTGCTGTGTGTGTGTGTGTGTGTGTGTGTGTGTGTGTGTGTGTGTGTGTGTGTGTGTGTGTGTGTGTGTGTGTGTGTGTGTGTGCGCGCACGTGCGTGCGTGTGCCTGTGTGAGTGAGTGATCGCGTGAGAGAGATTTCGCGTTGACGAGTTTTTGTGCGTGTGCATCATATGCATTTGTATGCAGGTAGGTTTCGTACTTACATGTACTGTACAAGCGCGTGTGCCCGCAGGTGTACATGCATGTGAGCCTGTCATGCAGAACAGTTTATCATTTCCACAAGCCTAATGCTTTGTAAACCACAGGGGCCTGAGTAATCTACCTCTAGCCAAGCGTCGCGGGCAGCAGAAACATGAATATCACATCCATCATATTTTCTCCGCACGCTTCCCCTTCATCTACCATTTCCTCTGTTTTAGTCATTCCTTCCCTTTACTCAGACAATTCATTCATCATCACGCAGATTCTGAGACTAAGATATAGCTTGGACATGCATTTTGTCTTGACTGAATAACTCTCTGTTCCTGCTTGTGTCTATTGGTTACTGAAACAGTCAGTCACTCAGAGTTTTGCCTTGCCTTGGGCATTTCCACTCATGAATATAAAGGCGATAAACCACAAAAAACACAGTTTCTCCATATGGAAAGATGGTGCTGGTAGCTGGATTTTACAGTTTGTCATGGTACATCAAACCTCCTTGCATGCTGAGTAACCTTCCCTAAGACCAGAAGATTGAGGATTCAGAAGGCTATGCCTGGATTCAGTCACGCAGGCCTGGTGTTGTCCCGATTTAGTGTTAAATTCCCAGTTAGATTTGTGGATTACTGGGGAAGCTAGCGGCTGCATTATGCTCTGTTTAAACCAGGGGTCTTCAACAGGGTGTCCGGGACCCCTAGGGGGTCCTCAGAGTTACTACAGGGGGTCCTTCAAATCTTTGTGTGATAGAAACTTTTTTCTACTTTTTTATATTAACCACTTGAACCGTAGCGTCCATATTCTGAAAACTTTAGCCAAAAATAGCAGATCTACAAGCTCACAACGCCTCGCGAGTTGTGAGCTTGTAGATCGGCTATTTTCGGCAAAGAAGTTTGGTGTAGAGGGTAAAAAAGAGCACACTAAGTACAGAGTGAAAGGTCAAGTTTATTAAGTATTGACAGTTCAAGTGGTTAAATATCTGATAACACAAATTGACATAAATCCAAAATACACTGATGATTGTGCTGTCAAACGAGCTCAGCTAAGGGGTCTAAACCAATGTCTCTCAACTGGTTTCCCACTGCCACTTGCATTGGCCTTGAATCAATGACACAACTAACCACTTGAACTTATTTACGGTACTTATTGCAACGCGTCATGTTGTGAGCTTGTAGATCTGCTATTTTCAATGAATGTTCGCCTATTATGACATGCCCAGAATAGGGTTAATGTGGTTAAAAGACACAATATTCCAAATCCTCAATAAAAGTTGTTCGTTATCCACAACAGGGATGGGACGATAAGCGATATTATCGTTTATCGTGATTAAAAAACTCTCACAATAATCGTATCGTGGAGATTTAATTTATTGTGAAATCGTCCTCCGTCATGCACTGTGATCAATTCACTTTTTACATTTTATTTGCCGAGCTGCATATCCAGTACCACAAGATCACGTTGCGAGGCGTTGTGAGCTTGTAGACCTGCAGTCTTTGGGCAAATGTTCCGCCCCAGGATAATGGATGTTGGGGATATTTTGTTTATCGCGATAATATCGTAAATCGCGATATCTTTGGTCACAATAATCGTAATATGACATTTTCATAATCGTCCCATCCCTGTTTTGGATCCTAGCCTGACTAAGAAACAAGGCTCTAATATCGTCGTTGTCGGGTGGAAACCCTGTATGTCCAAAACCGTTCGTTTTGTATTTATCATCTATAAAATGTACTAAGGCGTTGTGTGCTTGTAGATCGGCTGTTTTCACTAGTTTTGTGCGACAGTCTTGTATGATGAAGCAGGGCTTTGCTTTACCAAAAGACGTACACATTTGAAACTTGGAGATACGAGGTTTCTGCCCGACAGTGACGATATGCATTGAATGTGTGATGTTAATCAGCTCTTTCTGCCAATGCTGCAGATGCCGATTAATGAGACAACATCTGGAAAGAGACACGAACATATGCTGGCCTCTGGTCCGCAACTGTAATTATACACAAGAGAGGTCATCCAACAATCCCCCCCCCCCCCCACACACACACACACACACAACGAAAATAGACGGATGGTGAAGAACCCCCCTCTTTAAGCACTATTTAATGAATCTACTTCACGGATGGTGAGAGAATAATTGTCTCAGGGAGAAATTATGACCTCAATAATTATTCATTGAGGTCAAAAGAAATGACAACAAAAAGTTGTATTCGACTTACAAAGACGTCCATGAGCATGTGTTCCAGGGTGACTTCAAAGTCCTCGAGCCGCCCCGCCAGAGTCATCTTCGGCCTGACGAATAAACCTCAGCAAAGAGAAACGTATATACCGAGCACTTTGGATCGTTTGAGTCAAACGGACTGTTCTCAATAAAACGTTCCACTCTCAAGTTTCAGCTTTTCACAGGAAATGAAGCACCAAGCATGAAACAATATCCCAATTTTGTGATGGGAAATGCCATGACGTCTTCTTAACAGTCCAACTTCACTTGTCGAGCCTCTTATAGCTCAGTCTTCGTCCGGGGTGGATTCCCAAACAACGGCAAAAATGTGCAGTCCACATCTGGCAAACCAGCAGTGAACCGCTGATTATTGTCACTAAATTACTGAGCATTGAGGTTGCTCAGTGCCCCGAGACCCTCCAATCAAAGGTGAGTCGTCATGCCTCAGTGTGGGGCCCTAACAGCCTTTCTTCACCTGCGTCCCTTGATACCTTAGTATGTCCAAGTACTGAAGTCGTAGCAGCGCCTCTGAGCCTCGTCCTGACCTGAGTTATGATCCACGGACAGCCGGACAGACTGGCTGACACGGGGTGGGGTCAGGGTGGGGTCCTGCTGCTATAGTTTGGATTCGCTGAAGAGGAAGACGAGGGAGAGGAGTAGGAAGGGTAGCGTTTTAATAAGGCACATGGTTAAAGAGGTGAGTTATGTACCAGATTATGAGTCCTACTCATTATCTGATATGGTGCTCATTCTCCCTCTCTCTCTCTCTCTCTCTCTCTCTCTTTGTTGTCTAGCACACTGTCTCTCCACCCCCTTTTTTCCGATTTCTCTCTCTCTTTCTCCCTTTCACTCTATGCCCTTTCTGGGTCTCTGTCCACACTGGAAGTCTTTGTATGGAGGGGAGTGCTCGGGGCAGCTGATGCCCAGTTTGGGGTGCTGTTGGCTGGGGTCGTCCACTCTCACACTAGGGCTTTGCCATCAATGGGCCTTTGTTGGCCACTCATTAAGGGGCTGGCTCTCGTTGCTGAGGAGACATTGGGGAAAACAGAGATGGAGGGATGGCACTGGATCTCTGACTGGAGGCTTACGTAACAAGGACGGGCAGGGGAGTGGAGGGTGAGGACGGGTGGTGTGGTGGAAGGCCAAAGGAGAGGGGGTGACGCGGGGATGCAAACAGCTAGTTTCCAGAGCGAGGAAGAGAGGGTGGATTGGCTGAGGGGCGATGATTCAGCCAGCGAGGAAGTAAGGAGCAGAAAAGACAGGAAGCAGGAGAAGAATAGTGGTCGGAGGGGGGTTGTCTGTGGAGTCTTGTTATTCTGTAGAAGAATTCAAGAGCATTCTCTTTACGCCTCTGAGGCAAGACCTGGATACAGACAAACAGAATGGGGGGGTGAGTCAGAGAAAAAGGACGTGATAATGTCTATTTGGGTTTTGAGGCCAAGAAGGAGCTGTTACACTGTGGGGCCTTTTCCACCAAAGAAAACGTGGTTCAAGAGCCAGTGCCGTTCAGCTTTCTTGGAACCTTGGTTCGTTCTTGCGAACCGGCCGCGAACCTGCTTGTGTTTCCACCAGATCTAGGCAGATTGAACCAAAGGAACCAAGGATTTTGTGGTTCCAGTTCCGAACCAACTTTTACGGTTCGGAACCAACTGGGTTCTCGGTGGAAAAGCTCACCTCTGGTTCATCCCTTAGGCGGGAGGTAGAAAGAACCCAAACCGGTTCTTTGCCGGTCGAAAAGCGCCCACAGTGTGTGAGGCACAATCTGGGGATCCAGGTACATTTCTTTCTCCCATCGGTTACTTTTTTATCCATACCAAAATCGATGGTCAGGCACTGGCGTTGTGTGTCATTAACATGGCACGTGATATTACACAGAATACATAAGCAGCCGTCCTGCATTTTGATGGATCTTGTAAGAAGTTTAGGTGTTAAATCATATTGTGAGGTGTCCTCTGATAACTGCTCATCTATACTATAATTTTGCGAATGTCTGTCTGTCTGTCTGTCTGTCTGTCTGTCTGTCTGTCTGAAACAGCGTTTCTCATCAGTGGCTGGAGCAATTGATCTGAAATCGCATCACAATTAGCATATGAACACACCTAACATAACTGTGAAGCCCGTTTGTCACTTTCACAAATCGTATGCTGTATATTAGCATTTTTATGGTGTATCTACTATCTATTCTGCATCTAGCTTGAGGCTAATCTATTCTGCATCTAGCATGAGGCAACATGTTTAACCAGCTGTGTGTGTGTGTGTGTGTGTGTGTGTGTGTGTGTGTGTGTGTGTGTGTGTGTGTGTGTGCAGGCAGGCGGGTGTGTGCGCAGGCGGGTGGGCGGGCGGGCTGGGGGGGGGGGGGGGGGGGGACAGTATCTCTGTAGCCATTAAACGAAACAGGTTTCTTACATTGATGCTCCTACATCATGCAAGCACCAGTTAAAGTTACTTTCCATCCCTCATATACCGTGTGCACAGTGCACATCCCATAACCCACACACTGCACATAATTTTGGAGCTCATATCTTTGAACGGGTAAGGGCTAGTTCTTCCTAAAGCAGGGAACCTCTATATCAGTCAGACACTTCTTCTCAACATGGAAACCATTTATTGCAATGATTGGCGGTGGTGTGGCTAGGCTTACGCGATGCTCCAGAACTATCTGCACAAGCATGCTCCCCCCCTCCTCCCCTGCAGAGCCTATAACTAACACAGTTATAACAAGGAAATGATAATAGACATATGAACCCCTATGTATAGAAACTGAAGATACATACCGATGTTAAAGAACATGATGCAATTCATATAAATCCACATTCAGCTGAGTGAAGACCTAAATGCTACTACAATAGGGGGCTGCAGAGGTTTGTTCACTGAGCAGCTGGCAATATTGGTAGTGGTGAGTTTATTTCAGTCTGCTTAAATCAGTGGTTTTCAACCAGTGGTCCTTGAGGGGGTTCCAGGTGGTCCCCAGCTAAATGATGGAGAGTTGGTAACCAAATGGACCCTTACGGATCTGTAACTCTTGAGAGCGTGAAATGAAACCAAATGGACCCGTAGAGTTAAATCATTGTTAAACATCTTCATTGCTTAATTTACAAGAAATCAACACAATTAGAGAATGTAGAAGAATTTATATTTTGATCAAAGTTTGCCTGTTATCTCTCCTAACACATCAATACAGCATGGAATGGTGGACAAAGTTTTATTCAACGATAACAAAAGTTTTGGGTCTTCCGTGGCTCAAATGCAGACTAAATAATGGACCTTGAAATGAAAAAGGTTGAAAACCACTGGCTTAAATAGACCACGTGTGTCGGTGGTACTCAAAGTCTGGTCTGGCTCTCATTTCTCTATCCTCTTCCACTGCCTGCTGTCCTATACGTCAAGCCATTTCACCATTTTGTGCTCATTTTATTACCTACGTTTCACATCTTCTCTACCTATTACTTCTGTCGCCCTTCCTCGATCCAATTTCTCTGTCTCTCCTGCACCCCCGAGTCCTCCATCTTACTGACAACCCGCTCAATCTTATCTCTCTCCCTCCTGTCCCCTGCCTGTCCGCTCCTGCTCCATGCAGAGAAGACACAGACAATGACATTGACCTTTGCCCTCTGACCTCCTCCTGGGGTGTGAGGTCGGCGAGGTCGATCGCCCCATCAGTCTCTACAGCCACTGTGAGGTCAGGAGCACTGGGGGGGTTGGGTCGAAAGCCGGTCTCTCAGCAAAAGCTGCCCAGACAACACACACGCACAAATGTTCGCTTAAAGAATACATATATTCAAAGATTTGCACACATTTTCACGACTTTTCAAAAATAGCAGATCTACAAGCTCACAGTGCGGCACCATCTGCTATTTTTCAATAGCTAAAGTATAAAATAATTCCAGGCCCCTCCACCTTGGGCCCTAGTCCCCCCCCCCCACCCTTGTGACGCCCCTGCACCCACACACACACACACACGCACACACGCACACGCACACACAAGCCCATCAAGCAACTGCGGGGGCGTTAATGAGTGCATAGATCCATCACTTCTCGGGTGGCCCCAGGAGGGCTCCCTCTCTCCATGAAACCACTCCTAATGCTCCCTGCTGTGAATATGTAACGTCCCTCCATTAATAACTGAATAACCCCCCCCACACAATGCTCATCTGCATACCTCTCATACATTTTGAATGTACTCATTCTAAGGGCCGATGCATAAATCCACTTCCAGAGCCGAATTTATTTCTGTTCGGTTCGGGGAGTCACAAAATCTGCACCGAACAGACGAATCAATGACGTTATAAGATCACAGAATACAACTTCACATGAATAGATACAAACTGCACACACACAATGGTCTTTATTTAGTCACACCAATAGAAACCTCAGTGTTAATGGTAAATTGTGCATTCATATAGCGCCTTTATCCAAGGCGCTTTACAATGACACACACACATTCATATACCAATGGCAGCAATGGAAATCATGCAAGGCAACAACCTGCTCATGCTCAAACGCCTTGCTCAAGGACACTTTGGGGGAGCCGGGGATCCAACCGGGAACCTTTCGGTTGCCAAGCAGCTCTACCCATGAGCCACTGCCACCCCATAATATATCCATGTTTAACGGCAAGAGTTAAATTAACATATTGTTGTTGTCGGGTGGAAACATTGTATCTCCAAGCTTCAAATGTGTACGTTCTTTTGCAAAGTAAAGCCCTGCTTCATCATACAAGGCTGTCACACAAAAGTAGTGAAAACAGAAGATCTACAAGCACACAACACCTCGCGGTGCGAGGCGTTGTGTGCTTGTAGATCGGCTGTTTTCACTAGTTTAAATCATTTTTAAAATGATAAATGCAAAACGAACGGTTTTGGACATACAAGGTTTTCATTTGACAACGACGATATACATGTTAGGTAGATGTCTCCAGCGCTTACCCTTGACCAAGGTATTGGCATTACAAATGGAGTTGGTCCCTGGGTGCTACACTGTGGTTGCACACTGCTCCTGAGCAGTGTTGCCAGATGTTGCAAGAGAAACAAGCAACCAGGTAATAAGCAATAAGCAACAAGCGAAAGCAAAAGAAGCTAAAATGTGGAATATTTAACACTGGCAATGGCAACACTGCTCCTATGTAAAGATGGATCACATTTTGAGGAAACTTTTCCCTGAGGGGGTAATGAATACTGTATAACTTAACCTTAACTCAGGATTTTACAGGGCAGCTACAGTGGTAATGGCTGTAATGGCATACAGTGGTACCGGTATATGATGTAATTTTGGTGGATAAGATGGCATACAGTGGTATTAGTCCGGGAAAAATGGGGGTGAACGTGGATTCGCCTGTAAAAGTTTTTTTCTCAACTGATTCTTGTAGCTTGGGGTCACCTCTTAAGGATTCAAGAGGATGACCAGTGATATCCATTGAGCATTTTTTATTATTAACCCCTTAATGCCTGAAATATGGGCTCCCATTGACTTTCTATACAGGAGGAAAATACCCAGAAAAAGACTATTTTTCGGGGTATTTAAGTAGGATCTGAGGGGTCTAACTAGGGGGTTGTCATGATGCTGAATCCATTGCAGGCATTTGTTTTGCACAAAAAAACATTCCGTGGGCTAGACATAGCCTCTGAAAACAATACACGTATGGGTGAGTATTCATGTTAGTCGGAGGCCTTAGGGTTTTTTTTCTCGTGCTAATCAGTCTAAAAGTGCAAAATCTTGCACAGATGTAGCTCAGGGCATGCTCTAATGATTTAGCTAGGTCGGCGACCTTCGGGGTCACCACAACACCCACAAAACTCTGAAAAGTGATGACTCATCACTTTTCATCACTAAAGTCGATGGGAGCCCAACTTGATTTGGCCGCTGTGGCGACCCCGAATGTCGCAGACTCGGGCGCCCTAGCTAAATCATTAGAGCATGCCCTGAGCTACATCTGTGCAAAATGTTGCACTTTTAGACTGATTAGCACGAGAAAAAAAAACCTAAGGCCTCCGACTAACATGAATACTCACCCATACGTGTATTGTTTTCTGAGGCTATTTCTAGCCCACGGAATGTTTTTTGTGCAAAACAAATGCCTGCAATGGATTCAGCATCATGACAAACCCCTAGTTAGACCCCTCAGATCCTCCTTAAATACCCCGAAAAATAATCTTTTTCTGGGTATTTTCCTCCTGTATAGAAAGTCAATGGGAGCCCATGTTTCAGGCATTAAGGGGTTAATAATAAAAAATGCTCAATGGATATCACTGGTCATCCTCTTGAATCCTTAAGAGGTGACCCCAAGCTACAAGAATCAGTTGAGAAAAAAACTTTTACCGACGAAACCACGTTCAGCCAAAAATCACACTTTTTTTCCCGGACTATATAGTATACACTACACTACACAACATCTTATATCTATACCTCATATAAGATGTATACAGAGGTAATAGGTATAGGATATAGTTTTGGTGTATATCATGGCATACAGTGGTAGTGGATATCGTTTTGGTCAGTGTGATGCCATACAGTGGTATATAGTGGTGAGGCTGTTCATGATGGGAAGCACATTTCCCTTTAGTACCCAAGGTTACCCAAGGTCTCCAGTAGTAGCAGACATTTCGGCCCCACAGGCCTTCCTCAGCGTGTATCAGAGATTCACGCTGAGGAAGGCCAGTTGGGCCGAAACGCCCGCTGGTTTGCTGCTGCTGGAGGGAAACCTTCAATAATGAAGAATTCGTTCTAAAGAGAGCGCTGGTGTCCTTGTTCTATGTTCATTGTTTGCCCGAACCGTGCACCCAAGACGAGTATATGGTTGAACTACTCTTTGATGAGTGCTTCTCTTTTCCTTTCTTGAAGTACCCAAGGTCTCCCTCACAGCTTTCCTACTGGGGATCCTTGATATAAAAACGCTTGAGAGAACCTCTGGTTTAAACAACATTTTGTAAGGAAGACCAAATAAGCGTCTACACTTTAGATTCTCAATAATTCTCAATAATCTTTGCTAATCAGCAGAATTTCAAGAGCAATCATGCGACTTATGTTTTTGTATAAACGCACAGTCGCACACCTAACCCTCTCCATTCCTTTCACTCTCACATTCTACACCCCTCCTCCCACCCTGATTTTCTACCTGATTCTACTCAGATGCAACCACTGTGAGCTTGTAGATCACACTCGGCTGAGGCGCCGGAAGCTGCCACACACCTTCTGTGCAATGCACGATGGGATGTTGGAAAGTTGTGGATAGATTATTTCCAAACATCAC
>NC_137820.1:15971901-15974401 GCF_963921795.1 Nannobrachium achirus | reverse complement strand
GGACACATCGACCCTTGACCCAAAATATTTTACAAAGTTCTAGGGACCCCAAGAAGCAAAGATTTTAGTTAAATGTGTGTGTGTGTGTGTGTGTGTGTGTGTGTGTGTGTGTGTGTGTGTGTGTGTGTGTGTGTGTGTGTGCGTGCGTGTGCGTGTGCGTGAGAGATGAAACATCATGGGTTTGACCCTTTTGTCTGGTCTTTTCAACAGCATATACTACAATATAGGGAGGGACCATACATACACGTATGCACACATTCATGCATGTATTAATTTACACTAACATGTACACCGCCACTCCTGCCAAGTTGCTAACACAAATTCCACACAGAAAAAAATAAACAACATCTGTTCAGGTTACGCTCACGTTACGTACACACACAGCAACAATACACATTACACTGCACACCCACGTGCTAAAGCCTCCCAAACATTCTGTAATGGCTTTAACAGCATAGACAGATGCTCACATCCGCTCAGAATATTACACACACATGCACACATACACGCACACACACGCACGTGCACACTAGGGATGGGACGATACACAATATTATTGTTTATCGTGATAAAAAACACTCACGATAATCGTATCGTGGAGATTCAATTTATTGTGATATCGTCCTTCGTCATGCACTGGCATCAATTCACCTTTTATTTGCAGAGCTGCATATCCGGTACCACTTAAACCCTCTATAATTGGTAAAAGGTACTTATAATATACATACTTTTTTTTCACTCTTTTCATGTCTTTGCCAAAAAATAGCCGATCTACAAGCTCATTTGTAGATCTGCTATTTTTTGGGCAAATGTCCCCAGGATAATGGATTTTGATTATCACGATAATATCATAAAACGCGATTTGTTTTGTCACAATAAAGTTTAATAAACATGATATGACATTTTCATATCGTCCCATCCCTATAGCGCACACACGCACGCGCACACATGCACAGGCGCACGCACACACCCACACATGTAAGCAACGCATGCAGAGACATAAACACACAAACTGACCGACACGCACGCAAGTTATAAACGTGATATATGTCATGTTTAATTGTTTTAACAGGCAGTAATGAGAGCTCAGAGGGTCAGTGAGACACTCTGAATGATGTAAGAGCTCCGCAGAGGGAGGATGAGCAACAGTCTGATTTCATATTTAAGACCAATTCAGTATAATGGGACTTGTTGTCCACAGATGGGATTGTCGTATAACCGGACATACATCTGGACTGTTGCTTGACATTCATCACCAGGGACCTACAGTTCGCAGAAGCACATTTTCATCAGGCAACACAATGTTGTATTATACTCTAGAACAGTGTTTCTCAACCTTTTCAGGCCGCGACCCCCAAAAATAATCATATTTTAACTGGGGACCCCTCCGCCACACCCTACAAGCACTAAGAGTTGAGGAATTACATTTTGTATAACACGGTTCTATTGTGAAAATAGCCGATCTACATGCATGTAGATCGGCTATTTTCAAAATTTCTGCCTCTAATACTTGACCATTAGGCCATTTTGAAAACAGCCGATCTACAAGCCGATCTACAAGCCGATCTACAAGCACACAACGCCTCGCACCGCGAGGCGTTGTGTGCTTGTAGATCTGCTGTTTTCACTAGCTTAGTTCATTTTTAAAATGATAAATACAAACCGAACGGTCTTGGACATACGGTTTCCACCCGACAACGACGATATGTTAACACTTCAATCTCCACTGGGGAGATCTGGAGGAAGGGTGCGAGCACTGATCACGTAGAGCTGTCCTGTGTATGTAAACACTTTGCACACTGGCAGTTAAGTGTTTATGAGTTCTGCTCCGTCAGCAGCATTCATGTGTGAAAACTGTGTAACTGTGAGAATGTGTGTTGCAGAAAAAACATGTGTTCCCTTTCCCTAATATTGCTCTGTGCTATAAAACACAACGCCAAACAAAAAGAATGTTCACCGACCACTCCGCTGATGAAACTACCATGCAGACTGAAGTATTAGATCAGGGAGGGATAATAACCATGCTGGTTTAGGCAATAGCTGTCTATTTGAATTATATAATAATAATCCAGATCAGATTTTTTTTCTAATCCTAAAAATATATAAAAAAAATATATAATACTAGTCCTGTTGTGCACAGTATCTGAGGGATTGAATGTAGGAGTCTCAGAAGTAATGTTGGAGTGCCCGTTGGGCAGATCTTTATGCCCATATATGGTGTTCCATGTCGGAGTGCCCGTTGGGGCAGATCTTTATGCCCATACATGGTGTTCCATGTCCAGGCCAGTCTGTGATGTCAGTTCTATGACGTCAGAGTATGACGTGATGTCAGCTTGCAGACAGACGGTTACCATGGCGGCGAAACTGTGTAGTATCAGTGATGTCAGCATGCAGGTGGTTCAGACAGACATTCGTTAAATTAATAGTTAGATAAGAATAATATAAAAATAATTGATATTATAAAAGACTCGGACCTCCATAATAAGCTGCCCACTAAGCA